>NC_137541.1:12002614-12602614 GCF_963082525.1 Nesoenas mayeri
CCAGATATTTGCAAGTAGAGCATTGAGTCTGTCCCGGGTAACTTGCACACAGCATCGTTGAAATGAGACAGTACCCCTTTGGCCTACATTAGTAACACTATTTTTTTTTCTTGCAGCAGAATTGTAAGAAGTTTGAGTCTGGATTACCAGCATGGCACATCACATAAATTGCCATACTTGACTCCAAGAGATTACAACCAAATGCATAACAAAATGCAAAAAGAGAGTACAACAGATGTTCAGTCATCACTAAGTAGTTCCTCAGGGTAACAGATTTTGTGGCTAGAATGTCCTGCCTGACTGTTCAACCTCTCCTCTTTCCTCTTAAATTCTGCACAGCATTTCTAATTGTATTCCACTACATCTCTGCGTGCACAACAATCACCAGTATAAAGTCAGCATTTCTAAGCAATGCTACCCAAGAGTATCTGATATATCATCTTTCTGTCTCTGAGAAGGATGCAGTTGCTGAATCTCTACATTAAAGTTTTTTTATGGCACTCACTATAATTTGAGCTCTATCCTTGATGTGGTTTAAAAGGCTTAGTATAGACAGATATTTTACGTGTTTAATGTATCTTTTAATTTACCAAGTTACTATTAAATCTAAGTTATCAGAGATAAATGAACTATTGCATCCAAGAGACTAACAAAATTCCTTAATTTATTTTCTAAATGACAGTGTTTGTTCCAAAATACCCTTCAAAGGAAACAGATGACTCTAGATAAAAATCTGTTTCTGTGCATAAAGATACCCAGCACCTTCCTTTGCAGTGCTGCTCTACACTGAACTGGCCATAATGCACGTCCTCTGTCCCTTCCACAAAAATACTTGTCTCATAAAGGACTCACCACACAATTTTGTGTCTAGGCAGTTTCATGTTTGAAAAGACAGTTCCTCTAACACAGAAAGTTAATGTTTTGGAGTGAATCATCACATCCAAAACAACATTCAAAACGTATGTCTTGTGAAAGACTCTGTGAAAAGGTTGGAAATTAAGGTGCTACATGCAAGCATGGTTTTCAAAAGTTTCTGATTCAGACTTCAAAATATTGAGGAAAGCAATGTCTGATCGGAAAATCTTGTCTTTCTACAGCCTTCTGTCCTCCTCTGGTTTTACAGTCCTCAAAACAATAAAGCAATCTTTGAAAAAAAGTTTTTAATATGTAGGCCATGGTTTTAGCTTGTAAAAAGAAACAGCTTTAAAAATACAGAAGCTGAAACCTGCAAGACATCCTTTGTCCACCTCTGTGTAATAAGCAAGACTGAGGTCCTAATGTGGTGCCACCATCAGGAGAAGAAAAATAAAAAGTTATATTAAATAGTTGTATAGTTATATTAAATCTACTTAGAAAGCTCTGCACTTGCATGAGAAGGCCTCACAAATTTATGCAGATGCCTCAAGATGAAATGATTAATTGTAGAATTACATGCAAAAATAGATTACAGGCAAATATCCTGCTAGTTTACTCAAAAAGCCTGCTCTCCAGGGAAATAATTTTCCCTGTTCATTGTCACTTTATATAACCCATCCATCATTTGGTCACCAATTTCAGCTATTCAGCTGGTGCCAAGTCTATTTTCAAGTTTCCACATTCCTTTTGTGTCATGCATCTTTGCTTTCTCCTGTAATGTGCTGGCTCTCAGTCTGCTGGCTCTCCCAGCTGCGTTTAATGTAAAGTGTCTTTAGGGTCCTGAAAGGGTGTTTTGGTTTATTTATTTTTTTTTAATCCATATTTTCCTGCCTTTTGTGCTTGCACAGCTGTTCCATTAGCTCACCCAAGAAAAGCTGCTGTTATTGAAGAAGGGTGTGGAGAGATATCTGTGCAGACCTTGTGTCCTTTGATGGTACTAACATTACCTTCTTGGGGTGCAAATTCATCCCTGTTCATTTCCTTACAGAATACAAGTGTTTTTTGTTTGTTTTTCCATTAATGTGAAATATTCTCTGTCCTACAGTTTCTGAGAACCTCTGGGCAAAATTCTGTTCCAGCTTACAGTCAAATAAATCTGGAATTTTTCCACTGAGTTAAAGCAAAATGTAACTTTCTGCTTTGCTCTCCTCAGGAAGCTTGTTTTCAAAATCTTGTGCAATATTATTATGGTCGGGGCACTATTTTCTGGGTGAGTAATTTGTGTTGGAAATTAAGGTGCTGTACCTGTATTAGAGGTACAACATAAAGTTACTTTTTAAAGTGCCAGGGCATGCACCTAATTTTGCATTCTTACCCCAGCTGAGGCCACAGGACGTATATTTATAGCTTCAGTCATCACTCTCAGTATTCGCGGCTAACAAAAGGTGTATAGGTAAATAAAACATAGATAAATAAGAAACGGATGGAGGGGAGAAAATATTTATTTTCGTTGGTTTTATTTGTTTGTTTGGTCTTTAGTAAATTCAGCTCCTTAGCCTTATTCAGTATGGTGAGTAATCTTTAAAAACATCATTATTCACCATTAACTAATGCTTCCTTTAAAGGAGCACTATCAAAAGGAACTGAAATACAGGGTATAGTGAGTTATTAAGACTAAGAAAACTGTGGTTATGCCAGAAAAACAACTGTTAGCAGTTAGAAAAGATAAAATATATTGGTGCTTTATCACTTTGATGCCCATACCCAAGTCATTGTCAGCCACTAGAAAAGGCATCTTCTCTGCCTTGCTCATCTACATTCCCTATTCTGGTGATTCTCATCACTAAACCAAATGAAAATAAAGAAGATTCTGGCTTCATTTAGTAGTATTATTTTAGTATGAAAGCACAAGTTTTGGAGATAAGTTCATGCCAATGACCATGCCCAAAAGGCAGTTCTGATGAAGCCACTATGGCTTTGGTAATAAGAATTTAGCATATAAATGCAGTCTGTGTCATTACAATTGATCTCAGAGCAGGAACAGTCATTCACTCGCTTGATTTGCTAGGAGAGGAACTGCCAAAACCAAGTAGAACTCACCAGGAAGGGACCAAGACTGCTCCATTTCTTGGCAGAGAATTTGGACATTTTTTCTGCAGACTTTGATTACACAAAGAATGTACCATATCTTAGGAAAAGTTGTCTCTCAGACTCTGTTGATGTCCTCCAAAAATTCTGAAAACAAATCTAAATTCAGAACTCTTCTAGACGCAGTCAGGAAGCAAACAGGGAATGGGCATCAGACATCACTGGGAGGACAGTGGACCTTAGAGGAGCAAATTTGTCTGTGTGACGCATGTAGCACAGGTGTATAGTATGTGTGTATAGGTGGTTGGTGGCAGATGATCAAACTGTTTGATTTCTGCTTAAAAATAACAAGACATCACAGTCCTCAGTATTATTTGCTGGCCTAGAAATATGCATCCTTTTCATTGATCATTACTTTGCTAACTAATTTTTTTCTAATGTCTTATTTTATATATATATTAATAATATACAGCGACTATTCAATAATAAGAGTTGAATGTTACTCTTCTAAAAATATTATTGATAGCTCCATTAGCTCCATTTTAGTAAAACAGACTTCTCTCAGTTCTTTTGTAGCCAGAAGGAAGAAATGTTTTTAGTTTTAGTTGGCTAATTAGAATTTTTACTGGCTTTGTTCCCTGTAATGCTCCTTATAAACTCTGCCTCCAGATATAAACTCTTATCTCCCTTCTTTCATCTGGAATGAAAAAATAAATCAGACATAACAAAGAACCCACAATAGAAACATAAAGTAGGATCTCACAGAATTGGAAACACTGGAAGGCTTGACTGCTTCCAGACAAAGACCAGTCATCTTCACTTCTTAAAACCTGGATAATTGTCTTCTGGAGGTGAAGTCAATAGAAGTGAAAATAAATGCCTCCATTATCTAATTTCAATACACTTATATATAGCAAAAAGATCAGATATATATACTGAATATGTCTAAAGGTATCTGAAGTGAAATGCTGATTCTTTATACATACAAGGGAAAAATTATAATCCAGAATTTTTTCTTATTTGCGAAGACAGTCTTACACAGATCTTGACAGACATATTTTTACTCTTTGCTGCACCAGTTGGGTGGATTTTTCTTTTCTTAATCACTTATCAATTTACTCCTGAGCCCACTTCCTGATAGCTTTTTAGAGGCACATTTGGCCATTGTGTTGTGACATTTTGTTATTATTATCATTTGGAGAAAAACAAAACAAAACAAAATTCAAGTCTTCCCTCACTGGAACTTCAGCAATTATGTTTTCATTATTGTTTTCACTGACATCAGTAACATAAAATTTTAACTGTAAGATACAGTCCTGGCTCAGCATTCCTCAACAACATCAGTAAAAACGTGCTACTGTCCCATAGGATTTTGTTTTACTCCTTATGTCATTAACATTCAATTTTGTGGCTTGGCAAAACAGCCTAGAGAAGGTGTTGGCCGCAGTAACAAGCAGCTGAGATCGTGCTGCCCATGTGCCTGGATAAGTTCAGAACTTGCCTTTGCTTTTTCCCTTCTTGCCAGAGCTGAAGGGAAATGACCAAATCTGTTATGATAACAACCATAGCTACACCAGCATAGCTCTACCTGCTGGACAGTGTCCAGATGAAGGTCATGAAGTTGGTGAAGGATTTGGAGAGGAAGTTGTATGAGGAGTAGTTAAAGTCACTTGGTTTGTTCAGCCTGAAGGAGACTGAGGGGAGACCTCATCGTGTTTACAGCTTCCTCACATGGGGAGGAGGAGGGGCAGGCACGGAGCTCTTCTCTTTGGTGACCAGTGACAGAACCCAAGGGACTTACAGGAAGATGTGCCAGGGGAGGTTTAGGTTGGACATTAGGAAAAGATTCTTCCCCCAGAGGGTGCTGGAGCACTGGAACAGGCTCCCCAGGGAGGTGTCACAGCCCCAAGCCTGACAGTGTTCAAGAAGAGACTGGATAACACCCTCAGACACATGGTGTGAACTGTGGGGTTGTCATATGCAGGGACAGGAGTTGGACTCGATGATTCTTGTGGGTCCCTTCCAACTCAGGATGTTCTATGATTCTGTGATTTTCTCTTTAACTGAAGGCTGCCCTGGAAAGACATAAATATTGGAATACAGATCCATAAAAAGCTATAAACATAATAATTAGGGGATTTATTATTTCCTTAAACTGAAGAAAAGTAGCATGGCTTCCTGTTAACTTTGCTGTTGTTTTTTGTTTTTTGTTTTTTTTTTTCCCTTGTGCCAATTATACTTCTATAAACAAGTTGCTTTAATTGCCCTTTTACCAGCTCTCATACTTACCCTTTTGCTCTACAACTTAACTGGCTCTGCTGTCTGGGTTAAATTATAAATTAGCTGATTTTGGTAAAAAAAAAAAAAATTATTCTGTTTTCAACAGTAAATAATCAGAAGCAACCAACTAAAAAATCCTACTGCTTGGGCTCATTCTCTCAATTCCAGCCCTTGCTACAATCATCTCCTTCTTCCCTTCAGTTGATCTGTGTCTTTCTCTATGGGTCACTAGTTTCGTGACTTTCTTTTTTGTCTTCTTCACTCATCACCTTTTCCCTGATACCTGTTGCTACTTCTACGTTCAGAGGATTGCAACCATTTATTTCAATTACTAACCATAATAAAACCTGTCTATCCAAATTAATCTGGCTGCTTACAAACAACTGCAACACACAATGACATACAACATTAATTAAGCCATTAAGATACCCTAGAAACTCACTACCCAAAGAAATGAAGCTGCTGTAAGCATTGACTTCCACCTCCCTAAATATCAGAGATACCTTTTTCTTCTTTCTTCTTTCTTTTTTCTCTTTTCTGTTTTTCTTTTTTCTTTTCTATTTTCTTTTTCCTTTTATTTTTGCTTTTTAATGAAGAGGATAATAAATACAAAATACTCATTTATTTTTCATGCTCCACTTGAGCCATTCTACAAAGACACTTCAAGTGTTTGATATCTTCCATCCATCATTTGGACAGTGAGGAATAACCTCTCTACTCCTAAAGTGGTTGCTCCATGCAACTGAAATTCACAATGTAGGGAATGTTCGTTGCCTCAGCTGGCCCTGATCTGGTTTATAATATGCCAGCACTTTCAACTGTATTGATCAAGTGCATGCTAGAAGCAAAGGATGGTCAATAAAAGGGAAGAGGAATAGGCAAGGGTTTGCAGCTGATTAATTAAATAATATGATCTGGGAAAAAAAAATAAAATATATATCAGTCCCAGCAGCTGAGTATTTCTTTGTGTTGTACATGAGCTGATTCAACTGTCACTGACCTTAGAGAAGAAAACTGCTCTGTAGTCCCTTCTCCCTGATTGTGCTAAGTACAATCATACTTCTCAACAGCACTAATTTAGGCAAATGTAGTTTAGAGTTTTAGTAATGCTCTTTTTTGTTTTGACAGCCAAGTTAAGAAAGGTCCAGTTTGAGCAGTGAATTTTCAAGGTTCATTCTTTCAAATGTCAAGAAACACAAACATCAGGATGGGCTGAATACTAATTTAAAATTTGTGGCCTATATACATTCAGAGCTGAGCTTACAGCACTTATTTTAATGTCCAAATACAAAGTCAGGTTCGGCAGGAAAAACGAAAAAAGACCACTAGGGTAAGCTTGACAGAAACGGAGGAGTGACCCAATGCTAATTTCAGACTTTATTTTCTATCTTTCATTTTTATCAGGTATTAATTTTATTTTTAAATTATTTGTGTGTAACTCCTGAATGCCTCTATTCTCCTCTCCTTCTCACCGCTACTGCACTAAGATTTTAAGATGAAGGAACCACATAAAGTGATTTAAATGTATCCTTTTCTTTACTTTTGCCATGCTGGTCTGGAACTCACGTTGTGACCCTGGGAATTTGCATTGACATTTCACAATCACTCTTTATTCATTTTTTACAAAATGTCAGAACAATTTTCCCTCTGTATTGCTGGTATCAAAACTGAAAATTGTGTATGTAAATATGTTTTTACAAGACAATTTGCATTAGACCCATTTTTTGAGACATCCTGGAGGAAAATAATGGAGCAGAGGAGAGTATGGTTTTGAAACACAGACCGCCAAAGCAGCACAGAGGAAGAAGAATGAGACAACAGTGAAAGCAGATAGCATGCAACACACTGGCCAAAATTGTGATTTGTTAACCTATAATTCAGGAAGAAGATGAAGAAAGGAATTAAATACTTAGTTTATGATGACTAGCAGTCTACCCAGGTCAAGAGGTAACTGAGTATGTGCTTATGCAATAAACACTGTATTTATCAATTCTGTGCAGGTATAAGACTATTTTCTCCTTTGTTTTTCCCATGCAGCAGGAAAATTGAATAATCACAAGCAGATCATTGCTGGTGAGTCTATTACCTCTTCCATATATTTATAAAGCTTCAATTCTTCACAGTCGTATTTATTGTTTAGTATAACATGATCCATACGCAGGGAAATATCACTTTCTCATATGTACATCACTGGCAAACCTCATCCACATAAAGCTGTTTCCAATGTAAATAAGGAAAATATTATATTAGAGATGCATTTGTTTTTAGTTTCTTTCAAAAGTACCTGAAGATTAAATTTGAAATCACACTGTTTATTTTCTATTTGTTAGCTTGTGACAAATGATATTTTCAAATACTTTTGCAATGAAAAAATCACCCTGGAGATAAGAGATTCTACATGCCACAGCAGATAGGATAATGAAATTAATTTTAACTGCAAGCTTAGGAGTGGAACATTAAAACACAACTTTTTTTGAAAAGTGGTTTAATATATCAAAATTTGATTTTAACGGCATACAAATTTATCATATGAATTAGTTCCACTACCTGGGAAAATGTCCAGAGGCTTATTATCAGGAAAGCAAATTCTTTACTGGACTAACCCACACCTCAGGGGAAATGTTACTCAAACAGAGATCATCTGCCGAAATACCATCTCTAGAGTTCCTTGAATCCTCTCTGTAAAAAGGAAATTTTCTGTGACATTCATCCTTCTCTGAAAAAAAAAAATACTGCAAGCAGATCATCTACTAGCAAGAGTAAAAATAATGACCTTTACCTGCTTTCTGACTAAATCAGAGAAGTTCAGCCAGTAAAGGGGCAAGAATCAATAATCACCTCAACCACAGACCCCTCAAATCAGGCAATAGAAAATCACCAAAAAGAAGCTCCAAGAAAAGGAGCTTTCTATATGCAACAAGAATCATAGAATCATTTCAGTTGGAAGAGACCCTCAGGATCATCGAGTCCAACCATAACCCAGCCTAATTTTAGCACTAAACCATGTTCCTGGGAACCTTGTCTAAATGCCTTTTAAACACCTCCAGGGATGGTGACTCCACCACTTCCCTGGGCAGCCTGTTCCAATGCCTGACAACCTTTTATGTGAAGAATTTTTTCCTAGTATCCAATCAAAACCTCCCCTGGCACAACTTGAGGCCTTTTCCTCTTATCCTATCACTTGCTACTTGGGAGAAGAAGCCAAACCCATCTATGTTACAACCTTCTTCAGGTAGTTGCAGACAGCAATAAGTCTCCCCTCAGCCTCCTTTTCTCCAGGCTAAACAGCCCCAGTTCCCTCAGCCGCTCCTCATCACACTTGTGCTCCAGGCCCCTCACCAGCTTTGTCACCTCCTCTGCACTCTCTCTAGTATTTCAATGTCCTTCTTACGATGAGGGGCCCAAAACTGAACACAGGATTCAAGGTGGGGTCTCACCAGTGCCGAATACAGGGGCACAATCACTTCTCTGGTCTTGCTGGCCACACTATTCCTGATACAAGCCAGGATGCTGTTGACCTTTTTGGCTAGCTGGGCACACTGGTGGCTCATTTTCAGTCGCTGTTGACCAACACCCCTAGATCCCTCTCTGCCAGGCAGCTATCCAGCCACTCTTCCCTGAGCCTGTAGCGCTGCCTGGGCTTGTATTGACCCAAGTGAAGGAGCTGGCACTTGGCTTTGTTGAACCTCATACAACTGGCCTCAGCCCAAGAGTCCGGCTGGTCCAGATCCCTCTTTATGGCCTTCCTACCCTCCATCGGATCAACATTCCCACCCAATTTGGTGTCATCTGCAAACTTACTAAGGGTGCACTCGATCCCTTCATCCAGATCATTGATAAAGAGATTAAACAGAACTTGCTGCAATACTGAGCCGTGGGGAACACCACTCGTGACTTGTGACCGGTCACCAACTGGATTTGGCTCAATTCACTACAACCCTTTGGGCCTGACCATCCAGACAGTTCTTTATCCATTGCAGAGTAAACCCATCCAGGCCATGAGCTGCCAGTTTCTCCAGGAGAATGCTGTGGGATACAGTGTCAAAGGCTTTACTGAAGTCTAAGTACACAACATCCACAGCCTTTCCCTCATCTACTAGTTGAGTATCCTTGTTATAAAAGGAGATCAGGTTGGTCAAACAGGACCTGCCTTTCACAAACCCATGTTGACCATGGTTCTTTTGTAAGTGCCATGTGATGTTACTCAAGATCATCTGCTCCATGACCTTGCCCAGCACTGAGGTTAGACTGACGGGTCTGTAGCTCCCCAGATTGTCCTTCCAGCCCTTCCTGTAGGTGGGTGTCACATTAGACAGCTTCCAGTCAACTGGGACCTCCCCAGTTAGCCAAGATTGCTAGTAGATAATGGAAAGTGTCTCAGTGATCACCTCCACCAGCTTCCTCAGCACCCCTGAGTGTATCCTATCTGGCCTCATAGACTTGTGGGTGTCCATGTGATGTAACAGGTCACTAACCATTTCCCCTTGGATTATTGGGGCTTCATATTGCTCCCCATCCCTGTCTTCTGGCTCAGTGGGCTGAGTACCTAGAGCACAACTGTTCTGACTACTAAAGACTGAGATGAAGAAGGCATTTAGCATCTTAACTTTTCCCTCATCCAGAGCAAACTGTCTTCAGTGAATGTTTTATTAGTTCACTGTGATTTTATCATGTTTCTTTTTGCCTCTGAAAAGAACATGCATTGGTGGGCCTAGAAGCATTACAGCAGAATCATTAAGGTCCCAGAGAAACAAAAATTTAAGTAATTCCAAAGACTGCCCCAACATTACCCCTAAATATCAGTGGATCCCTGCTCAAGAAGTCAGAGGCAGCCAGACATGGTGCTCTCTCCACCCCAAGAACAGCTCCACTGGTGGAGTTGGGCTTGAGGGGCTCCTTGGGCTTGGATCAGACCAAAGATCAGATTGGTACCATTGCATAGCTGTATCACATCCTTCCATTTATGGAGCAAATTTAATCTGCTTATTCTGAGTCATAAGCAGGCAGAGATACTTCCTTTTGCAGATAGTGCTAACCTGTTGTAAAATCAGGGAAGAGCATTTTTGACCCTAGTTCATACAGGTGACCCCTGCTGAACTGGGTCAGGCTGCACTCCCTGTCCAATGTTCATTTCAAGTACATATTTTGCTTACTACAGGGTGTATTACATTATAGCTGTTACAGCTGTTCAATGTTTTCCCACTGGTTATTATAATGGAAGAAAATATTTTTATTGAAAATACCTCTTTGCCTTTTACAAACATTTTAAGCAAGGAAACTGTGGTGGTTTAAAGATATAAAATGTTTTTCATTTCTAGTTTCATTTTCCTTCCTTCCTTCCTTCCTTCCTTCCTTCCTTCCTTCATCCCTCTCTCCCTCCCTCCCTTTCCTTCTGTATTTTACTATGCATTTTAAAATTTTGATAAAAACCAATTATCACTATAGCCTATCACGTGTAATTTTTCTTTTCCCTAATCAATTAACCTTGCAAGTCCCTGTGCAGAGACTGCTACAGGTCCTTTCCCTACTGAACTAACTACCTTACTTGCCCCTGCCTTCTGTGCACCTGTGATGCCATAAATTAGCCACAGATGTCCTGCTAAGATATAATCACTGTCATTTGTCATGAAGCTGATAGCTGTATCATTTTCTCTTGCTCTGCAGAATCTACTTCTTGACAGGTCAAAACTTCTGTCTTTATAAACTCTATTATGAAAAAAAAACCAAACAAACGATTCAAAGGTCAAGCCCAGACAGGGCTCCAGCTCCCAGAAATGGAGTAACAAACCTAATATTCGATGGCCAGAATCCATTTGTGCTGGGTGTAGAGACTCTGCTGTTGGACAGCAGAGCAAAACAGTGAGCACTGTGAGATTTCCAACTTAACACTATAAAACACAGAAGGTGGAGGTGGATGAATATTTTTTAAATCCCAGAGCCACAGTGAGGTGTCTCTGTCCCTGCACTCTCCCTACCTGCAGGTTTCTCTCTCTCTCTTTTTTTTTTCTTAAATTTACCCTGAAGTACTGGCTCAGGAACATGTCAAGAGAAAATAATTTATTTGCCCTTGTAATAATCTATTGGTTATAACATTTGCCCAAGAAGTCAATAAGATAGGTGATGTGTTTTCTTTTTTCTTTTACTAACTTACAGGAATGTCTCTTAGCTTTTCCAGGAGGAATAACTTGCCAGGAGGGGGCCACGTGCAGTCACCCACCCTCCAAAGTGCTGGCAGCTGCTACTGTGTGGGAAACAGCTCAAGATGAAGAGGAGAAAAGGCAGCGTGGCTGTACAGCTGGAGATGGGGTTGCTGAGCTCAGGAGATCCAGCCCTCAGTACCATTTCCTTTCACTGGGATCACTCTGCCATTCAGACCAGACCACTGTGGAACAGGACAGGCAGGAACTGAAACCTGAGACTAGATCTTAAAAAGTGTTGGTGTGAAACAGGCTTCGTCTGTCTGTCCTGAGACACTGTCAGACTTGTGCAGACTTTCAAACAGGTTTCCTGTGTACAGCAGTTCTTTATTCTGGGATCTTCTTGCAGGTGTTCCTGTTTCAGAGTAAACCTATGCTTTTACATCAGCCTAATTTTAATATCAATTTTAATAGCAGATAAATTATTGAGTTTTGTATTTTACGTCTGCAGAAACTGCCATAGTAAAATACATATTTTGCAAATAGCAATTCTTTAAGGGTTTACTGGCCACTTCAATAATTTACATTGAAGAAGTAGCAAACAAGCAGGTTTTTGAATTAAACTTTAACAGCAGTCAGATGAGGCATGGAACCAGAAACCAGGGATAGGTCTTTAGGGACTGTGACAGCTAGCTATGTCAGAAAATGACAAATCTTCAAAATCTGAGCCTGGATGCCCTGGTTTTCAGCCTTCCACTGCCAGATCATGCTTATGCTATTACTTTTGCCTCTCAATGCTGAATCTCAAATGCTTTAGAAAAGAGTTGTGAAAGATTCATTTATGAGCCCAGTCAAATGAGTTGCATCCAAATAAACAAGAACTTGACCTGAAACCAGTACAAAATTGACATAACAAGATTTTGAGACCTGATGATGTCACACTTTGTCCTTACAAAGTTCATCATTGATGCAAAAAGATCGTAGCTGGTGCTTATTTACAGGTCAGCCTGTTCTGTGGGTGATACTGTGCGTTACATAGTTGAATGGTCACTTCATGCTTCTCCTACAGCAACCTCTACTGAAACATTTTGTTTGTTTTCAGGATAATTTTCATGGATTGAAAATGTTTTCTTTTACTTCAGTTATACTTTGTACAAACACAGTTATACTTTGTACAAAGAAATACAAAATACAAAATTTCCCTAAAGTAAAGGAAACCAGATTCCTATGCACTGTGTCAATGTCCAAACCACCAAGTAACAAAATCATTATGTTACATATTTCTGTGTTCTACTAAGTATTTAAATACTTATTGCAAAAAAAAAAAAGAAAAAGAAAAAGAAAAAGAAAAACTCTGTCAACTCCATTGCTGTATACACTATAACATGGTGAATAGAGAACTTCCTGAGAAAAAAGAAGCTACCTATCCATGGAAAAATTTCAGACAAATTTAGGAATACTGTGATTATTTTGAAGTCTGACTTACAGAATAAAGGGGATTTTCTTCCTTTCCTAGTCCTTTAGTCCTTTCCTTTCCCTTTTCTCCTTCTCTCCATCTTTTACTATAAAAAACTACTTGGAAATGTTAGTCTGTGAATAAAGCTGATCTGTTTTGAATCATATTTTGCAGTAAATTACATTCAGGGTGATCAAATTCGCACAATTCTTAACAATAACATTTTTAATAACATTTTTGCATTTAAGTTTGTTGCTAGCAAAAGAAAATTCTGTCCCAGCACACTGCCACAATATCAGCCCAGCACTGTACTTCTCTTAGATTCTACCTTGATTCTGCATGTAGAAATATTCTTGCTTATTATTTATATCTCATTGTACCTTTGTTTTCTTAGGAGTTTATTGGCGTGTTCCCAGAGCCAAGACTTCAAACAAAACAGTGATGATGCATTTTGGGTGAGGTTCCAAGTAGGTAAATTTAAATGTCATATTTTTGTTCAACATAAACTAATGTAGGACAGAGAGAAATCTGAATGTATTTAATCACTGAGCGCTGTTGTGCTGCTGAGGAAAGTCATAAACAGTTGATTCCAAGCTGAGAATACTGTGCCAAACATTTGTATCTGGGACAGGACTGTACGTTCCACCAGTGTGCTGCATCAGGGAGAGTATTAACACAGGGAGTCCAGTACAAGCAGAAAAACATTTTAAAACCGAAGGAGGTCAAGACAGCGGGTTGGAAAGTGCCCGGAGGGTGTTCTGCATCCAGAAAAGAAGAAAGGATTGTGTCTCCTAATCTGGGACAACACTGAGTAAAATTATTTTCCTGTACAATCCATTCAGAAAAGAAGGAAGGCAAAGAATTCTCAAAGGACAATTTTTCTTCGATCATAGTCAAAATAAGTCATTTTGAGTGACAGACAACTGAATTCTCTACCATTAGCATACATCTTCCATACTGGCAACACGCTCAGGCTGAGGGCTGTATGAGCACTGTGTGCCCTTCATGTTACTAAAAGTTTTGCTAAGCATAGGAAGGAAATTATACTGCTTTGATGTTGCATTTGGCTTTCAACACCAGGACTTGGAAGAAAAGGACTGTAAATAATATTTTAACCTGCTTATAAGGATTCAAACCCATATCTCTCAGCAGAGTGCCCTAATTACTCTGTGGTTCAGGGAAGGAAGCACACTCCACATGCCTACTGCTGAAATTGCTCCAGGATTCACTGGTGGAAGGAAAAAAGGTCGAAGAGACAGATGGGAAACAGATTGTATCCCTGTGGTAAGGCATTAACCTTGGAGAAACACAGTCCCTCTGCTAATGTTTGTGCTATCGCAGGGTGCGGGTGGAATGCATGTCTCCTTCCAGGCTGCAGTCCCAACATCTGGGATTGTAGCCCAGATCAGCTCAGTGCCATAACTATGAAAGTTTTGTATTGAATTAAACTACCACATTCGCCACCTTAAACACTAAGTACAGAGTCACACTTTCTTGTAGGCTGTCTGGCTTTGACTACATTTTGATCTTTCACTTTCAGCAGGTAGGATGAAGTCTGTTCTAAACTTTTACCATATAAACTGTCAGAGGATTTGGGCCTCTGACAGGGGCAGATAGAGAAGCTGGATCTGGAGCTTCCAGAGATGAAACAAGAGTACAGATACATCTCTGTGCTAAATACATTTCTGATAAAGTGTAAGCTTGGGTCAGCTTCCTGATATTTCTAATTCTCTCCATGCAGTGAGTTACATTCAGGATTTTGTCTCATTTGTGGTCCAGGCTGACACTCTTCAGGGTACCGTGCTACCTTACTCATAGGTACCTGCAACTGCACCATATGCTGTATACTTCAATTCAGCACAGCACTTAAATGTAATTCCTGATTAAATAGTTCCTGTGTTGTTAACTTTGTTTTTCTTAGTTTGGAGGTCTTCATGGGTTCATTCGTACTGCTAAAGTTCATCTTATTTCTAATTCTGCAACAGGGCTTTCACTCTCTTGAGCTGCTTCTGTTGCTATTCTGGTCTTTGGCCAACTTTTAGTCAAATATGCTCAAATTTATGCAGGTGGCTTAAAAATCTATTTAAATTAGTAAATGAATGAAAAGTAAAGCAAAATCAACAAACACTTCCCCTTAGCATACGGTATGTTTTCTGTTATCAGACTGTTTAAATTATAGAATGTCTGGTCTATGTCTTCTTCTGTTTCTTGAGCAGCACTTAGTTCAAGTAAACAGGGGCATTCAGCAAAAACTAATCTAAACAGAGCACTCCTTGATTTACTCCAAAATTACAAATTAGAATAAAGATAAATCTATATTTTCTTAAATCTCTGTTTTGGCTAGTAAACAATGACTTTGTGGGCCAAATTCCCCTTTCTTCAATTAGAGCTGCATATTGGTTTTGTATTCAGATGACCACACACGAATCGCTCTGGTTTAGTGCCCAGATAGTACATGGATTTCTTATAATTTGTTTAAGACATTTGATTTCTGCATTTTCTGTCTTGCTTGTTATTTGAAAAATTAGCTATACCTTTTTTAATATGTAAACTGCATTTTTCTAAGGGAATATTCTTACTCCAAACTTCTACTGAAAAAGATCATTCGTTTGCTTTTGTTTCCCTTAAGGGCTATTTAAAATAATCCTATCATTTCAATAGCTCAGCTCAAGGTTTCTGGTTGTTGGATTTTTTTTTTCATAAAAATTCTGTCCTCTTATGAGACCAAACCTCTGGGTAACTGAAAAACCATCATTTATCAACATGAGCAGGAACAGGAAACCTAAAATTAATGTCAAATCAGGTATCTTTTGTGATAATTTCAAATTTGCCCAGTTAGAAAACTGCCTGCTAAATACCTGCTGGTACATTTAAAATTTCATTTATTTTAATTTCAGCCAATCTATTTTGTTTTAATTAAAAAGTCTAATAGCTGTCCTTCAGAAAAACAGCACCACTTCAAAGGTGATGTATAGGTCAATGTACTGCAGTGTAAGACTTCGATTTCTTTGTATGTTAACACCTGTACACAAAACTATTAATCCTCAGCACTGGTTCTGTTGTGTCCCTGAGTATCTGTATGATGCTGACTTAGACACCCTGTGAGTTTTAGCCACATTTCTTTGTCTCTATTTCCTCCTTCTTTGCTTGGTTACTTGCTAGTTGGTTCAGCAGCCAACACAGTTAGAATCTACATCTACTTTAGTGCAAATGATAATGTAAATGATAATTTATCCATCCTAATAAATGAGAAGAAAAATCCTTACAACTCATGAGTACATGTTTATAATATATGTTTACATGTTGTCTTCCTATTGTTTCATTTTCATCCTGTTCATTCTGAGAAATTCTGTATCACTCACACATAACTCTGCAAATGGAGGCTGTTGTCTAGGATTTGCAGTGTAAACAATTCTTAATTTACACTGTTTTTCCCTGCTGTACACATCCTGTAAGTTAACTATATCCCAAACATGCTGCAGTCATTTAAAGAACATGTGTCTCGGCTTTCGTTCAACAACTTTTTGGGCTTGAAAAGTATACATCTGTAAATCTGAGTTAGAACCACTTTTAACCTATTTTATTGAGACAACAGGGAAGACACCATAGTGACAATTATCTAATGTTACCCTTCCTGACCTCGGCAGAGTCAGTGGGAGTTTTCTCACTGACTTCATGGACTCAAAATTTTGACCTGGGTTGAATCCAATCTTTGAAGAGAACAGGGTGAGCAGCACCTGCAGTTTCTTTTGCATGGCTGGGTTTACTAGGATATGGGGAAAATAAATATTTTTTCCCCAAATAAAAGTTCATCTCTGACATTTTTCTTTAGGTTCCCTTGTGATGCAGCTAGAAAAAGATACCAGAATTAACCCCCCGTCTCCCCCCCCAAAAAAGGAAAGAATTAGATGCAGAAACAGGCACATCAGTCTGGTGTGGTTTACTTCATTTCATGTCACTCACAACTGAACCACAATGAGAAATGCCGCTCATCCTGTGTAATTATGAACTCCCAGAACAAAGTGAAGCAGAGCACCTTTTCTGCAAGATTTTTCTTTTTTCTTTCTTCCTGAAAGAAGTTACCATGATGTAGACAAAAAGAAAAGATACGATTTTGCCAACAAAGCCCACTGAAATCAGTGGCTGTGATTTCAGCTCATTCCCACAGGGCGTAGCACACACTGCTAGGAGTGGTGGTTAATGACCACGAACAAATTTCAAAGGATTGAATGCAAAATAAAATCACATTGAATTTTTAAAAACACTTTCTGCTCCCTGGCCCTTTCTCCTCTCTCTTTCTGTATGACAAGACACGTATAATGTCTTTATTATCTTTCTCTTCTGCTCCACAGGTACCAACTGCCTTCCTAGCCCATTGAATAAAATAATGAAATAAAACTCAGAGCGACTGTTCTTAACCTCCCACACTCACTCTACCAGTGATGAGACCATCTCTAGTGAAAAATTATCTCTGACTGCAAACTTTGCCCTGCTTAGTAGCATCTTTCTATGCATTCAAAGGCAATTCATTTCACACAAATATTAGCATTTAAGTTTGTAAGTCAGATAGGTGTTTAAAGATGTTGTAGGTGTTTACAGATACAAGTATTTATCTCAGTTTCAGTATTTTCTCTCAGTTTCTTTTCTGCTCTCCAAGAAAATCTGGCATAATAAAAAATATTTTACACCAATGCTGTGTTACAGCTACTGTGAAAGCAATTATCTGAAAATCAGTAAAACACCAAGGTTGCTTTTGTAGTGTTTCACCCTTCTTGTCATACTTTAATGAGTATGTCCAAAGCAAATCTCCATATATTCTAACCGCTTGACTATATAGCACCATGCTTATTTACATATGCTAATATAGAAGATTTATTGCCTTATTTCATCAAACTTTTAATACAATGACTGAAAGCTACTAAAATAGCCTGATTTTACCTGTAAGCAAAATAATTCATCACCAGATATAGAGTTAAATTCTATAGTTTATAGAGTTAAACTGTACTTAATGGCATAACCTGACAGTTTTGTAGGAAAGGACCTAAAACACCTAATTCAACATCTAAGACAGAGTTTAAGTGAAAGGAATGCTCAGTTACTTCACTCATAAAATCCATCCTCTACCTCTGCACTCTATGCTCATCAAATACCTTCCAATTCATCCTCCACGTTTCCTACCCACCCTTGCAAGAATGGAAGCATCTTGGACTATGAAACTCTTGCTAAAGTCCAACAGCAGTTCAAGGCAAAGAAATATCCAAATCTGCATGTCCATGAAGAAATATGGTTCATTATGAGTGACTCCAAATACAGGTTTCAGCGCTAACCATTACTTTATTTTACTGTAATAGTGACCTTACTCCCACTTTTTGCATAACAGCAATGTAGTAAATAAATTAATTTTAAAAAGTGACAAATCTGAGTTAAATTCCCTCTCTGACCTGTGGGAATTCAAACCCATCCTGATATTTTTCAAAAAGTGTTCTAACAGATGAGCCATTGAGAATCTTTGAGCTTTGGTGATAATAGAGGATGAAAGTATATGGAAATTTTGGGAAGAACCCATTTCTAATTTGTTGAAGATGGGCCACTACACAACCAGGGATGCAAGATTTAGGGATCTGGAAGAGTGACACCTTCCTGGCAATTTCTTGCAGGAAAAGACATCTGTGGACCACTACCTGATCTCCAAACCATTTTTTAAAATTTCTTTTTTATTTTTATTTTTTTTTTAAACCTATAGCTCTTTAAAGTGAATTAGACTTCTCATGTAAGACGTAACCTGGATAAAGATGTCTAAGCTGAATGAGGAATGGGAAGTTCAGAATAATTTATGCTAGTACACCACATTGGGTAGCTAAGAATGATGTCTTACTCAGTAAGTAGCCTTCAGAGATGCTTTAGCATTAGCCATAATGGTTATTCTTAATTTCCTTGCTGGTTTGCAACCTGGGTGCCTGGTTTTAAGAATTGTAGCTATTACTTGTGTTACTTGGGCAATTATTCTGGACCTTGACCTCAGAGGTTGCCACTGAAATTATTTAAAAAGTCTAGCTTTCAACATTTGGTGATATTTTATAGCTACAGCTCTAGTAAATAGTGATTTCTAATGCTTTGCATTCTTTTCAAAATAAAACAGCCTTTTCTTCTTGCAGCAGGATGAAGACAGATTGCCCTGTCTCTTGTTCTCTTAAATGACACATACGCCTCATTTTAATAATTTGTTTATATCTCAGTGACTGGTAGTAAATGGTGGCATTGAAACCTTTGTGAACTGAGAGTTTTTCCCAGACAGAAAATAGACAATATTTGCTGTTTTGAAGCTTCCATATGTGGGACAGCCTCTAGATTTGTCAAGTTGCATATATCTTTTTTAAAAAGCTACATATACTAGTTAACATGATGTATGTCAGGTACCATAGTTATAAGCCATTATATCAGATACAAAGCCAGTAGTCAAACAGTAGAGCCTTGTTCAGAAATAAACTGAAGTTTTTGCCAAACTCTTTGGGAGAGAACACATTCCCTTAAGAAAACACTCATTAGATTTTACAATTACACCATAAGAAAATGAACAGTAAGAGAATGAAGCCTTGTGTAAACAGTTATGGTTCTTATACAAATTTCAGTTTAACTAGTAATTGATGTAAACAATGTACCACACACATTAATTAGTGATATAAAAAGGAACAAAATTTATCAAAAATCTATTTGGGAAAAGACATGCTTCAATACATTGCCACTGATAGGAAGGGATGTGATAGAACTGAATAAACACTAGGATCAAGCTTTGGCAGTAATTCTGTTTATTTGACAGTTCTTACAAATATTGTCCTGTTTAATTAAAGCAGGAATTATAATGTTAATAACAATAACAGTAGCAATAACAACAACAGTAATAACAAGAAAACTACTGCCTCAAACTCAGACAATAAACCTCAGCTGCCTAAAATGGGAATTTAATTTCCATAAAACTCTCTGACCTTTCATTGTTTCCACCTTTGGTCTGCATTCTCAAGTTCTGACACAGGAAGAGAACTGAAAGTTGTGAAATAATGAAAATGAAGCTATTTTTGAATAATTTCCAAACTGGATCGAGGAAGGGTCTTGGAAAGCTCAAAAAAGCCTGCTTTCTTAAGATTTGCAGTTCAGCTTTTAGATGAAAGTGATTCAAATAAACACGAACACAAGCCACCAAAACCTTTGGTATTTTGACTTTTCAGGTTGAGAATTAGAGCTAAGACATAAATGTACTGAACCCAGAAAGTTCATTATCGAATGCTTAATGGTGCTGAAGAAATAAAGCATTGGGGTTGGCTCGAATCAGTACAGTTATAATACCGGAACTAAAACAATGTCAGTTTGCTGAAGCCAAAATATGAAGATAATAGCAATGTGATTTAGTTCTAATACATTCTGGAAAACGTTAACACATAAGAATTTAGCAACACCAGTTTAACACTGTTAAGTTCAAGCACCAAATATTTCGCTTCAGTGGGATATACTATCTATATGTATTTTCTAAGTCAATTACGCTGCTGAAATATGACCAGTTTTTAATAATGTGGAGGAATCTATTTTAAAAATAAGTGAAGCCACAAACATTGAACAAATTGTATCTTATTTCTTAGCTTATTTCAAAATGTCGGTTTGTTCTGATATATAGAAGAACAAATCTGAAAAATATCTGCCACTAAAACAATCATTTACTGGATCCCATCTTGTTGATTAATCCTGATTATTTCATTCTAAATAGAATAATTGTTCGAAACAGCTGTTCTTGTCTTCTACCTCTGTCTGAAGGCAGAAGTTTAAGAAATCTCAACCAGTCCACCCTTTTTGAAGTTCTAAAAGTAAAGCTAGCTGAAAATGTTCAAGACTTGTGTCTCTTCAAGAATTACAACATAAGCAACAGTTACAGATAAACTTTGAGAAACAGACTAAGGCCACAAAATTCTGTCTACTGTTGCCACTTGTGACCATATCCTTAGTAATTTTGACCAGAACCATCATAAACTCACTTATAAACCTAATTTTTCTATGTATTGGATGTTCCAAAATATCTGTGTTGTGGATAGAAAACTTTTTCTTTCCAGGCTATTTGAATTCATTTGCAGCTTATAGCCATTCATTTTTGCATCAAGATTGTCCTTCTATTAGTATCACTTTTATTTACTTATAGTAATCCAATTTGCGTGGTAATGGCATGTCCATTCATATCCATCTAATGCAACACAAAATAAGTTGCAATTGATTTTCTTCAGTTTCACTGGACCTTCAATGACACCTTAGTGTCAATTCTTGTCACACATAAAGTCAGTGGCAACAGGGAATCAACAGAAACAGGACTGGATCTTCAAATAGATAGATAGATAAATAGGTAGGTAGGTAGGTAGGTAGGTAGGTAGATAGATAGATAGATAGATAGATAGATAGATAGATAGAATGACCCTAATTAATTAGCTTAGTTTCAGCTAACTGTTTTCTCCAAATATAGTAGCTTCATACACTTTGAAAGAGTTTTCTCATTATGGAAATGCAGAATAGCAAAAAATAGTTCAAATGTGTGTGTATGTATGCATGTTTCCATATATAAAAATATATTTGTATATATGTGTGTGCATGCACATGCATATAGACATGCACAGAAATATATGTACATATTCATGTTCATGTTCATATTCATATTCATATATATGTGCACATATATATGTGTATATATACAGATACATATTTTTAAATATATATGCATGCACATGCAGAAAGGTGACACTACTGTTGTATAAAACCAGCCGTAAGACATACGTACTCTGTCATTCATCAGGAAAACATGTTTTCTGCAAAGAAGAAAACAAAGGACTGGGCACATTGCCTTTCTTCCATTAGCACATATTACATAGAAGTGAATCTGTTTACAAATTTGTGGCTTGAAATCAGAATGCCACTGAAAGTTTGACAAACTAGTCAAACCACAGGCTGGAGATGGAATATTATTTTCTAAGCACATTTCTACAAAACCAAGTAATTTCATTTTAAAATGTATTTAAATTTACCTTTGCAATGCTTAGTGAGACTTATCTGTACTCTAACTCTGTACTTTTTAGTTGTTCAGTGTAAATGAGACACAGAAGCTCCAGCAAGTCCCTTGAAATTTCATGTTCAAATTCCCCATGGTACAAAACCACTTCAAGAATATTTGCAACACTTTATTTCTTCTTTATGTTGTTAAAGACATAGTATGCATGTCCATTACCTAACATCATTAAGTGAAGTCTATAGACAACTTTGTCCATATTTTAGCTGTGCAAACTAACCAACTTTCTACTCCTTGCACTTTTACAGCTCTACTATTGCGGAATGCCTTTCCCCTTCCTCTCTTCTCACAGTGAAGTTATTTTCACACTCTTCTACACAGGGAAAGCAAACAAAACAAAACAAAACAAAACATGAAATGTATCATTTGTATTGGTATCCCAGATTTCTCTAATGGACAATGCTCTCTTCACAAAAGGTGTCTGTATGGTTTACAATAATCCATTGTGTATGTGAATTGCAATATTATGCGAGAAAGTATTCTCTCTACAAAACTGCAGTGTCCATACATGGGAGGCTGGAAAGAGCTGCCGTTTCACTGTAGCGTTCCATATAATCATAAAAACATTGAACCCTTGAAATCTGTTCCAGTGATGAGGTCTTCCAGCCTGAAGTCACGACTGAGCAGAGTTTCAAATAGGCTTTCCATATCATATTGGCATGGATGAAAACCTTTTTACTCATCTTGAGCTGTACCAAATATTTATTACTTCACATGCTGGCACTTAGTTATTTGAGGATTTTTTTTTATTTTTTTTTTTAATGTCTCTATTGTTTCCTCTACTCTGAGCATAACACACAACTTGTATTGGTCTCCTCATTCACTGCCAAGTCTATAGGCAGCTTCTGCGGTATTGTATAGACAATTGAACCAAGAATGTGTAATGTAAAATGAACATTTTCTTCCTGTAACAACTGATTTTTTTACTCCTTTTCACCTTCTTAACTCTATCATCCCTTGGTGCACACATTCCAAGGGCTGGAAATCGCATATCTGTCTCAAACTCTAGCTGCTCAGACAGAATTTGGAGGATCTTTCAGCTGGCATTGAGCCTATAGGTTTTCCAACTGCTTTCATATTCAGCTCAGCATGAATACTCTTCTCTTTAACATATTTTCATGTGTCTTTCATTAATTTTATTGGAATACAAAAATCTAAGAATTTGGAATTGATATTTAGTTAAAAAATAGAGTTTGGGCTTGGTTTGGATTTATATCCAAAGTTCACATGGTTTTCTGATCTCCCAGTATTTGAATTTAAATTGAGAATGACAATCATTTACCACAGCTTTTAGTTATAATAATAAAATTAGTGTATCAATTCAAATGATTTTGTATATTTGAGTGCAACAAGGAAAAATAAGTTTTGTTTCTTGAACTCCTTGAGTAAAGTGGATGTTCTGTAATTATGCACAGACAAAAGAAGCTTAAAATCTGGAACTCACATTTCAAGGTTTTATTCTCTTTTCCACCCTTAAAACATTTAACAGAAAACTTGTAGTCCAGGAGGTTGTGGAGACTTAGGCCACAAACTGTATTCATAGAATCATAGAATGATTTGGTTTGGAAATGACCTTAAAGATCATCTAGTTCAAAACCCCTGACATGGGTAGGGACATCTCCCACTAGACCAGGTTGCTCAAAGCACCATCCAATCTGGCCTTGAACACTGTCAGGGAAGGGGCATCCACAGCTTCTCTGGGCAGTCTGTTCCAGTGCCTCACCATCCACATAGGGAATAATTTCTTCCTTATATCTAATCTAAATCTACCCTCTTTCAGTTTAAAGCCATCATCCCTATCCTATCACTACAGACCCTGGTAACAAGTCTCTCTCTAGCTTTCTTGTAGGCCTTCTTTAGGTACTAGTAGACTGCTGTGAGGCCTCCCTGGAACCTTCTGCAGGCTGAACAACTCCAACTCTCTCAACCTGTCTTCATAGGAGAGGTGTTCTGGCCATCTGATCATCTTTGTGGCCTTCGTCTGGATTCGCTTCAACAGGTCCATGGCCTTCTTATGTTGGAGGCCTCAGATCTGGACGCAGTACTGCAGATGGGGTCTCACAAGAGCAGAGTAGAGGGGGAGAATCACCTCCATCGACCTGCTGATCAATTTTTTTTGATGCAGACCAGGATACAGCTGACCTTCTGGGCTGCAAGTGCACATTGCAGGGTCATCTTGAGCTTCTCATCAGCCAACATCCCCAACTCCTTCTCCTCAGGGCTGCTCTCAGTCTGTTCTCCACCCAGCTCACATTTGTGATTGGGAATGCCCTGACCCATGTGCAGGACCTTGTACTTGGCCTTGTTGAACTTCATGAGGTTTGCATGGGCCCACCTCTTAAGCCTGTCCAGGTCCCCCTGGATGGCATCCCTTCCCTTCAGCATGTTGACCACACCAGACACTTTGGTGTCACCGGCAAACTTGCTGAGCGTGCACTCAGTCCCACTGTCCATGTTGCTGACAAAGGTGTTAAACAGTGCCAGTCCCAATACTGACCCCTGAGGAACACTACTCATCATTGTTTTCTACTTGGACAGGAGTCGTTGGCCATCACTCTTTGAGTGTGACTATCCAGGCAGTTATTTATCTATCAAGTGGTCCACCTGTCAAATCCTTGCCTCTCCAATTTAGAGACAAGGATGTCATGTGGGACAGTGTCAAATGCTTTGCAGAAGTCCAGGTAGTTGATATCAGTTGCTCAGTTGCTCTTTCCTTATCCACCAATGCTGTAGAAGGCCATCAAATTTGTCAGGCATTTGCTTGATTTCCTAATCTTCTTCTAAAATGCACTATTTCTTAATCTTTAACTGCTTCAGAGATTTAGGAAGCCCCAAGAGTAAAGTATTTTACATTAGACTTTTCAAGTTGAACTATGAGACACAACGTAGGTTGGATTTAGTATACTAAGTAGTTCTGGGACACTGGTTATCACATGTCAGCATTTTCAGAAGACAACCTCACTGTTATATTCTCCATTTTTTGTACCAAGTAAATGAATTTCAGGCTCCTCTGATGCAGGCTTTCCTCAAGTCTGGATTGAAATTTGGATCTAAACATGAACTGGATGGAAACCATTGATGCAAGAGAGCTTAACTGTTATTACTTTTAAAATCCCAAATGAAATAAATACCTTCAAAGAAGTGGAAGTAAAAAATAGTAACCAGAAATCCATCAGCATAACAAAGAGAGTAATGGAAATTTAATAATATAAATTACATTTAGCTTATTACTTGGCTAATCTAAAACAAAACATAATTTTGGGAAACCCTTTTTTTTTTTTTTTTAATTAATATATTTTTCATTGCGAGCCAGAAGTTGCAGTATAGTAATCATTGTTAAGTCTTGGAAACTACATGAAACAGTCCTTTCTAAGAGGTTTTTGAAGATGCAAAAGGTCCACAGAGTTCTTAAACTGTTAAAACCCATCCTGACTTCATTATTTTTTTCCTGAAAAATTAAAATCTTAAAAGTTTTGTTTCTCATCAGTCATACAAGAAAGAAATGCACCAACTACAAGAAAACATTATTCATGTTATTTCTTTTAAAGAAGGAAGATGCAATCAGAAATTAAATCCTTTCCCTTTTGGTTTTGCATGGACTTTTCTCTCAGTTTCCCATTTATTAAAATTAATGAAAGTTTGCAAACCTGTGATTCCTAATAACACTTACAGAGAGGTATGTCACTGTGCTGTCTGACACTCCTTTTCGGCCCTCCATTCAGAATGGTGAAGCATCTGCAAAAAAACAATTAATTATGGATCTGTTTACCAACCACCTTCTCTATTTCCAAACCAAACCTGTGAAACTTCATAAAACCTTGGAATGCCCTTAATTTATTTCAAAATAGATATATTTTTGCCTATTTCCACCTCTCAAAGATACAGAAAAAAACAACTGGCAGAACAGCCTGAAGAAGACATACTCGAGATATTTTTTAGTTCAGCTGTAAGCAACAAAGAGCTAAAAATCTCACAGATCCATGTGAGATAAAGACAAGGTCAGGGGCAGTGATATTATTCCAACCTATCTTTGCAGGTATACATTAGTTTTCTACATCTGATCTAGTCACCCTTACTACACAATCCATAGAAATAAGGAGGAAGGGTGCAAGTCATCTGACTTACATTAGTTTTTTACTTTACAAGGAGACTAATTGTTCCTCAAGTTTTGTTTTTTTTTTTTCTTCAAAGATTACAAACAGACCTCAGTTAACTATCTCAGGTGTCAGGTAGGAAGGTGCAGCTGCTAAGATAAATCCCATTCAGACCATCTGCATTACTTGCTCAGACACCAACATATGTGTTGGCTTCTGTATTGCTGTAGCAAGCCTAAGCCTACTAAATTAATGCTAGCTTTGAAATTTCCACATTGCTTTGCAATGTATATTATGTATAAACAATTTCTAACCAAGCTGTATAGTTTAAATGAGCTTCAGTTTGAGTATTCTGTCGTTATTGGCTGAAACTTGATTCCAATTACATATTTTCACTGACCTTAGTCAAGTGAGGATGCCACCTATAGCTCTCCTGAGTGATTTTTTAATATATTCCAATTGAACAATAACTTGCAAATGTCATTAAGAAAAAAAAAAATAAAAAAATCAGTAAGCAGGAGACTGTGAGCAAGTATCAAAATCAATCATCTGAATTTTTAGGTGGGTTATGTTTATATTTCCACTCTCTCTCAATTAGGTCTTTCCCTTAAGGTGATTTGTGCCATTGTTTTTTTTTTTTGTCAACTGACAAGCCAGTCTCTCCCTCCTTTAAAATGAAGTCTGTAACAGGATTACTTTTGTTTGTTTAAAAGGGGAACAGGAGGGAAAGATTGGGATGAAGTAAATATTTCACTTGGATCTCAATTACATTTACGAGGGTGACTCGGACTACATTTTCCTTTAGAATATTGAGCTACGTTTCCTACCTTTCAGAAAAGTGCCACAACTGCTAGATCACAGGGATTATGTCATTCAGTGTTATAAATGTCATCTTCTGACGTGCTTTATCTTGTACAAATTATGAAAGTAGTAATGTTTAAGCCAACAAACAATTCTCCTTTGTTTTGCATTCTGTTCAAAAGGAAACAGTTGAAATGTGAGGGGCAAAAGAAGAGCAGCTCAAGAAAGTCAGCGGTACAAAGAATAAGGGATTTTTCCTGGAAGACTGAAAATCCCTGTTCAAGTTGCTCTAGGAGAGTGGAAGTACCTGGAAGTGGTGGATTAACAGCTTGTCCAGACTATAAAAGAGAAGGCATTCAAAGCTCTACCTCCATCACCCTGCTTCCAAATTTGGCCCTGACTTTTTCCAGAAGAAAACAGTTAGTAAACTAGAGTCTGAATAGCTTCAGGATTAATGGCATTACATTTTTCAAGGAATAAAGTATTTACAGATCCACAGATGTGTGTTCACACTTCTACATACTGTTTCCAGCTTTTGTTTGACATTTGGTTGCTGAAATGTGCTACTTCTTAGGCAGATGCTTGACATCCAAAGCTTCCCTTGAGACCCATATTTCATAGTACATCAGGTTTTGGCTGGGCCAAATTAGATTTCAGAGATTCAGTTCTTCTGAAGTTTGGAGCTCCCTTTCTAAATACAGGTAATCAGAATGGAGTAACTTGAATTAAAGGTGTTTTTTACAACCCCATCTTAAATATACTACTGCTGCACTTACTGTGCTAAATGCTTTTGCCAAGCAGCGGTCCCTGCTTCCTCAAGCCAAATGATGCACAGTGGCTTGTGAACATGCTGATACTTTCCTTAAAGCACAGCGGTGAAACCACACTACATAGCACTGGAGAGACACTCAGATCTCTGGTTCCATATGTTCCTTCTGTTCTTTCAATACGTAGTTACTATATGTGTGGGTTTTTTCAGTAAAGGGTGTGTGAAATGACATTAGAGCTGTGTTGCTGGAAGCATGTGGGGATAGAGGTTTGCTGCAGAAGTATGAAAAGGCTACACAGCATGGAGACAAATCTGGTGCAGTTTCATCTGTGTTGTTTATCGGAGCAGCCCTGAAGCATGTCCTCTTCAGCACAAAGGAGGAAAATTAAGGGACACACCTGTCCCAAATCATAATTTTGATTTTGCCTGGTACTGTGGATCAGGATAATTCATTCTTTTAATTTAACTTTATTTAGAAATATTTTTATTAGATGATGCACATTTTCAATGGGACTTTTTGTAACATAAAACAACAATATGACTTCATGAATCTTACACAAATTCACATTCTTCCTCATATTACCCCACATATGTCTTTGAACAAGATGTCATCTGACTGTTATCTGGCGCTCCTAGGTGCTACTGAAATAATTAGAGTCTGATTAGTTCCCCTTTCTAACAGTATGCTTTTGTCTGACATCTATTCTTTACAGATTTATTAATCTTAGAAGGACGGGGGCTTAATTACAGCATCAGATACCACAGTGTACGCACTCACCTAAAGCATAGATGTTCACATCTGTACTAAATATCTAAACTGCCATATATATATCCATGAGACACATCCTGAATATCTAAAGGAGCTTGATTAAATTTGTCTAAGTTGTTATCAGTTAAAGACAAAACCAATGTCAAAGGAAATCAAATACAGACAATTTTCCATTGATTAAATAAGCACAAATGGTCCTTAATTCCTCTTATAGCTATTTTAGGGTTAGCCTGACCCCCTACTTCTTGAAGATTAAATAGCAAGAGAATGAAAGTATTCATAGGAGGCTTCACTTAATTTTCACTTTTTTTTTCTCCTTGCGCAACAGCGGGATAAAGATGTAGACACAGACTGGAAGTACATCCATACGCACTCTATGGAGATATTTATTTGGCCAGACCCAACTCCTGGCCAATCTCTTAAACTAAGAAGATGCATGAGTGTGTCATTGCACCCCAGTGATAACTGCAGAGTCTCAGCAGAGCTCAGCAAGTTCTGTACAGCGCTATGCTAACGTAGCCAGCTCACTGACAGATCAGAGCTGGCTCACATCCACCTACCCTGGAGTACAGACAAAACAAGTTCAAGTCTATCTGCACGTGTTCATAAAAGCAAATGCACAGCTGAACGGCCCAAAAGAGGAAGGGAGTGGCTCAGGCTAGAAGCTCACCCTGCTTCTTACACATTCACCGCCTAAAAAAGGAAAGGAAGCTGAATATTCTGGAGAAAAAAAAAAAAGAGCCCTGGCTTGGCTTGTTTGATGACACAATACACAGAGAGTTGTGCAAGAAGTTTGCCTTTTGGAGAGGTATGGAGCTGCACTTCCCCATGCAGAGAGCCAGAGCTAAATGGCACAGCTAATCCTTCAGGGTACGATTCCTACAGCAGCCTTCGAGCCTCCATTAGGTCAGCCAGCTGTGCAAAGGAGAAAATACTTGGCGAGAGGAGAAAGAAAAGCAAAGCAATGTGCATGTGTACTGGCTCCATATTTCTCCCACATGGACACTACAATTTTATTTCTTTCAGGTAGGAAGGAAAATCTATTAACAATTTCACTTTGTGTGTCTCAAATTTGTGGTTTCATTTTCATTCCCTGCAATGGCACAATTTATAATAAACAGATTATATATATATTTTTACCAAATTCCAGGTCAACTTTTTGGTTACATCTTTAATTTTTCCAGCCAATTTACTCTATATTCACAGAAGAAAAAAAAAATGTTATCAATATTACCAAGACAAAGACAAAATAATATATTTGGATGAAATACACACTGATTTATTCTTGCTTGGCTCCTGTAAAAGCTGTGCTAGCTTTAGTAACTGTGAATTCATAGAAATTTTATTAATATCATCTTCTGAAGACAGAAAAAACTACAGTAGAGAGCCTCGTGCTTAAAATCTAAAAGTTTGTCATACATATTTGCAGTTAAAAAATAATCACACAGGAAGACAGAACTATTAGACAGATGATATGGAGCAAATCTCTATGTCTAATCTTCTTCTGATTTCATGGTTAGCATTTCTTACTTTATGTTCTCTCAACATTGATACACATGAACAGTAATCCCCCCCGAAACTTGCCTGAGCCAACTGCCAAACCCATGCTAGGAGCCGCATGCTTTTCAAATGGTATTGTAACTCTCTTGAAGTCAGCTGAGATATATGGTACACCTATTGGAGAACAGAAACAAGATGTATCTTCCTGGAAATATTAAAGCAAACTGTTTATCCTCTAGGCAAATGTATTAAAATGCACATGAGGTTATTAGTTGCCCCTTGCCTTCCTTATTGTGTTATTATTACAACACTAAGATTATCATTTTGGACAACAAAAGTTGTACTTAGCAGTAGAACTAAGGACTAATTTATCTTCCATGCAAATTTGTATTTTTTTCAGTAATACAAATTAGATTTGCATTTGTCTGTTAGATTAAAGTTGGTCAAATTTTAAAAAATGGGAATTCCTTTTCCTCAGAGTTTTCTTTTAACATAAAATTGTGACCATAGTCAAACCCCTTTAGTCTGTTTTAGAGTAAAATACTTTACTGAAAAAAAACCAAAATTATACTGAATCTGATGTGTCATTGTTTCACAAAGACTGAAAAAAAAAGCCAAACCACCACCAAAAATTTCTGTAACTGAGAAAACTTGCACAGTTGAGAACTACTGACCTGTCAGCCTTACCTCAGTGCCTGGTGAGATCATGGAGCAGATCCTTCTGGAAGCTACATTGAAGCATATGGAACACAGAGGGGTGATTAGAGGCAGCCAACATGGCTTCATAAATTGCAAATAATCCCTGACTAATCTAGTGGCCTTCTACAATGGACTGACTGAATCACTGGACAAGGAACTAATGTCTACCTGGGTTTCTGTAAGGATTTTGATATGGTCTCCCACAACATTCTTACTACCAAATTGGAGAGATAGGTGTTTGATAAATGGACTGTTCGACGGATTAAGAATTGGCTGGATGGCCACATTCAAAGAGTTGCAATCAATAGCGTTATGTCCAAATGGAAATTGCTAACAAGTGGTGTCCTTCAAGAGTCCATAATGGGACCAGCACTATTTAACATCTTCACCAATGACATAGAGAGTAGGACCAAGTGCACCCTTGGCAAATTTGCAGATGACGCTGAGCTGAGTGATGCAATTAATATGCTTCAGGTAAGGCATGCCATCCAAAGGGACCTTGACAGGCTTGAGGATTGGGCCCATGTGAACTTCACGAAATTCAACAAGGACAAATACAAGGCCCTGCACCAGGGTCAGGGTAATTAATCCCCAATATCAGTACAGAATGGGGAATGAAGGGATTGAGAATAGCTGTGCGGAGAAGGACTTGGGGATACTGGTGCATGAAAAAATGGACATGAGAAAACCGTGTGCACCTGCAGCCTGGAAAACCAACTGTATCTTGGACTGCATAAAAAAAGACCATGGCCAGCAGGTCCAGAGAAGTGTTTCTCCCCCTCTGGTCTGTTCTTGTGAGACGCCACCTGGAGTCCTGCAGGCAGCTCTGGGGTCCCCAGTGCAAGAAAGATATGGACCTGTTGGAGCAGGTCAGATGAGAGCTACAAAAATGATCACAGGACTGGAACACCTCCCCTATGAAGAAAGGCTGAGAGAGTTGGGATTGTTCAGCCTCGAGAAGATAAGATTCTGGGTAGATGTTAATGCAGCCTTTTCATTTATAAAGTGGGCTTACAAGAGAGATGGAGACATACTTTTTACCAGGACCTGCAGTGATAGGACAAGGCACAATGGTTTTAAACTGAGAGTAGATTTAGACTGGACATAAGAAAGAATTTTTAACTCTGAGGGTGGTGAGGCACTGGAACAGGCTCCCAAGAGAAGCTGTTGATCTTCCATTCCTGGAAGTGTTTAAGGTCAGGTTGGATGGGGCTTTGAACAACTTGGTCTAGTGAAAGGTGTCCGTGCCCGTGGCAGGCAGGTTAGACTAAATGATCTTTTTTGCCAGATAATAAGGGTTCTATTTTCTGATAAGTTGAAGGGCTTTGAAATTATAATGCCTTACCAATAACCTTTCAAAATTTTATAGAAATTCTATCAATATGTATTACTAATAGTTGCAAGCAAAATGGAATTCCATCTACTGCTGGGCATAATTTGTTATCAATAGAGATATGCAAATATTGAGGAAAATCTTGAAAATAAAAAATGTACTTTTTAAACCTCCGAAATTGCCAAGGGTAGGGCAAACCCAAAACCAACTGGTGGGATTTAAAATGTTTTAGCAAGTTTCTTTACCCATACTTTCTTAAATTGTCCTCTCTCACAGTGTCTGTGAAAATTTATTTTTAACTTTTTTTTGTAAATAAACCTGAGATTTTGGGCCATATTTTATAAATGTATTGTCCTAGTTGTCTTGCCAGATTTGCAAGTACGCATCATTAGAACTATATATACCACATATTGTATAAAGAAACATTTATAAAAAAGTGGAATCTACACTATTTCTCTTTTGTCACTCCTAGAGGAAAAAGCTTAAATATCCATCAAAGGCACAGAGTATATCTGAAAGACTCCTTTGTCAGAACAGTGACTGTTTCTAAAAGCAATTTCTTAAAAAAAAAAACCCAACAACCTAGCGACTCACAACCTTGTGTGAAAGGGTAATGATAAATCTAAATAGTCATTTTCAAAGACACCATTTACACAAAGAGTTGCCTGTTATTTCTTGCTATGTCTGTGATCATCAAGACAGTTTTTGCTTCTTGTTTTTAGTTAAAATTTCAATCAGCTATTTTTTATTGTATATATCATACACACAATCATAATAAGATCCAGGCCTCTGTCTTGGCAATGTTTTTCTAAACAACACAAATAAAAGACAACACCATTGCAAGACACAGTAAATCTGGAATGATTTAGATCCAGCTACTCTACTGAACTGCTATGAGTTGTCTTTATAATCTAGATGGAGAGTAACTGCTTTTATTTTCTTTTCTTTTATTTGTTTATGAATTCTTCATAATTGGGAATCCTTGCTTGGACACTTCTTTATTTTTACACTAGCTGTCCTCTGTTACAGATTCTAACAACAATTCTACATATTAATGTTCAGAGGCTTTGATTATTACTCTTCTTGGAAATTAGGCCAACTTGCACTTTGTCCTAAGGCTAAAGAAAACTAGCATATAATTGATAAATCACATCAGTGATGCTGAGGAGTATTTACACTGCTGATAAAAGGTAAGAACCAGTCAGGAATTAAATTAAGAAAAGAACTACCAGGTCAAAAGGAAATACTAGAACTTTTGTTTTTATTGTCAATCATAAGGGTTTTTCATTTCTGCCAGTGTGCATTAGAAATTGCATACATCTCAGTGCTATTTGTTTTTTCTTTTTGTAGCTTCCACTTGAATAATAATACATGAAGAAAGACAGTTTGACTTATGGTTTAATCCTATGAGATACTGAGCTCACTACTGAAGATGTTGGGAAGCAGATGACTTTTCTAGTATTTATCAACAATGAACTCAGGGAGGACTAAAGATATTGAATGCCCATGAAAAAACAGGGTCCCGGGCATGTCAGTAAATGAATGGAGAATCTTCAGGATTTTGTCTCAAAGTTATATTTTGAAATTACCTCTTGTAACAAAATGTGAATTGTAGATGAGAGCTTTTTTTTTTTTTCTTTTCTACGGTACATTGGTGCCACTAAGTAGCTCAAAGCACCCTAGCAACTGTTAGTACACATTGTGTGTGTGACAGAAACACTGCATTCCAGTTCTTACGATTTCTGGGATATGGCCATGAGAAAGAAAATATGCCCAGATCACTGCTGAGTGAATCTGAACTGGCTGCTCACAGCTGGGTATTTCAGCCAGAAGAACCTCTGCTGTCTTGTCAGTTGCTTTACAATAAGAGAGAAAATTCCTCATCAGGACCCTTTCCTCACCCTTGATCACCCTACCATTATCTTCTATGAAGGAGGCAGCACAGTAATTCAAGCAAACTTTGTAGACTTTAGCATGCATTTGCATACGATGAATTAGAAATTGTGAAGATTATGGATTAGCTTTGATTGGAGCAATCAGGATGGCTTGCAGGAGCACAACTCCAAGGGCAAATAAATGAAAATTCCTCTACCACAAGAATGGCATTACATGTCTATGGTAGCACTTCCCCACTAAAGCTGCAGACACTGGGAAGCAGAGCATATCTCCATGGAAGAAGAAGCCCTTGGACAGGATTTTAGAGGTCAGAAGAATTCAAAGAGTTTCTGAGCACATCCCTGACTAGCAGAACTGTGGGAGGGGAGGAGGTAGAAGTCCACACCTTTCTTTTAAAGAAGACTTTCTCTTTTGCATTCTGCTCAGAGGTGCATATACTAGTGTGAAGTAGGTGGAGGGGGTGTTTGGGGGGAGAAGGAGGAAGACCTCACCTTTGTCACCTACACAGTACATGATCAACAGATGTAGGTACAACTTCTCAAATGTCAGAGCATTTCTTTACTTCGTCCACCAAAAAATGCCCGTATGAGCTCTTCTGCCTACTCCTTGATGAGGTCAAGGTCACTTAACATGTTAGCTTTTGGTCTTCCTCTGCTAGGAAGGGCCAGAGGGATCACTCTTATCACTCTCCTTTATCACTTATCTGGAAAAGGTAAGGCAAAAGGACAATTAGAGAGAGAAAAAAAATACTTTTATGGGATGTGATCTAGACTTGTTAGCAGGCTGAGTAGTTACTAAAGAACCCCAAAAAAGCACATGGAGAAAAAATGCAGAAATATGAAGAATAAATTAAATAATAGGTTCCCAAGAGAGAGATTTGTTCCAGACTCCATGTGCAACAGTGTATAAATATAATAAGATTAAATACTTACAGTAGTAAGGATCAAAGGCCAGGTTTATAACACATTTTTGGCAGGGTTATGCAGAAACAAATCAAAGGCCGGGGGCCAACAGAGGCCTAGTGGGATGGTCCTATCTCCCAGTGAAATCAGGCTAGGTCAGAAACTTCTGAAAATCCCGTTAAGTGCCTTAGTGGTAGACCTGTGTGTCTACATACCTTTTGAAAAATCTAACTGTCAGCTAAATAATCAATACAAAGTGGAAGGTAGCAATTGACAAAGCATTACAGTTCTCATCAGAGCTTCTGTTTCACACAGGAAAAAGCAGGAATGTGAAAAATAAAAATTACATTTTTAAGAGCTTGTAATGACACTAAGAATTTCACATCTGCATTTTGGATACAAATTCATGCACTATTTCCCAAAAAAAGCAGATAAAATCCAAAATGGGAATACCAAACCATCAAAGCACTTTCAATTTTTTACAAGTATGATTAATATTCATTCAACCTAGTTGATATGACAAAATTTAACATAGTAACAGAAACTTACTGTGATTCTATATACTATTAAAAAAAACAACACAAACTTTTTCCAGTTTGTATTATCAGTGGAAAGTTTCAGCACGGATGTCACTGGTCTTTCCTATGTGTGTCATGGCCAGTATCCCTATGTGTTTACTGGATACGCAGTTTGATACTGTGCTCACTCATTTACCCTTCAATATTCCCAGCCCAAACAAAAAGTCATCCCTTGCATCATAAGCTCAGTGACTCATACCATGAAATGAGGCTTCCTCTTTATTTGGACCTTGAACAACTGGCTTGACCCAAGATGCAACAACTGTTTGCGGAGGAAAAAAAAGCAACAATTTCCCTTACACATAAGTAGAACTGGTAATAATAGACGTCAGCTCAAGTGGGTTAACAGGGTCACAGAACCATTTACATTTTGTCTGGCGTGTGAGGTTTTGAAATTCTATGTAGCTTTTAAACAAATGCATTTACTGTACTAGGAAAGGAGGGGAGACAACCCCAGCAACCTTTATACAATAATAGATCTGCTAGCTAAGTGAGTTCAGAAATTGTATGCCTTTATGTTGGAAACTGTGTTATTGACTACAAATAAATATGCTGTCAAAAGTACAGGGAGCAAACTATTTAGAACACATTGCAGTCAATCAGTACTCTTTTCAACCTGGGCACATACTATGTTTCAGATATACAATTTGATTTTTTATTTTTATTTTTATTTTTAAAATAATTTTATTTCATTTTAAAATTTAATTTTATTTCACCACTATTGCCAAATCAAATTTTTCACCTATTTCTCACTCTTGACCCTAGACTCAGCTTATGCTGTGCATAATTAATCTGTGTTTTTTGTCAATTGTGCATTATTAATATTCATAAATATTCTCTCATAAATATTCCTCTATTACCCTTATATTTTTTGTTTGCTTACAACCATACAACTCCATTGCCTTCACTGTAAATCCTCAGGTGCACCTGTGCAATGTTACTGAGAATAATGCCTACACTATGCCAATTTATGTGTAAAAACCACCATTTTATTTATAAAAACTCAGAAATGTAAGTCACTTTGACAATACTTAAATTACCATTTTGAAGACATAAGAACATAAAAACTTATGCAAACAAAAGAACATCAACTATTACATAGTTCATTCACATCAACCCAACACAATCAAACTATGCCTACAAACATAAAATGCTGCAGAAGCACAGTGTAAGAGATAACCTTTTGTTCTCTCTCAATCAGAGATAAACACAGGTTACCTAGGTGGGGCTTCACTAGAATTACTAATTGATTTCTGGAATAGAAGGGGATTCAGTAAGAATTAAATCCTTAGCAAAAATTAAACACCGAAACTATCAATAGTGTTTATGCTTCAAGATATTGTTGTGACTTGTCACAGTGAACCAAACACAACCACCAAGCAGAAACAGGGTTTAGGAAATCTATAGCTTGCTGCCAAACATGTTGGAGGATTCACATGGTCAAGCACAAAATTTATTTTAAAAAATAATGATTTTTTTTGCCTCTCTGCCAGACAGGTGAGAATTTACTATGTAGAATTATTTCTCTTTATTTTTTACTCTTTTTTTTTTTTTTCCCCATCCTAAGAGCTGCCTGGTACGGAGAAATCTCTATTAATAAAAACAACCCAAGCTTGAAAGTTCAAATCTATATCAATACTTGCTGCCAACAGACAGAAGTGAGGAATGTAGGAGTTAGTCCCAGGAGTGGAGTAAGGGGGGAATGTAAAACTGCTCCCTTTTGTTCCACCCCAGCATTCCCAGCATTGGAGCCTAGACTGCCATGGAAACACGTGCTGAGTCAGACAGGGGAGAGCTGCTGGGCTGCCCTGCAGCCTGCATGGGCAACTCTTCTTACTCTTCTTCCCTTGCACCAGCAGAAATCCACATTCACCCCTCCGTCTTCTATGCAATGATTAGGCACGTATCTGGGCTTGCTGAGAGATGTTGACCTGAAAGATCTTAGAATGTATTTTGGTAGTCAAAAGATTCCAGATATGGCTTCTAAAAAGGCACATTTTTTTAATAACTGCATCCACCTTCTAATATTTTACTATATCACGGCAGTGTTTCATCCAGAAGAGCTTTTTAAGTTACCTAGATGCCATGTGAAATATATGTCTGTGTCAACTGTCCAGACAGATTACGAAGGCTCCAAAAATCATACCCAGCCTTCATCAGGAGTGAACTGACATCATCCTATTGAATTTGCTGACTGCAGTGTCTACAGTCAAGATGCTAAGAGCTGCCAAAATGGAAGATATATCACATCATCTGCAAATTTTATACATCCTTTTATAAGCTTATAGAAAATTCTGCCAGTACATAGGGAAAATAAAGTGATTTAATTATTTTTTTTCCTTGAATTATAGGAAGGTTCAAGAAGTGGTCTCCATTATGCTGTGAGGATTCCTCCTCCTTTTTAAGTGCTCTTTGTTCTGACATTCACTCACCAAAAAAAAAAAAAAAAATCATGAAGTATTTTTTATGTCCTGTAAAATATTCTTATTTTTCCATACTCAAAATACACAGTATCTGTTGTCACAGTCTGTGATTTTAAGCCATTCAGTGGAATCTGTTTATTTGCCTATATATTAGATATATGACAAATATTTGCTTTGTGTTTGAATCCCTTCTATAAAGCCAGTGCATTACACTTAATAGTAACATAGCAGAGCTCAGTTCTGTGGTATTTGATTCAGTCATTCTCAGGATTTCTGTTTCATTGGAATACATCCACACAGGGTACAAAACATGAATCATTCTGACTTAGTCAGCACATTACTTTCCTGGGAGGAGGCTTGAAAAATGTTGTAGCCTTATAAAACCAGAGGGAAAATGTAGGCACCACTATAAATGGAACTTTCACTTAGTTGTAATTTGCCAGGGACCATAGGGCTAACATCTCAGTACTTGCTAATCATCAACTTGGATAAGTGCTAAGCCCTGCAATTTTGCAAGTCCTCAGATGTTACAGGAGTGTTTTAACTTCTCAAGATCTGAACTTAAATAAATTACGGGGTACGTAATAATGGCAAATGATCAGCTTTATGTCTCAACCAGCTTTAAGGATCGTCATCAGACTATCAAAGGAGAGTAAGATCAATTTAATTACAAAGTTTGAAGAAGACTTACTTATTATTCCTCATTTGCAGAGCTCCTAAGTGTCTGTCTGCTCTATGAGTCAATATCCCCATGCATATTATGATAGACTTGGGCATTAAATCGGTCCTCCTAAGACAACAAAATGAAATGTAAGTCAAGTTATCCCCTTACAGATTTTCCATGTGGGAAACTTTCTGGTCACCCATGTTTAGTCACAAAATATTATCCTAGATTTGCACCTCCTCTTTTTCTCTAAATTTCAGACAACTGGGAAACTCACATTCTTTGATGGCAGCATCAGGGCAGGTAAGTACTTCTAATATATTTGGTTTTGATAGTTTTCATCACATATACAACCAGTCACACTGCTTTGAGAGTCCATCTAGCCTAGTAATGTCTCCAGATGAGAGGATCAGAGCAAGTATGTATAATATTTCACTCATAATATTGTGTTTGCATCTAGCTACTTTGAGATTTATTTTCTAAGTGCTTGTCCAATCTGTCTGTTAACCTGCATAGATGTTTTGCAAACAAAGCATTTTTTGGCAAAGAACTCCACTGTCATAAAACCTGTTGCGTAAAGAATCACGTTTTTATGTTTGTTTTGAAATTCTCTACTACTAGATGATAGTGGAGTTGGATTGTCTGATGGATCTTGTATTGGAAACCAAACCACACCAAAACAAAACAAAAAACCTAATAGATCCCTATCTACCCTCTCTATGGCACTCCTAATTTTGCAGATCTTTATCTTTAGCTTTCTCTGTCATAGGTTGAAGAGGTCCAAACTACTCGGTTGTTGCTTGTATGAATGCTGTTCTATACCTTCATTCAACCTTATTGCCCATGTTCCTTTCTTTTGAGATAGCAAAAAACACAGATTATGAAACAAGGAATCATACACTAGGTATTTTTGTTGTTGTTCTTACTCTTTCTATTCCTTTCCTAACAATTCCTTATATTTTGTTTGCTTTTTTTGACCACTGCAATACTCTGAGCTCATCTTTATGTAGAACTATGGTATTAGTAAGGTTAAAAGAATTATAGAACTAGTTCAGTGCATTTAAACCTGCAAGGCTTAAAGTAGTGATGTGCTAAGTAGCTCTGACAATAACTCTATGGCTATATAGTAGAGCTTTCATTGTTGAATTTGGCTGTCATGTTTCAATGATGACAGAGAGACATTCAGCTGACAAGTTACCATCTACAGCAGCTCTGATACTGCAGTAATGGTGCCTGGCTATATTCAGGTGTGGTATTATGAAGAGGATAAGGCAGCATTAGACTTCTCTATAAACAGTGTCTGGTAAATAGTAGGTTTCTGTAACACATTTGTACAGTTATGTGGCATCCACACTTATAACAGCAGTAGCTGTATTTTCTATAAAAAGACCCTAGAGCTAACTTCTATCCCTTTGTCTTGAGATATCTGAGGAAAACAACAGCACTTTTGGAAATTCTTGTAGGTTTGTCTCTTGAAACAAAAACTCAGTCAAAACTTGTGAGAGAGCTCTCAGGAATTCAACTAAAAAGTTTCAAGTGCCTGTTTTTGTGCTAAAAAAAATCCCTGCAGTGTAACAGCCACACTGCCACATTAACAAGGCACAAGATGTTTTGACGTGGCTGATTTTCTGGGTCTTACAGAACCACGTTGGTAGTCACTGGTTTCCTATGTTCTAGAGATGTTAATTTTTTGTTAGTTAAAATATATACTTATTCCAGAAACTTTCCAACCCAACACTGAAACACTGTACCTGAATTCAACACCACATTGCACTAAACAATAGATGCAGTGCCAGTATCTCTCATTTTGTGCTCACTCTTTTTTTTTTTTTACATAATGGAGGCATAAGTTTATACTGCTCCCCAGAGATGTTGGTCTTCTTCTTTCTCCAATGTATTAGAATTGAGAAGAAAGGGTAAATGCTTGCTCTTGATGTAAGAGAGAATGGATATAAGATCTGAACTGCCTGAATATTTCACTACCCTGCTTTTGGTTCCTTTTAGTTCCAAAGCGTCAAGAGCTTTTAGCAGGGATTTCTGTTCCCATGCGTACTGTATGCAGTATTAGCACTCCTCGTTAGGTCTTGCTAATTCACTTTGGTTTTGAAGGAACCCAGGATGGATAGCTGATTGCTTAAAGGGAAATCAGTGATATACTTTCTACTTTTACAGGTAAAAGTGTAACTTTTATAATACATAATGTAAAGACTTTTTATTCAGGGACAGAGAATATAGTCCTGAGAACATGAAACATAAAGAGGCAAAACACAGATGAAGGAAGAAAAGGTTCAGAGAACTGTAAAAATAAAATAGCAGCAAAGAGCAATTGACATGTTCCTTGTTAAAGCCAGCACTTCAATTGAGGGTGACTGCTTTCAAAGAACTGTAAGAAAGAGTAAGGATGCCAGGTTGGATAACTAGCTTTAGATGGAAAGCCAGAAAAAGGTGTAGCTTGAGCAGAAGATCAAAGAGAAGGACTTATACCAATTGCATGTTCTGCTGGCTGCCAGCACAGGAAGCTACAGTCACAGCAACCAAGTCAAAGACACAGCACAATTATTAAAAAACACAAATGAATACCGCATGTCCCTGCTTGGCATTCACGTCTGTCTGTAACCCTGTAACTCAAGCTGGAAGTGAACTTGTATTAGCAGGAAAAGTAGAGAGGAAATATAAAATGCTTTGCAGATCTGGTTGTCTTTATCTTCATTAGTGAGTTTTGCCAACCTAGTGAATTTATTCCAGTGCATAAATGGTTGTGCAAACCTTACAGAAAATGGAGGGGAAAGTGGGAAAAGAAGCACATGATATTGGGGGAAAAAAAAAGTCTGTTGATGGCTTGACTGATTAAGAGACTTTATTTTTTCTCCAGCCATGTTAACATGTCAGTGGCAAGTTCTCTCGCATTGTGGAACAATTATTTTCTCCACAATAAACTTCTCATCAGTATGTTCAAGGAACAAAAGTCCCAGAGGATTCAACTTGCCAAGCTACTCTAACCTTGTGCAGGATATGGGCCTTAGGATTTTTCTAATCTGACTTTTATTTAATCACTGTATGCAGACTGACAAATCCAGGCTTACAATTTTAATCTCACAATATATTGAAACAAAACTGGATTTCAATTCTTTATGAGCTTTATGATTGAGCTGATTGCATATACAGATATTCCTGATAAATAAACATGAGAAACTGGAAACAAATAGCAGAGAATGAGTCATCCAGTCTTCAAACAATGATACTGTCCTCCTCAGCATATACGTGATAGTAAAGATAAAGGCTGTACCTTCACCTACTTTCTACTGAAATTACAATGAGCCTTGGGATCCTGATCCATCAGTCATTCAAGCTGGCACAAAATCAGACACACACTGTCTGCCTTTTATGCCAAGTATTCAACATTCCTTTGCATGGAAATAGGAAACCATTCATGGGTGCTACAGTATAGATGTAGCAACAGCAAATTTTGTACGTGTTACTTTGTACCAAAAGACATTTGCATGGTTAGATTATTGTCAGCTGTATCATTCATTTTTTGTTTATCCCAGAAGATTTGTTTGCAAACACTGCTGAAAAAGCCAGCCAAGTTTAGTACAATGTATATTTTCCTACATCATCACAACTATTTCTCTTATGCCTAATGAGCATACCCTCATGGGCTTTAAAATCTTGCCAGTGCTGTTCAAAATCTAAAAGTTTGGTCCTTACAATTCCTTCCTTGCTACACAGCACTTAGATTATGTGAGCCCTCCCTTTGACTTCAGAGACATTGCTGGAGTCATTCGTCATGAATCAGGGTTTTATCATGAACAATTGTCATTAGATAGTGTCACTATCCTCAACAAGTCCAGTTTTTCTATGATGGGTATAAATACACTGAATACAAACTTGAAGAAAACTCAACTTTCTTTCAGTAAACTAGTGCATCCTTAAGATACCAGTGCTGTAGGCAGTGCAGTTACTTGCGTATTTTGGCAAAAGGCAGGTCTGCAGGGTATAAGGTTTCAGGCACACATATTAAGCTGTCACATTTCACTGTTTCAGGTTCCATATATCCTCCTTTTCACTTCCTTGTTTTCTCTGCCTTGGAAAACTTCTTGTACAGTTAAGATATATGAACATTTGGTTTTTTTCAAAGGCTCAAAAATGCCACACTCACTTCCAAACCTATGTCTCTCCTCAGACAGCAGTGCAGTGCAATGTTGCCAAATCTCAACTTGTGGGCTAGATGCCTTGTTTAACAAAAGTAACCTGAAACTCTGCAAGCTTTGTAGAATGCTAACATCTGCATTTATTCATCTGCAAATTATATGCACAAGGCTAGCTCCTAGCTGGTGTAAACAAGGACAGCTTCTCTGAAGTCACTGAGGATTGCTTCCACTTACACAATCTAAACATATGGTATATATTCATCAGTTCACTCCCCTTACACAAAGTTGGTCAGATTGCCAGTGAGGTATTCATTCATAGACTACTCATACATACTCTTCTGCTATAAATTACAGCCCTCAATTATAAACTCAAATATATATCATTGCTCAGATCAAGGATATGCTGAGGCAGTTTCATCTGGTACAAACTGTTTCTGAAACCAACATTGATTCTTAAATTTTCCACTTAAAGATGAATCTCAGAAAGTGTAGCTCTCTGCTGCAGCTGTCCTTTTGTGCACAGATTGGGCAACTGTGTTGGCTCTTTCTCTGCTGCTCCATGTCCGCCTAGTCATGGATACAGAAATCCTCTCTTTCTGTGTGTATATGGAAGAGAAAACCTTGTTTTCCTCCCACCCCACAGCCTGTCCTTAGCTTTACCTCATGGCCCATTCCCAGAATCAACTGAAGTTTGACTGGCTTGAGGCAAGGCAGAGCAAACAGAACTAGAAAATAGGACAAAGAGGAATCAAATAGCAGCCTTTACTATACAAAAGGGAGTTGCAAAGAGAGGCAGATTCTCCTAGCAGGAGTGAAAGGACAGGAGGTGTTGAAGGAAAGGGTGGGCCAAAAACGATCAAAGGAGACTCCACTTAGGCAAAAAAATTCTTCGCTATGAGTGTGGCTATACACAGGGGCACGCTGCTCAGGGAGGTTGTAGAACATCAGTCCTTGGAGATTTTCAAGACCAATCAGGATAAGGAATAATGTGATCTCACATCAAAGTTGGATTTAACTCCAGAGTTAGTCCTCCTTTGAGAGGCGACTGAATGAAATTAAATCCCTGCAAACCTTTATCATGCAGTGATTCTGTGGTTTCATTCAATTCATTTTTCAGGTGACAGAAGTATCAACAAGAGAGTTCTGGTGACTGCAGGTGAGTAACACTGCATTAACATTAATATAATTCACAACGAAACCCAGGCAATCCTTAATGACTGTGATTACATTATACATTATATATTATACATTATAATGTAATATGATGATATAATATATAGTATAATTTTTTTTCATTTAAGTGCCCCCTGCCCAACAGATGATAGCCTAATTTTTCTGAGATGTTCTGATAAAATCTGCAATTTACACAAGCATGAAGAATGAGAAAACACTTTCAGCTATTTGCTATAGAATACAGGTTTCCTGACCTAGTGCATCAGCCTTGATAGATTGGAAGATTGTGTTTCATCCTCAGACAGAAATTTCTGAAGAAAATCTAGACTTTTAAGAGCAGACACATGAAACATTATTATAAGAATGGAATATTTTATTGTCTGGGTTTTTCTGTATATGTTCAATACCAGAGGATTTCAATTTGTTTTGATACTAAATATTGAAAAATAAAGGTTTTATTGGTCATTTTATCTTGATATGTTTTTAAATCTGCAAATGCCAGTAAGGCATACTTTACAACTCACTTCTCTAGAGCTTATGATGATAACTTGATGTTATGTTTCTGATTTTTTGCAGAAAGTGAAATTTTCACTCTGAACTCCCTTCAGTGCTATTATTTGCAGTTTATTTTTACTAATAAAAGCTACGATGCTCTAACCCTCAAATGGAATCTTAGTGATACAATCAAAAATTATTTTTTGTTTGTTTCCCTCATATTAGTACATTCTATATAAAAATTACTTTTATTTAGATTGTGTGCAGTGGGGCATGTGCTCACTGAAAGTAACTGATCTGTGCACAAATTCTGTTTTCCTGTGTCATAAGAAATTACTAATGCTATATATAGAAATCATGCCTTTTACTTATTGCAATTGTGCAAAGGGAACATAAAAATAAAATTAAAATTAAATCATTCCCTTTTGATTGCAATTTACATCACCTTGCACCTGTGTAAACCACCAAACAAGGTGTGAAGTAGTTAGCAGCAAGGGCCAAAATACCTCTTCACTAACAAAGATGCTTTGAAAAGATTATTGTCAAAAATAAGTTTCTATGATAAGAAAAGAAAATTAGCATCTTTAAATATTTACAAAGTGAATGTATATTATAAAACCAACTAGGAAATCATCATCCTCTCTAAGATGTAAATAGAGTCTGACAAACTACTCAGAATGAAAGATGTATTCAATAACCTGAGCCCCATTTTCTTTTCATGAATTTTTTTGTGAATAGACTTGATTTTTTATAATGCTCTCATTATTCAGAATTTTTTTTAACCAGTCATTACCCAAGGATTAAGATAAGCAGTAGTGAGTCCTGAGGCTGTTTGAAGTAGCTCACAAATATTCATTTGCACTTTAGAAGATTTTTTTTTTTTGCATATCAGAATAGTTCTTTGAGTGCTCACAGACAGAGTTTGAAAGATGACAGAAAAATAATCTTGGTAAATGTTTTTTTTCTGCAGTGACTCCTTTCAGATTTAACAAAGTTCCTAACTTTACACTTCTTAATGATTTGAAAGGATCTTGTACAAATACAGCAAATGTGTGACATTTCTCAGACAAAATAGTTTTGTGCAACATCAAGAAACGTAGGTATGTTCTGGCATTACTTCTTACAAGCTCTTCGGTGTTTGCTTTGAGTCATAATGGATTAGTTTCAAGAATCTATCTAAAGGCAATACAGAATTAGGTGAAGAATGTGTTGAGAAACAGATCCTTTCTGAAAAGTTTCATATTCAAATAGAGAAGCTAGACAAAGAATGTGGCAAGGAAACCTTATTGGGGAGCTGAAATTAAGGCACATAGGAATGGGATTGAAGTCATGACACACAGGAATTAACCATGAAGATCAGAACTGCACTTATTTCAGATTTTAGCTGGGGAAAACAATTTTTAAAAAGGTAGGTTGGTTGGTCGGTAGGTTGGTTGATTGGTTGGTAGGTTGGTTGGTTGGTTGGTTGGCTGGTTGGTTTTAATCCAAAACCTACAGCAGTGAAGAGAAAATACTTCTTTATCATCTCATTTGGTTTTTGACCAGGCCCACCCTGTATAAATATTGTCCCCAAACCAGGCAGAAATAGGAGAATGTGACACCTGAGTACAAGTTTGAAGTGTGTAGAAGGCCATAGCTTTCCTTCAGAGTGATGCCGCAAAAAAGATAAAAGGAAAAGATATCTGCTGCCTATGGAAGCCAATGAATCTTGAAGTGATATCAGGTATTTTCTTCTAAGAGAGGAAAAGTAAGAGCTCTTTCATACCAGACTACCCTTCCTATTTTCAAAACAGTTCGAATGTACTGCCCAAAACATTTCACGAAGCAGTTGTGTGTTTGCAGGTACGTGGAAAATACTGAAAAACCTTGAAACCTGTACCTAATGTGTGTTCCCAGGTTGCATAATGTTTGTGCTACAGAGAGAACTAAAACAAGACAGGAGGTACAGTCTCTTTATTGTGACTGTCATTATTAAAAGATAACCTAAGCCTGCTTGTAATACAAAGGAGAATATTGCCTGGCAGAAGCTCCTTGCTCCCAAATAGATACAGACACTATTGCAGGACCATCTCCAGCTGGGTATGAAGGATACGTTGGATGCTCCAGATGGAAGCGCCTGCCTTTCCAGCAGCCATTAGACTCGCTGCACCTAACAGGCCTAATACTTACCAGTATAATTTCCCGTTAGTGACTACAATTTTCTAATTATTTACGTGTAACTGCAAACTTCTGTTGCTTCAGATCTCCAGGTGTCTAGGTAATAATTATAATCACAGCAATAACAACAAAGGAAAACAAACAAACAACAGAGAAATGGGAAGAATATTGAAGGACCAGTAGCGAGTATGTTTCACAAAAATGTATGACTTTTTTCAGTCATGTACTTGAATCTATGCAACTGGTTCCACAAGTGGAGCAAATGCAGCACTCCTGAAAGCTGCCCATCATGGAACTATCTGATTTTAACCTGTTTCAAGTAAGTTTGCAAATTTGTATGCCAGATTTCAGATGGGTTGTAGTCCTTCATTTCAAGTATTCGTTTCCTGATGAATTTAACAAAAATCCTGGCATTCTGCCTACAGCAGAAAGAAGGTGAAAAAATTGAGGTTGCAGATGCATAATTTTATTGATATGATTTCCATTTTTAATGACGGGGATTCCAGTACAGATACTGAGGTATCATTGCCTTGGGGAATGTATCTAATTCTTATAAAGATACACAGGTGTTAATGCAAATTATTTGTCAGTGGACTTACTGGCTTCACCAGAATAATATATATATATTTTTTGCCAAGTGCAGAATTGACCTTCCAACTCTTAATGTAACATCCATGCAACAATGAAGTGGGTTGAAATTCAAAGACGATAAATCTTTCCTCTGCAGAATTCATTTAATATTAATTACTAATTCTTCATAAAACTACACAGACGACAAAGTGACCAAATTCAGCTCTTCATTTCAACTTCCAGTCTCTGCAAATAACATTACTGCTGGATCTCTGTGCTTTTCTGGTATATGCCAATGGAAAAAATGATCTGACACGCTGGAGAAAATCCAAAGCATATCTGAAAGCAATTTATATTCTACTTGTCAAATTGTTTTTCCCTATAGTTGTTAGTGAAAGTGATTTAGAGGTAGACATCATGAGATAAATTATGTACTCCTGGGAAACAGGACAATGAAATACATCCTTGTTACTTGCTAAATAATATTGTCAGAAAATTATGTTCCAAGAGACTCAGAATTAAAATAATCAATTACTTGTAGTGAAGTATGATGCAACCAAATACTTTTCTAGAGTCATTCGCAATACCTGATAGAATAGGCATACAGGGACAATCACTGCCCAAGACACCCAGCACGTGTGGTCCTTAGTCTGTCTCTGTTCATGAAAAGCAGAGCTGCAGATTACATGGTAACAGTCTTTCAGGGCTCTGAAAATCCCACATAGCACATATTTTTTTGTTAACAACTTTTCTTGTTCCAGAATGAAGAATTTTCTGTCTTTCTGGGAAACAATCCAACATTCACCAACATTAGCAGACGTCATTACAGTATGTTTTGGGATCTAACTTCTACTCCAAAATTTTTTGTGGGGAGGGGAGAAGAGACAACTCTTTCCCATCCCAAAGATTTCTCAGGTCCATATTTTGACATGGCACATCTATGTATTCCTCTCATTATTACAACTAACTCAAAAATGTTAGAAGCTCAGGTATAAGTTTTTTGGGGTTTTTTTCGTTTCACAGCAGGAACTTAAGAATTCATGTCCTTTGTATCATACATCCTCTAATTTTTCTTCAGTCCTTTCTTCATAATAAAGTTTTAAGGGTGTCATTTTGCTGTCTTGCTGCTTGTTTCAAGGGAAGCACTTTCATGTAACTTTAACTTCCATTTGCATGGAGAGGATAAACAAGTGCCTAACGTTAAGTCTGCCCAGGCATACTTTCTGAATTGCATCCATAGGTCAAACCACCAACTTCTGGCTTTGTCTTCTTCTGTGGTAATTTCTAAACTCCCAAAGTAGTACTTTGCCTCTTCTTTGGTCTTCCCTTATATTTTCAGACTACCCAGTTAAAAAAAAAAAAAAAAAAAAAAAAAGAGTGAACTATGCCTGTCCCAGTTACCCAATTAATGTGTTCCTAATTATGGAACGATTCATCTTTTTTACTCTTTTGGTGCATGAGTATATAGAATTGCCATTTCTTAAAACATATCTGCTTATCTTAAGATGCATTTTCTATTCTCAATGCATGAATAATGCCCTCTTATGGCAAAATTTAGGGATTCCCCAAAATTAATCTGGTCTAATATAATTTACATTATGAATTTATGTTCAGAAAAACAAACAAACCCACACTTATCCTGGAAGGAAAAAATAAGGAAAAAGAAAAATAGGCTGTCCATGATATTATGGTCATAATGAGTTATGCTAACTTTTTTTTTTTTCCTTTATACTTCCTCCACTTCTGGGATATTTGAGAGGACAATCCAGTCTTAGAAGTATTTTTTCAACAATTAGAATAAGGAACTCAGTTTTAGAACATTTTGATGAATGTTCTTTGCCAATTGTTAAATAAAATTAGCGTATATAAAGCAAAGACCAAGCATATATTATGTATACATATTTACTGATATTGACAACAAAGGATTTAAGTGATTTCTGGAAGTGTTTGTAATATAAGTAAATTGTAAGAAATAAACAGACAAGATTGTGGTGAAATATTACTGAAAATGTTTATCTCAAATTTCACAATACTTTTGAAGTACATTAAGATAAGCTTGCATGAAGTAGTACAAATTAAGTGTTTTAAAAGTTAGCAATAACAAAATAATAAATAACAAAGTTCTCAAGAAACATTTTGATTCTACTCTGTGTTTATCTTTTGCCTTTTCTTCCTCTAAATTGACTTTGAATAATTGACAATTAATAAATTCATTTTAAGTTGTAAAGATGTAATTGTGGAGAAGATACTGCATTGTGGCTGCCATCCAAATGATAGATTTTTTTTTGCCTTCTTGTCTTATAACAAACTACTGTTAATTGTTTCAAATAAAGATTCAATTAACATGTTCTGAGAAGAGTAAGATTAAAATAAAAAGATAAATATTTAGTTGAATGTTTATGTTGTTTAAGAAAAAAGTACATGTGGACAGATTTTTAAATTGTGGTTCTTCCAATAAGAAACCTAGAATGAAGTTAAAGCAACAGAAACTTTTCAGTATGATGGAAGATTCTGAGATTTAATTCACAGTATTAGATTATTTGGTGCTGTATTTTTCATGCATCAGGTGCTCCCATGGATGCTGTGCTAACTTTGAGAGGGCAATTAAATAACTAAATTAAATAATAGGCACAAAGCGTATTTTTAATAAATAACTAGGTCAGATTATATGAGTGCTTGTCAGTCCTTCTGTTTTAACTATTAGAATTGGATTTTAAGTTGATGACTTAATGTTATTTTAAATTAACACAGATCCTGATTGTCCTGAGGCCCCCCCAAAAAAGTACAAAGTCAGCAGACTCTCTTAAACCTCACTGAACATACATTGACTTAATAGGCTTTCACTATGGGGGCCAAGAGTTTGCTCATGTTTTTTTTACGCAACACATTCTAATGAATACAATGGGGAAGCTTTCAAGAAGGGTTTGGATTATTGAAATATGATAACTTAATATACTGCAGAAAAGCATTTTTAAGAGCCTTTCAAAATGTCTGTTGCACTGATAGTGAAAAAAAAGAAAGCCGAGCCTCTTGTCCCCATGAATCACAAGCATTTGGAGGCCCACTATGGATACCTGTGACAAAGGACAAAGAGAGTTCACACAATCAAGAATACAGCACAGAACACAATAAAGACCAGAGCTTCGTCTTTATCTTCTTTAGGACCTTGAAAGAATGCAGTAGTATCTATATAACACAGCACTAAAATGATCAATACTGCAGCTATAACATCAGTACAACACCATCTGTATCATGCTGATTCCAGAGACAAGCCTTGGTTCATAGCAGACAACAAGACAGCCTCTTTAAGAAATGGAAAAGAACACTTTGCTGGGCGCAAGATTGTCTTCCTTGATACTGAGATTATACTGTGTTGAAGAATTAGGACTTAAAGCTTATAACATCTTGATGTTTTCCACCTTGGGGAATTATAGGTTATTTTTGATTTATGTTGAAATAACCACTGCTACTTCATTTTCCCAAAGAAAAGATAAGAATGGTCATAGTGGTTCACTTTAAACATCTAGTTTAAAATCCCAGTTCCTATGATAGCCACAACCAGTAGGAGAGGAGACATCTCTGGGGCCTATTCCATTCCCCAGTGTCCTCTGGTCCATAGGGACAGATCCTTGACACCTCCAGGGCAAAGTGGGCATTTTTCAGATTGCTTCAGTCAACACTCCTCTTGGCACACATAGTTTACATTATTACCTTTTTCATTAGTTTTTGTTTTCCTTCTTTCATCTGGAGACACAAGTTCTTTAACTGTTATTTCTTCTGCATAAGAACTTCCTTAGGGAAAGTAATAAGGGCAGTGGCCAACAGGACATGTTTAAGGAAGGACAAGGCATATGCAGAATGGCCCTTCTGCTCCTCTTCTAAAGTAACAGCTTGCAGCATGAAAACAAAATGCAGTGAGCAATTAGCTGACAAATACTGCCAGTGAAGCTTAGTCTGTATTTACAAAGAACAAAACAAATTGAAGACTGTGAGGTATACAGCCATTACTCTTCATTTGAAGATGAAGGAGGGTGGGAAATAGGACTGTGCTGGTGTATTATCCAGGACCAGACTGGGGGTGGATACTATTTTTCAATCAGGCTTCTAGGAGTGTGTTTCAAACCCAAGATAAATGGGAAAAGTCATAAGCTGCCTCTTTTTTTTTTTTTTATTCAAACCAATGATTCATATAATGTTCTGCAAACACTGAAGTAGCTGAATCATTGCAAGTTACCTTTCCAAAACATTCTTCCAACAGAGTGAGAGGACTTCCTTGAGTACTATGAGCCCTGTGGCATGTAGCAATAGATCAAGCCCCTGGCTGGAGAGTGACATGTCGTGCTGGAAACAGCCATGATGCCCAGGGTTATGTCACTGTTCCCCTATGTTTTGCAGCAATCTTCTCACCTCCCCACTGATGTCTGTTTGTCTGGATAAAAAGCTCTGTAACTACTCCTGTTTTACTTCCCTGTGTGTCTGTAGAGTTCCTTACCCCATAGTACCTTCATTCCAAGTACTTCCAATACAGAGATTACACATTTTTGCATACTCTGTGCACTTGCGCTTTCTTGTATTTATAACTTGTTTGGCCTGAAGCCATCCCTGGTGCGTCAATGACCCATCTCTTTTCATACAAGTCTTCCTAATACATATTCTTACTAATCAGCTTGCAAAATAATGATGACTTGTTTGATTTGTTAAAAACTCAAACCCAGCTTTGTGCAAGCACAGTGACTGGTTATACCACTGACCTCATTCAGTCATTGTGGCTAAAAGGTGGAAAATCTGACCAAAACACTGTACTTCTTCTAGAAACAGAAATAGTGTAGTTGTCTCAGTGAAAATGGGAGGCATGAAGGCCTGGTAGCATACCAGGAACTGGCTTACATCCTTTGTACAGACACAGAAGTACTTATTTGATGATGACCTTACAGAAAGCACAGTCTGTTCAATGGCAGAGGTCACTATGAAGTGCTGGCTCACTGACTTTCAGGGAAACCATTCAGAGCTGTTTCTGTTTGACTGGAGACAACTGGAGTTTTATCAAACTAAGAGCATGTTTTCCTCTGTTCTCATACAGGTAATAATGCTTCATCAATGTGGTTACACTGATCCTGTTCCTAAGCATCAAATTTTTCCTAAGCTGTGGAAAGACAAATTGTGCCCTGCAAATGGACTTTCACAGAACGTTAAGTAGTAAAAAGCAAACTGATGAATTCAGTTTGACAACACATTGTCAGTTACATAGTTACATGTCAGCAGTTTTATAAGGCTTTAACCTTGGTAAGGAAGCCTCACTCTTCATGAGAAGCCCTTATTTGACCCACCTGTGTAAGCCAAGGAGAAGTCACGGCACACTATGTCCAAGGACCTTAAGCCATCTGTGATCACACAGTGGTATCACCGGTAGCTTTACCTTTACTATCTGTTGAATCTTTGGATTATTTTTTGTGAAAAAAAAGAATATAAACTGCTATTCATATTAGCACACCTTTAAAACAAACACCTAAGAGCTTTCCCACAATAAATTGCTGATACATTTCACACTTTCCCCAGTTCTTCTAACTGTAAGAAAGAAAATAAACAACGGTGAAGTAATTGGATTACCTAATGACCTTGCACTTCTGTAAAGTGATTTGGCATTCCTAAATGAGGACAGAGGAAGTGGAAGTTAATAGCATTTTCTCTGACACTTGGAATCTGGACACTTACTGTACACACAATTCTATTGATTTTTAAGGAAGGAATGGATTATGTTTCATGGTCACTTTATCATGCCTTTACTACATTTTCCTTTATAATAGCTTGCATTTGATCTTGTCTGAATTGTAAGTCTGTGCTTGTGTTCAAAGCAGAAACTGGTTACCGAGCCTGCTGATCTTATTAATGACCAGTTGTTGTCAGTCCAGTGAAATTATTTTATTCTATTTCACTATGTTGTCTTTAACCATCCAGCTTTATCTCAGGAGGTTCTTGTCTTCCTTCTCTGCCATCTTCATCCATCTTAGTTTCTTTTTTCTCTGTCTTCCCTCTTTCAAACCTGTGTTCCTTCTGGCCTTATTGCCTCCTATAATCTCTTCACTTTTCAGGAGCTTAAAATCTAAGTGGGGAGAAACAAAACAAAACAAGAACAAAAAAGCCAAACCCCAAACCAAAATGTTAAGTAAACACCCAAATCCACTCTTGTCTTTCCTGTTCCTGGCTTCACTTAGTGTTTAGGTCCAAAGCTAGGCCTGGGTCCATTAGGATGATTTGTTTGGGTAAGAAGCAAACACCATGCACAGATACAACAAAATCAGCATCTGTTTGTTTTGGCCATGAGGGTTTTCCTGCTCAGATCACATTGCAAGAATCAGAACTGTTGCGACTCCGAAGCTGAGAGCCAGGGCCTGGCCCTACTGACATGTGATGCAACCAGGAGTAACTGCACTTAATTTTGAATCTCACATGCACCACGACAGAACTAGAAGCAAAATGTACAGTACCTTATATGCTTTGTGTAATACAGGAGTGATGAAAAATCGGCTGCAGAGTCTAACTTATTTATCCTCATCCCTGTGTTAGCCTGTAAAATGCTCAGCCTGGAAAGCAAGTGTCTTGCATACTTTTCGTTTCACTCACATGGCTGATTCATGCCAGTAAATACTGAAACCCCACCTCATAGTTTGGAGAAGTAATTTCCATTCCATGAGTTTTGCTTGAAGCTAATATATGCTATTACAAAACATCTAAAGTAAAACTTTAACCATTTCACTCAGCCCAGCTGTGAAGTTCAAACTGCTTTTTAAAGTTAATTAGCATGCTCTGACCTGCACATATGCACATCTTAAATACAAATAAATCAATATGGCATGCTTATTCTTGTTTCAATTTGCTTTTTGTTTTTAAAATTAGCATACTCTTGCTTTGCCTAACAGATATATGAGTGTGATGGTATCTCACAGATTAAAGTTTTGCGTTTGTCTCTTTGTAGTTCATTTGCTATTTTATAAACCCAAAGTCCTTGAGGGAGTGTTGGAAAGCCCCATAATTTTCCTCAATGTTCCATTTTACCTTTTTATGTATGATATAGCAAGCACATGTGTAAAAGAAATGCAGATAGCCAGATGGCTCCCCCGTGTCCATACATACAGAAACACTGACAAACGCAAGTGACTTTTAGTAATGCTGAGGTTGATTCATGCTTAGGCACATTCTTTTTGTCTTTTTCTAATGCTATATTTATCAGGAGTATGGGTTTGTGATCTTACCTAGATGACTATTATTCTGAATTTTAAGAATAAAAAGTAGAATCATCATAGTTTTGTTTGTTTCATTTTTATTATGGCAAAAATATTAGGAGAGGACAGTTAGAATAATTATAATTTTTAGTATTAGTATCTCACAGTAACATTCTACTGTTTCTTTGACTGGTATTGCCACCCATTACGCATCTCCCAATCATTTCCTAAAAGAGAGATTATTTCGTATTTTCTTTGTGGTTTTCTGTGCACTCTCCTCTGAATCACCCTGCACAGACCACAGCAAGAAGGAGAATACTGAATTAGCTGATTCACTTCTGTTGCTTGGTGTGGTGATATCTAATTGCACTTCGTTGTGGGGATTTTCCAAAGCAGGCAAGTGACTTCTCCTTTTGCCAGGTTGCTGCTGTCAGACTGAGGCATTTGAACATCACCACATTTCAAGGATGAGCAACATGTTCAAAGCAACACTACCTGCTCAGTGAGAACAAGCTCTTTGATGGCTCAATTTCACTGCTCTCTAGGACAGCAAATGTTCGCACATTTCTGCATAGTTTATTTGTGTGAAGGAGGAGAACTGAAAGAGCATCTATATTTTTAAGGACTCATGATATGGAGAGTTTAGTTCATCTGAAGGCATCAGCTAATTCATCCTCAAGGTATGATCTGAAATTGGTCAAGTTTTTTCAGAATTCTGGACCGATTTCTTTTCTGGCATCTGTTGCAAATCTGATGTTTCATTTCACGGGATGGAGCATCCCATACTTTTATGTTCTCTGAGATTATAAGTGCCTTCTAATAGTGGAATTTCTTGTTGAAAAAAAAAAGCACTAACTTTGCTATGTTGGCACTGAAGCCTTTGAAATATGTGTGACCCTAACTCACGCAGATGACATTCAACACAGTAAAAGTAGCCTACAGACACAGGCCATAAGGACATCCACATGTACAGACAAAATTTGTTTAGTAAGGGCACTGTATTCAGGCTACTCGCTACTCTCTGGCTATAATACATTAGTATTATTTACTGCTTTGGTTAATATGGCAAGACTGTGTAATAGTTGGAAACAAAATTGTAACTTGAGTGTGTGCACTGATTCATTGTGGGTATTTGTTTACTTGTTAACATACTTCTGTCTGCAAGAATGTAATGAGATGTGCTCCTTTGAAGCATTGCTGTGGCGGTATCCAGCCATAAAACCTGCACTGCCTCAGAGACCATCTCTCCCTGCAAAACCAGAAATCTTAACTCAAAGGAAGTTTGCACCCAGCAGGCCAGAGTAGGACAGAATATGCTTGCAAGACAACTCAAGAAAAACCTAACTCAGAACCCAGACACTGTTGTGTGGAAAATTCTGGTGTCTTTAATGGAGCTATGCTGCAGTACACATCTTCAAGACACCTTGGGTAAAATTTTCAAAGCTATTTGATTGCCATGAGGGCACAAACCTCACCAAAACCAGAAAGTCTGCAACAACTAATAGCTCAGTATCTTGGGGAAAAAAAACGAGTTTGAGCAAATGCAGCCCCCAGTCTCCTAAACTGCAGAAGAGCTTCTGAAAGCCTGTTGTAAAACTCCTGAAGCAGTCAGGAGACTGAACAAGAGATCTAACTACTGCTCTAATGCTTCTTTCTTACTTTTCTTCACTCATTTTCTTTTAAAGCTTCAAATCGAGAAAATTATTGGAGGGGGGGGGGGGGAAGAAAAAAAGGAAAAGGAAAAAGAACGCACTCTGAGACCGGGGCTGGATGTGACCTGCTTTCCCCTCACCACAACCCTGCCTCTGTCCCTCTCTTCACAGTGACATCTACCGGCCTCCCCCGAAAGCTCCCCGCTGCCCCCGAACCCCTCCGCCCGCGCCCGCTCCCCGGCGGCTCGGTTCTCTCCCGCGGCCGCTCCCCGGGGGCTCGGTTCTCTCCCGGCGGCTCGGCTCTCTCCGGGGACTCCGGTACCCGCTCGGCACCGCCGCCTCCCTCGGGCTTGGGCAGCGGCCACGGCGCTGCCGTCGGGACGCGCTCGGAGCCACGGGACAGCCCGCATTGCGAGGGGGGAGGGCAGAAACTTTCCCGGCGAGTTTCCCTCTCTCCTCCAACGAGCCCCGCGGGCGCGCAAACTGCGCAGATGGGAGTCGGAGGATACCTGCCACGGAACCATTCTCAGGGGCAAGCCAGGGGGCCCTGTTCCCCTAAAAACCTTTGATTGTATCGTGCTCCCCTACCCCGCGCAACTAAGCGCCGCCCGGGCAGGCTGCGCCCTATGTGCCCGCGGGCGCTCCGCGCTGCCGAGCGGAACCGGCGGCCCCGCGCTGCCTGGGGCGGGCCGGGCGGCCGCCGCGCCGGGCGGGGTGTGGCCTCGCCGTTATTTATGAGCTCCAGCCCCTATTTGCTCACTAATGATGCACCCGAGGCCTCGGTGCTTCGCTAACGCGGCGGCGGCGGCGAGGGCAGCGCCTGTAACTGGAAACCAAAACCTTCACCGTCCCCGCCCGGCCACTTTCCATTCACTCCTAGGTGCTTAATTGAGGGCTGGGGAGAAGCGCGCTGGGTGCGTTAGGAGTCCAGCTATACGGATTATTTTACAAAGGAGCCGGGAGTACCTTTGCAACCACCGGGAAGAGAGACTTTTCCTTTTTTTTTTTTTTTTCTTTTTTTTTCTTTTTTTTTTTAATTTTATTTCTACCCCCTACAATGAGCCAAGTTTGGAAATAAAATAATCTGGTAGCAGGAGTGGAGTCCATAAACTGATAGAAACCAGATCAAAATCTGTATTACTGGTTCCTCCAATATCTGGGTAAGCATAACTAAAAGTTCTTTTTCTTTGCTGTAATAGATGTGAAATGTGTTTGATGGTTGAATTTTCCTACTGTTCACAGATAGTTAAAGCAATGTTTTCCAGATCAGTGTAGTCTGTTTGGCTTTTTTTTCTTTTCCCCCCTTTCTTTCCTTTATTCTGCTGAATGATTTTCCTTACAGCATTTAAGGGTAGGACTCAGCCTTTAGCAGATGACACCTGCACAGCACTTCATAGCAAAGCTAGATAATACTTTCCAAAAGCAATGCAGCATGCTGAAAGCAACATTCACGGCTGGAAAACTTCTCCGCTTTACTTAGGTAGCAGTTTGCTGCTTTGTTTACAGTTATAACAGGTTATAAAAGCAGAAATGTAATTCAATATTGCTTTTTGTCTGTCCTAGAAGATTCTTTAGAAGTACTTGCAAGGCTTTAGGTCTATGGGTTGTCAGCAGAGATCATGTGCACAGGACATGCTGAATATAGTATCATGACTTACTGAGATAAATTCTGAACTGGGATATAAGCCCAAACCGAGAATCAAACCTGCAATGAGTTTGTGTTCAGCAACCAGGTATGTAAATCTCTGAAATTAAACCTACTTCTATAGGTAACTCACATGTCAGACCCCCTGAGGTACCTTTTTGGCACCGTATGCGTATATTCTTTATGTGTCTAACAGCTGGGTAGGAACCATGCAGCTCAGAATTTGAATCTTATAGTTGCTTGTCACTTCTGTGTTAATGGTGAAGATTTGCAATTTGAGCAATGAAATGTAGCAATGTTTCACTCCTGTAACTGATTGCACTAGAATTGGCAGGAGGCACGAGAGTGGGAGGGAAGGAGTGCTGAAAGGTTTCTTATTATTATTATTTCCTACAGTATCGTTTAAGGGAAGAGAGAAAGCCACACACTTGTTCCTCTTTGACTTTTTATCTCTATAGCAGAGAAAGCATAGTGCTACTACTGTAAAATACTAATCCCATTGCATCTGTTAAATCACATGTTGAGTATGATTGGCTATTTCTTTTGGCTTGGCAAAGAAATTTTATCAGGATTTAATGGCATTTCTCTCTTAGAAGAGGGGTTAGTTAAAGGATATCCCATGGGCTAGTCACAAGGTTTTAAATTTAAAGCCCACAAAGCAGCATTAATACTAGAGTTCGTGTAGCCTGTTAAAAAATTATTCTTGGCGAAAACCTTGCAACTATCATTTTATTAGTTAACAGACCCTTAGAGATAATTTGGAGCTGGGCCAGGATGGATATGTTTCTCCTGTAGACTAGATCTGTAGCTGGCACATTTCTGACACTGGTGCTTTTGTCAATTAGCAGAGTTGTAGCATTACTTGATCTTCCTGCATTTCTCAGTACTCCAGAGCAAATTGTGAAGGAGAGTTTAGAGTATGGCTACAGCTCTGTGCACTGGCTCGCACGCCCTCCATCCCACCCCCAACTCAGTATGAAGTTTTCATGCCGAGAGAAGCCTTTCAAAACGATTTACAGTGAGTGGGTAGGAATGACAGAGGTAGTAACGAGATATGGGGCTTTTACTGTTAAGTCAGTGATGTGGATCCAGCCCAAATTGGTGTTGACCTAAAGTCATCCCTGCCTGACAGCTGGTTCCTGCCATGTTGTGGTGGATACAGTCTGGTTCTTTTAGGACAGGTGTGAATCTCGGAGGGACTGAATGAACAAGCATGTAGAAATACTGACTTCCACTGGAGGGACTGTAGTGCTAGACCAGAGCTGAGGTAAAGAAGTATAAGAGGATTGTGCAGGCAACAAAACTCTTCAGGAAATAAAGGTATAGCCTTTCTTCTAGTTGTAGGGTTTGTATCCTTTGAAGTGCTTGCAGTTACCATAGAATCAAATATATCACCTGATTAACCAACAAGTGTCTAGTAGAAGGGCTATTGATGCCAAAAAGAAATAAATATATATATATATATATATACACATATATGTATATGTAAGCAGGGTAAAAGAATGGGCCTAAAATGATGGTGTGTTTTATTCTCACTTTTGTAGCTGAGCTGAAGAACAAAGTTCTTATCATAGGTGGATTAAATTTGGACTTCATAATTTTTTGAGAGATGCTGTTTAGGAGAATTATATCTATGCAATATTCAGCTTCTAATGTCTGCTGGGTTCTATGAGTCTGGTCCAAAGACCACTGGAATTGATAGGAAAGCTTCACTAACTCCACTGAGCTCAAGCCCTCCCTGAGCTAAGATGGGATTGTTTTGGGATGTTCTCTGATTCTCTGAGGAGCTCAGTCTTCTTAGCAGCTAAACTCTGCAAAGTGAAAGTAGATTCAACAGATGTGCAGAAGTAGCAGAAGTATCAAGTGTTATGCCCTGTCCAATGCCAGGTATTGTTAGTGCTCTGTAGAAATCCATGAGGGGAAGAACAGCTATCCCAAAAATCAAATGTTGGCTAATAGTTTCAAGCATGTTGAAATACTTTTGGTGTCAATGGTTTTGAAATTAGTGACATGCAGACAGGTTTTCAACTTAAAAAAAGATGTAGAGGGCTATTAGAGCACTCAGCTTACTAAAACTAAAAGCTCATTTCCAAGCACCTTTGACTTCAAATGTCTTAAAAGAAAACAAACAAACAAACAACACAACCCTCATCCCACCCCCACCAAAAAAAAAAAGGTGCTCAAATATGATGTAAAATAAGGAGAGACATCTAAAAATATCAGCCAGCTTTTTATTTGTGAAACTCTATCTCCTGTCCTTGCTTTGCTCTGCCTTGACATTTACTATAATCATTTTTCCAGCAGGTGGAATTGTCCTTATTTAAATAAAGTGAATCTCATGCTGTAGTCTGCCTTAACCAAAACTCAGGTTCTGAGACAGGCAGAGAGCTCCTTTTGTGCCAGCACAGAAGACCACTGGATAAAACCATTTTCAGATGTACAAAGCAAAACCAGAAGTGCTGTACCTCCTTCATGTTATCATATATTATGGCTTCAGCTGGAAGAGCTTTCTAACACAGATCTTCCTGTAGTGTTGTTTTTGTTCCACAAAACTGTACAACAACAGTAATGTGATATCTCTGTCTTTCAGGTTTCGTTTCTTGGATATTAAGTTGCAAATCTGAGAAGATGGCATTTCTTGCACTGCACATGTTGATTGGGATATTTATTTACTTTAGCGATGTAAAAGGATCTTCCCAGCCTCAAGCAAGGGTATTTCTAACATTCAATGGTAAGAAAGAATATAAACATTCTTAAGCAAATGTTATGATTGAACATTTTCCTCTTCCTCTTAAATTCAGTAACTGAGTAGAAATTGGCTTTTTGATCTGCATCTACAATTATTATTTTTGGTTTGTGTTGCTAAGTACCTGTCAGCCTATATTAGATTTTTTTTTCTTTTTTTTTACATTAAGTTCATTGCTACTGTAGCTATAGGTAAATAATTAATAATACCTTCTCTTTATTGTGAACATTATTATGGCTTACTAACAACTAAAGAGTTTATTATCCTTAATTTTGTTTGGAAAAGTTGATAGCACATGAAATGTAGTGGAAGTTTATTAGGGACTGGAGTTGCTTTCATTCAGTGCCCAACTGAAACACTTTATACTCAGAAAATTGGGCTGCCTGAAGGTTTACCAAGACAGTTGGTAAGGCAGAGTCCTTTGGCAAAATATCATTCCTTGAGCAATTTATACAGTATATCAGATGTAGCAATCACTGATGCCAGCACATGGTAAACAAACAATCATAATAATTATATTCAAAAGGAAGGTGCATTTACTTCTGAAGTGATGAGCAGTACCTTCTTACTGCAATTACCTCAGTATTACTTTAATAGCATGGTAGTTTATTGTTCTGGTATTAATCCTTGTCTTAAATGCTGATTTTAGCCACCACTTCAAACTATATGTTATTTGGGCTTATCGGTTCTGTTAAATTTGAGCAGAAATTCTCCATCTCTACATATAGGGGCTTCAGCATTCTTCAGCCCTCTGGCTTTTCTGTGATTGACTTTGAGGCTTGAGGGCTTGCTACTCCCTGCACCAATAGTTTCCGGTTTAGGATGCTTTATGTGGTTCGCAAGTCCAGGAGTGCCCTGCAACTGTCATGTCCTGATATGGAAATAATTCTGTGTGCTATGAATAGTCTTTAAAAATCACTTTAAAGATAATCATAGCTAGTAGAGTATCTTAAACTGCTATTTGCTGCCACGATCATAACTGTGTACTCTTGAGCCTGAGAGAGATCCAGAAGGAGATGTGCTAATTTAGACCTACAAATATCAAACAGCAGACTGAACAGTTACAAGACATTGTATATTGTGGAGCATAGGACCCTAAACTTATGAACGTGATACTTAATAGGTGTAAAGTGTCATGGTTCCAGTAAAAGCAATAGTAGAAATTACATTCCAGGAGGAACTGCCAAATTAAGAAGTAGGCAAGAATTTCTTGTCCTTCCTTAAGTAATGCTGACTTAACGTAGATGGTACTGATTCTACACAACTCAACGCACTAACAAGTTTGGCCATGGTTGTGTGTTACACCTGCAGATTTGTCACAGTTACACAAAACAGAATGATTCAGATTTCCACATTGTGTCCATGGTGGCCTGGAAAGCAATCTGGGCTTCCCCAGGTCTCTGCTATGAGCATGAAGTGGAAAGTGACCTACTGAGGTTTTGTGATATTTAGCCTTGTGAATAGGAAAGAATCATCATGAGGGGCAAATGGTTTTAACTTGCACTCCAGAGATTTGTGTTTTGTTCCTTCATTATTCACAGGTATCATGCAAGTCTGAAACATAGAACATAGGGAAAAGGGGAAAAAAACAAAACAACAACAAAAAAACCCCAAACAATCCTAGGAATTTAAGGGAAAAGACAAAGTGAATGGAAGCCTTAGTTTCTCTATCCCTCTTTGAAAGGAGGTTGTCCCTTCTTCCTTTAAAAGGGGTTATGACCGCTTTCTGTCACAGCAACTCCTTTCTCTGGTGAGATTCTTGGGCCCCAAGAGCTCTGGCACTCCAGGACAGCCCTGGAGACAGTCTCAGCTTGGGTTCCTGACTGTAACCTTGCTGGGCTGCCTCAATTACAGTTCATTTCTGAACTGTCATGGACAGTTGTTGCAAGTCTGGTGTCCTCTCCTTGATTTTTAAAGTGATGCTTTGAATGGGTAAAACTGAGAGTCTCTGGCTTCAGTGAAAGTCAGGGGAAAGCAAATGTCACCAGAGCCTTGCTATACTATCTGGTTCTCTTAAAATGGACATTTTACTTTCTCTAATTCTTATTTTAACTTTCAACCTTTTTTAAAAAAAATATTTTAAAGTCCTTAGTTTTTAACGGATCTTTCAAAGTCATAAAAATAAGAACGTAATCATGCATTTTAAAATATGATGAATAATATCTGAAATAAAGGGCTGAGATTTTCATACAATATAAACCCAGTAAATTTATTTTTAAGCCTGATTTCCAGATGGTAAGAAAGAGCTTTCATTATGTGAAAAGACTTTGCAAGTTGTTATGTGTAACAAGGTACTGGCCCCACCTGTGGTATGAATGTCTGTTCTATAAATCTTCATTTATTTACATGGGTACTGATATCAGAGAAAAAGGTGAAACTTCATATTGTTCTCTTGCCAAGTGTGATGACATTCTTTCTGCTTAAGTTCTTTCATAGCTTATTGTTTTTAAATCATGTAGAAATATCAAGTTATTGTCTGTCTCCATGCCCTGAAATGTTGTCACTTTTTATGGAGAACTGTCACTCTCGTAAAGTGCATAATGTGAAAATAAAACTATAATTAGGACTCCTTATGTTTTAGAAGACATTAGACAATAAAGACAAGTCATTCAAGCTTAGGATACTTACATGATATCTTTCAGGTTCTGAATTGGATTTGGCTTGGTGTCTATAATTACATTGCATAAGTTTTGAGGGTAGAATGTATACAGGAGGAGAAAATGAGTGACGCTTTTCAAAGTTAACCTGCTCCTTCAAGATCAAGTCAATTGAGCTTATTCACATTGCAGCATTTCTCATGGGAAAATCCAGCAAGTACCTTGACCTATTCTGTTGTTCATCAGGAAAGATAAAAATGCGAATCATTTGAATCATGGGCTGCTTTTCTTTTTGCCATCTACTTCATTAAGAATCAAATGTAATTAAAAAGTAAGCCTGGGTAATACCTCAAGAGCCTGATAATAGGGATTTTGCAATTAACTTCAATAGATGAAGGACTGCAACCCTAATTTCTATTTTTGAAATCAAAAGCCTGGCCCCTTGTCTAATTAAAATGTAGCTCATGACTTAGCTGAGATTGTTAAATGTGTGTCTGACGTGAGTGTGGAACTTATTGCTGTCTGCACCCTGAGTGGCTTGAAAATTGCAGTGCCGTACAGAACCCTGAGGCCTGATTTCTATTGCTTTGCACCTGGTAGAGGCATTTACTAGGATGAAGCTGAACTGCATGCTTTGCACAGGTATACGTGGTTATATGTGGCACTAGGCTTATGGAGAATCAGGCAAAGGCATTCTCAGTTTTCTTGGAATGATTTGTCATAATGATTCCATTGATGACAAATTAGATGGATGACTGATCATCCTGTTCAACTGTGATGGCTTGAACCATAAATATTTGTATATCTGCACTTGAAAAGCCCTTACAGTTGAAGAAAGAAAGGTGGATGCAGATTTTTCTGATTCTAAAATTGCAAAGATGTGAGTTTTGTTGTGCAGCAGATGCTGTAATGTTGGGGAATCATCTGTTGTGTTACCATGGAGCATGAGAGAGAGAGGGAACCTGGAGTGGGAGAAGCCAAGGACTTGACACTCCCTAAACTACAAGTGTACCGTCCCCCCTCCTCTTACCTCCTCAGGCTCCTTGGCTCTGGAATAGATCTTCCTTAATCTACTTAAATCACTCATCATAATTTAAAGCACCATAGTTTATTTTCTACCCATAGCAAAAGACTTACCTTATCTGTTTATGCTGCATAGTGTCTGCTGTTTCTCAGGCTACATGCATTCCTCCTTGTTACTGCATGTTCCTGAGCAGATAATTGGGACCTGTATCCTTCAGTCTTTAGAAGGGCAAAAGCTTTCTCAAATCAGTGGGAATATTATCAAAATAAGAAAGGAATCATTAGACTCCAGGCTAGTGTCAGACTTTCATTTCATTCCAGCTCACATTTACATTTTGGGTTTTGGTACAACCCTAAAATCTTGGGCCATACCATTTTAACATCAGATTCTGAATCAGTCAAAGCAGCTTCACTACTTATTTTGGAAAACCCACTCAAGCAAATCATCTTTAAGCTTTGAATTTGTATGGAGACACACAACCAAGTGATAATTTCTCAATTTAGTGGAAGCATTTCATGCATTCCTACCTAAAATGTCTGGTCAAGCAGATTTTTCCCATGCAGATTCTCCCATTGTCTCCAGTGAAAATTCCATACGAGAAGTGGATCAAGGCTAATTTGCAGACGGTTTTGTTCCTCTTTTTGTCATGAAATTACTAGAACACGTAAAGCGCTTTTAAGAAAGTATCAGTCAGCTTCATTAATGACAATTAAAAAGCATAAAATGTCACCAGAGCAACAGCAGCACTTATTTAACTGTCAACATATTTTAAAAGATTTAATGCAACCCCTGTGGTTACCCTCAAGGAAAAATAAAGGAACTGAGAACCATTTTCTTTGAGCTCTTGAGCAACAGCAGTACAACGTGTTTTTAAACAATCCCTCATTGTAATGCTAATGTTACCAGAGTTAATAAAAAGTTCATTTATTATTTGGGGGACGTTGTGCTGATGACAGCCTAGTAGGTAATGGTTTATGCTCAAACAGTTGATTGACTCTTTGGTGGTGTCCATGGAATGAAAGCAAAATGAAGTAGAGGTAAAGCATTTCTTTATTAAAAAAAAAAAAAAGAGAGAGAAAAAAAGATAAAAGAAAAAGAGAGAAAGGAGAACTGTGGTTTTATTTTTGTTTCTATGCAAGACTCATACAGAAATCTTTTAGGTATTTATAGTTGCATAATTTTCAGGAAAATGTGGGTCAGATTTTCTCAAAAGTAACTGATGGGTGGCTTTCACAGCCTCGTGAATCTTAAATAATACTAATTTATAAAGCGTTGAGCACCAACCATGTGAAAATCCTTCCCCTCCAATTGTCTCACACTGGAGATCAAAAAACTCAGTTTTGAATACTGTCAACTAAAATTATTATTATTTTTTTCTTATCTTTAGTAATGAAGTTAGTATTTTTACATGTGGTTGAATTGACAACAAAGTCTTTGGTTGTTCTTAAAGACAAATACCTAATTTACAAATTGAAGTCTTCAGGGGTCATATTTAGGGGGTCATCTTCATTCTGTAAAATGCTCAGTATTCTTTCTCAAGCTCCATGGGTAGAGGTCCCACTTGACAAATGACATTGAATCAGCTTATTTTCTCACTAACTCTTGTTCAGTGGCAGCACCACTACCTTGGCTTCACAGTCATTATTGTTAACATGAGTGTACATGAGAGGAGAATTTAATACACTGGTTCTGTTTTTAAGGTTAGATTGCACGTGCCATGTGCTCTGACTTCAGTTATGGAAACTATCATGCAATAACACTTAAGTCACAGATGATGACTGGTCCAGTTCATTGTTTGTTCTCTGAAGTTGCTATAAGAGCCACCCTTGTCAGAAAGCACAAATAAGTACATTGTCTTCAAGGTAGTTAAGGATCAGCCCCCAAATTTAGGAGAAAAGCTTATAAATTTAATCCTACTCTTGGATGAAGAAGTCGTTGAATTATTTTATGAAGTTTGAGAAGACTTTAGTGTTTCTCGCATGCTAAAAAATAGATGTGTTATCTAAGAGATGTCTTACTTCCTTTAATCTCTTCTGTTCCCCAACTCAGTCAATTTGACCTGTATCTGAACCATCTCTTTTTCTTATTATTATTTATTTTGGTATAGAAAAAGTCAAACTTTCTCTTAGTACATTTTGATGGATTCGACACATCCTTGCTCTCTCTACTTGTCATAGAAGAAAGCAGCTTATCTTGGCCAACTCCACTGCGCTCTCATTACAATTCTCCCTTGTGTTGCCTGTCCAAGGCAAGTGCTGAAGTCCTTACATAGGCAGTTATATTGGCATTATTGTACAACACATCCTCTTTTATGTTTAAAAAAATGCGATGAGAGAAAAATGATGTAGACATTTCTAATACCCCATCTTTTTCAGGACTGTTTGAGGACCAGTAACAAGAGCTCCTCTGTGAGCCATTTCCATATGGGATGAGTTCACAGTGCACTTTGATATATGGTGCCGCACAAGCCTTTTTGTGTACCAAATGTAATTAGTGACGTGACTGACAATAATTACTCATTTTATTGAAGTGCGTTGACTGAGATCCTGCCATGAATAAATACATAGCCCAAGACCTTATCCTGTCATTTGAACTGGCCATTTCCTCAACATGTGTATTTTGTTCTTCTTGGTGCTGACTTTTCAGTGTTCTCAATAACAGTCCTTCATAAAAAGACTTAGGACTCTTTCTCAGGGAAAGGCCTTTGTCATAGGGACACAGTTTGCTGATTCACAGCATGGCTTTGCATCTCATCTCATTTTACATCCAGATTGCCATGGCCACAGGAGACTCCAGGTTAAATGAGGGCTGTGTGTTCTCTCCTGTTCAACCAAATACAGACTTGGGGTCTTGGGGATGCAACTCAGGAGTGAAAAATACCTGAGTGAATTGGTGTGAAGTTGGGTCTTCTGTCATACTGTGAAGTGTGTAAATTAAGACAAGTGTGTGTTTCCAGTAATGAAGTGAATGATGGTGATTAATGGGGGTTCTGTCCTTCCTCCCTTCCTTTCATACCTCCATTCTTATTCAATGGAAAGTTGGTACAATTGCATTTGCATCATTACTTCATCCACCACTGATACGGCTTCTTCCTGGAAGCAGAAATCCTGCTTACTGGAAGCTAAGACTCTGGTATCACAGCTGAAGGAAGATAAGGAGTGATAGCTATGCCTCTCCCACGAAACTGCCCTCTCTCCGTAGCTGGGAACATTGTGCCCTTTAGAGAATTTAGTTTTTCTTCTTATTGTTATGAACATAGGGCTATCTCTCTCTCCTTGAGGAAGAGTCTCTTGCTTCTTGTGTGAATAAGGTTGATAGAGGGACAGGAAACATAACCTCTGTACAGCAGCTAGTATTTGGGATACTCACAACTGCTACCCTCACCCAGCAAACCAGTATGCAAAAGTAGAGTGCTACAAAGGCTCCTTGATTACCACAATTAATTACTCAGGTTACGATCAGATTATTTTCAGAAACACAGTATCAATATTTTTAAGTGATAAAAACAGGAGACAACATTTTGAAGAAATGTAGTGGTACCATGTTATCTACAAGAAACAGTAGCAAATGATATTTCACCATTATCTGAAAAAAACTATTTTTATGGAACCCTCTATCAGACCATCTTGATAGAAAAATCTCTGAACAGCGTTTCACAACTATATAGCCCCACTGAGTTCAATGCAGGGTCTATTAGGTACTCTGTGTGTTGATCAGGAGAGAGAGGTGAATTTCAGATCTGGGATGTGAATGCTCTCAAATCATTATGAGCTTAGAGTTTGGTCTATGAGCACCTTTCAGGGCTGAGTTCTTAATTGTTAATTTGGCCAGTTCTTAATTTCAACATCATCTCAGGAGTATGATATGTCATTTTTAATGACAACCGTAATCCTGGGGAAGCAAGAATGATTTGGTTTGGGTTTTTTTAATGATTATTTTTGAAAGCTGTAAGTACATACTTTATGTAGAAAACACCCTATTTTTATGAGAAGATAATTCTTCAAGTACAAATTTCAAATGTGAATATGATTTTGTGAAATGTAACATTTAGAAATAGTTTGGAATGAATACACAGACTTTTGAACTGTTCTGCTTAATATTAGTCACTGCTATGAGAGAAATCATTGCCTTACTGAAATTATCTTCTAGAATGTGGATGAGGAGACATCACAATCGCCCTGGACTGCCAAGTTGCTTAATGGAAAAAAATGTCTTGGTAGTTAATTTTAGTAAAAAAAAAAAAAAAGAAAAAGATAAAAAACAACCACCACATGACCAAAACCAAGCCAAACCAACCAATCAGACAAAAAACCAGAAATAAACAACAGCAACAACAACCAAAAAAGCCAAACAACAACAAAAACCAAACAAAACAACAAAAAAAACCTAACTGAAGCCAAATTCTTCAATTAAAGGCATCACTTTCTGCCATTAAGAGGGTCAGAGTGGCATTCTGAAATAAAGAAAAGGACTTTGGTTTAGAATTACACAGTAAATGTGTAGTTAACTCAGTTTCAACTATCTATTGTCTCCTTTTAGTATTTCCTTTGCAATTTCATAGTTACTGTGCTGCTTTGCAAATGCAACTAAAAAAAAAAAAACTGAACCAAACAAGGTCTTGTAAATCTTTCCCTGAGAGTAATAGGCTTTCTCTGTCACCTGTTATTCTGGTCATTTGTGGTTGTTTCTGCTGCTTAGTACCATTTCCTTTGTTATGCAGAATAAATCAATTTCTGTCAGCTCAGAATGAATTAAATTGGGAAAATATTTAGCTTCTTTTAACATCTGTATAAATCAGGCTATATCCCTCAGTCTCCTGTCTTAAAGGAGCTGCAGAGGCAGATTTATAGGGATAAGGGAAATATGTGAGGCAAGTGTCTGATTGCTCATTCAGTTCAGTGGCTGGGATTGAAGAGGTTCCTTTTCTTCTCATGTAACAGGCCAGGAATGCAAAGTTTTGAACAGCAAAAGGGGAAGATAAATATCATGGTATATATGCACACAAAAATTAGTAGTGTAACAGGAAACAAAGAGGAAACAATAGAAGGATAGATGTGTTAATAATCCTGCAGTAATTTGTTTTTAATGCAAGAAGGCATGTACATTCAAAACACTGTTTCATACATACATCAGTATGTTCTCCTGCATTTTCTGCTCTTTGATCTCAAATATTTTACTGGATGTGAACCTAAAAGTGATATAGAAACTCCTTGAAAGCAATTACTGATCTTAGAATACAATAAGAGTGAAGTTTCCTTATCCTTTACTAAGCCTCAGCCAGACAAGGAATGAAACATGATGTTTTCCTTGGGCAAACACTGTTACACACTTCTTTGGCCTTTCTGATGCATTTCCATGGTACAGGAGACATTTGTAGCACATTTAGTTTCTATGGTTCTTAGAAATTCCACCTTGTCTGAAATAACTAGCCTGCATACCTGTCATTGCAGTTTTCCGAGACAGTCTCTGTGTTAGTATGTTGAGTGCTTTTACAAGGTACAATATCAAATAAGTATACAGAAAAGTGAGCACTTACATCTTCAGAATGGCACTTTGTTTTTTTAATATCAGCCAATTAAGATGTTATTTTCAAGGAGAGGCTTGGCATTTTCTCAAAAATTTACTTTTTGAGGCCTGAAAAGGATTTAGTTGGCGTGGAGAGCTGATCCTGGGCTTAGGCATTTCAATGGCTTCAACGTGAACACAGCTGGAATTTTTTAAGCTGATTCGTCTAAAAACCCACTTCCTGCCACTGTTGAAAATAAAGCACCATCTTTTTACTTTTTTTTTTTTTTTCTTGAAGCAGACAAACCTACAGCAAAGACAAAAGAGTTTAAAGCCCTCATGAGGTGTTTTATTGTGGTTTGCATTAAGGAAATAAAACTGCACACATGGCTATAAAATATGAAAATGAATATGCCTGCAAAGGCATTACCTGTGGTTTAATAACTTATCATCTTTATAGCTTTGATAAGTCCCTTTAAAATGAGAAGGGTGTCAGCCATTCATTTATCCAGGAGATATGGATGGTTGCAAATGTTAAGACTTTTTCAAACATACTTTTCAAAAGTAGAATAGGAGAAGAATAAAATGTCAGTGATTTTTATTTCATTGGATGTTTCTTCAGACTTCCTCTCTACTATTTCCTGATCTCACATAAACATGTTCTTAAGCTGACACAGGCAGCTGAAAAGGTCTATTCCTAAAGTGGCAAAACTGCATAAAATTGCAAAAATAATTTGAAAATTTCAAAAGTGCTCAGGTATGCCACTGTCTACACTAACAGTATTCTGAAAGTGAAGCAAGGAGAAGACTTACAAACTTGGCCAGCATGGTTTGACCCACCAACAAGGTCTGACAAACAACAGGCTTTTATCTGGTCCCATCTTTGCGATGCAGGAGAATCTTTACTTGCACGGTATGTGTTTCCTTGGCTGATGAATTCTCCCTCCTGGCCCACCAGCCTGAAGATGATCAGTGAATTCATGAAGCACTAGCATGGTGCTTATAGAACAGAAAGAGCCTTGCTGCATTTGTGTGTATATAGGTGGCTGGGCTAGTTAAAGCTGCTGCTGTGTCCACTTCAATAAAGGCAGGCGCTGGGGGACAGGGGCAAGCACAGGAGTTCAGCATCTCCCTGGCAGCTGGGGAGAGCAGACCACCCTGATGCAGGAGCTCTGAAAAGAGTTTTATAAAGGAAGGTTGTGCCAGCTGAATCAATACTTAGACAGGTTTCATACCTACTGTGGTAATTCACATAGATGTATTAGGGGGGTGTGATCTAATAGAATTAAATATCTATTTAAAAAAAAAAAAAAGGACAAAACAACAGAACCAAAAAAACAATCTTTCTCGAGGTGAATTTGTTTGCAGTACAGGAATCTGTCACAATCACAAATAATGACCTAATTTCTATTTGCTGTTTCGAAAAAAGATCCATTTCTTTCCAGATTCTCAGGGTGTCATTGCCGAAGAACTTTCCCTCTCAAGAGCACTCCAGATACATCCATAACTGTAGTATAGTTATGAGATCCCCCTCTATTATTATTGTTATTATTATTTTATCTTTTCTTCTATTGAGCGTGTTTTTATTCATAGTGGTATTTTGGTACTGGTATTGGTATTAGTATTGGTATTGGAGTCAGGCATTGAATGCTGGTTAGGAGGCAGCCTGTCCTCCTTGTATAGCCAGTTCCTCTCTTATCTTGTCCTTAGAGAGGTGAAAGAAGTCTGCCTGGACTTGTCCAACAGGCAAGCAGCTGAGTTGTTTCTTTTCACTCTGTGTGGTGACTGCAAAGGACCTTTGCTTTAACGTTATTTTCTTTCTACACATGAGGGGACAATGGCATTGGGAGAGGTTTATGGCTTGCTTCTGGCTGTTGAAAGCTTCCCTAGCCAGCTGGAGTAAAGTCCCTTTCAGATCAGGTTGGACATGAGAGAAAACATCTAAGATCAGCTAAACCTGAGATTGTGTGTAACATCAATAAACCACAGGCACTCTGAATAAACAAGGTGGCCACTCACTGTTTACTGTTCCCTTTGCTTATTTTTCCTGCTCTGTGTCTCTGATGGCCCCAAACTGTTTGCTGAGCAGCCGAAAATGAGTTTTGTTCCACGAGGCTCTAATTCTTGGCTGATAGCTGTGAGTTCTATGTGGAACTGAGTGAGAGAGAAATAGCAGGTTGTGGGACATTTTGTCTCCAAAAGGCCCTTTCAAAAAAGCAACTATTTCTCTGTGGAGAGTGAGAGGATAATGTGGAGTTACCAAGAGGTGAAAGGGTCTTATGGAGATTATTCACAGGCAGAAGGAGTTGGGATGAAGGTACTCCACTCCAGCTCATGTATGAGAACATTCAGCCATAACATCTGGTCTAATCTCCAGCTCCTTTGAAGCTGACTTCAGATCTGATATCAGATCTGCTCATGTTGAAGAAAGTACATACATGTATTCTCTTTAGGCTCAGTTAGGAGGCAAAATATTAATTTTCTACACAGGAACTGAGCACGATTCTGGCCTACAGTGTCATTTATATGTTAAAGTTTTCTGCAGTCGTGTCCATTTATTTGTTTTGATTTCTGGAGAGGAGAAATCGGGGAGATTGCTGTGTTGTTTTGGGCCCTCACAGCATAAGAGGTGCTAAAGAAATAAAAGCAGCCAGTCAGGGACTGCTAAGCTGTTATGGGTGCTGGAGCACATAGTGCACAAGGAGATGCTGAGACATCTGACTTTCTTCAGCCTCAAGAAGGCTGAAGGGCATCTCATGGATACTTTCAACTGTCTGACAGGGAGAGTAGAGAGAGGACAGAGCTGAACTCTTCTAATAAGTGCACTGTGACAGCACAAAAGGCAGAAGTCTAAAGTATTAGCAAAATAAATTCTGTTTAGATGGTAGGACATTTTTCCTTTTTTTTTTTTTTTTTTAGTTCCTCACCATAGGCATAGTGAGACACTGAAACAGGTTATACAGGGAGTCTGGACTCTCATCACTCCAGGTATTTGAAACTCAGCTAGATGCGGTTCCATGCAAACCTATCTCACTTCAGTAGCTAGTCCTGTTTTGAGCAGGAGTTTGGCTGACATAAGCTTCAGATGTCCTTTCCAACCTGAGTGCTTTGTGGTTCTCTGAATTTATCAGCAATCGATAGGTGTGAGTATGAAGACGCTGGCATCTATTTTGGCAGTGTTTCCAGCACAGCTTATCTACTAAAGCAGTTCTGAACAACAAAGTTAGGTTTTCTCAAAAAGGTCAGAAATCTGACCCAAATGACCTGGCAGCCTGTGTCCACAATGGAAGCTATAAACACTCAACATCAGGAATTTTTATTTAGATGCCTACTGCAAATTATTGTGCCTAAAGTGTGAGGTTCCAAGTCTGAAACATTGCATGTTGTGTAAATTGTTTTCTTACAGGTTAATACAATAGATTTCCCCAGTGTGGAAGGGAAAAACATGGATCTGTCTGTAGCTGCACAGTAAAATATAAAAATTCCTCTTCTAAGGAATGGCAGAAATTCTAGATATGCAACATTACAAGAAATGATATGAAAGGAATGTCATATGATTCTACCTGTATTTTCTGTACATAATCTCCTTTGTTCCCTTGTTTAAGAAAAACAGATTGACTTCCTGTTAAACTGACCTCATTTGTAATATGATGAGTAAATCAACACGTTATGGTGGACTGTGCAGAATGCAACTACATTTACAGGTGTAGAATTTATTTATTCATTTTTAAAATTCAGTTGAACTCCTTTAATACCAATTTAAAATGAAGATTAAATTAAATAAGTGACATTTATAACCAAATTTCACAGTATACACTTGGTCTCACAATAGATATTAGATCTTTACTTACAGTAACATCTGTTTTGAGTTTACTTTCAAAGTTTGTACATGTGTATAATGTTACATTGAACAGATAAAGCAGACTTCTGCAGTACATACAATGTTTGTGGAGGTATACGAGTCTCCTTCTGGGCATGTTTTATGTTTTCTGATATATGGCAGATGTATAGCAAAAAAAAAGTTTGCAAAAATGATATTAAGATGGCAAAGTCCAGAGTAAAAAATTCTAAACTACCTGGCCACATCCTATTCCATATGCATATCATCCTAAATTTGCCCAAGCTATGTGATTTTCTTTCTTTTCAGGGCCCGAGTTTGCAAGCTGGAGCTCTGTTCTTTAATGTTAAATGCACACACACACATGCATGCATACATACACTACCATCATTGAAAAAACTAGTAATATGGTATGTTCTTCTGAGGTTATTATTTTGGGTCCTGTGATTGATACTGTATTATTTTGAATATTTGAAAAAGTCATTAAAAGTTTATTGATTGTTAGGCTGTACAGATTTAGGGAAACTTTCTTTAACCTCTCTGAGAGGTTGTATAGTCTCTTACTGACATTATTTAACAAAACTACATTTTTCCTATCTTCCACAGAACCACAGAATCATATGAGTTGGAAGGGAGCTCCAGCCAACATCCTGCTCAAAGCAGGTCTGATTAGATCAGGTTGCTCTGAGATGTGCCCATTTCAGTCATGAATAACTCCAAGGGTTGAAATCTCACCCTTTAATGTCAATGATTCAGTAGCTTCCAGTAGGTCATTGTACACAGCAATAAGATTTCCCCTTTTCCTTGCTTCTTAAAACCAGACCAACCCAGTTCTCTCATCTCTCCATCTGTGCCATGTGCTCCAGAGACTTTATTTGTTCTTTGGCTTATTTTTAGTCTTAGAAAGAGATTCTTCCATTCTAATGGTTAGCTGCTCAGTTCAGTAACTGTTCACTGTCTCTTCATCTCTCTCCAGGCTCAACTCCTTATATAATATGAACAGAGTCTGATTCCATTCATATTACAATAGTTCATCATTCAGCCACTTTAAAGATCAGCATCAGGACCATGTATCTGTCTGTGTATGTACTTAAGGGCTATTAAGTTGTTCCACTGTCCAGCTGGGGCAGAAAAAAGAGAATTTTGTTGGCTCCAGTGGGGTTAGAGGCAACTGCTGAGTCTGTTTTCCAGAGGGTGTGAACGAATGTGAGTGTTCTGTCCCATGGCAGTTTTTGAGTGTTTCTTGAGGATGGATGTCATGATATCATGAGGAACTCATCTGCCAGCCATTTTTAGAGATGTTTCTCTATAACTTTCTGAGGATAACTTTTGATTCCTGCCCATAACTCAATTTATACAAGCTGTTTAAAAGCAAAAGCCTATATTCATTACTAGATTAATGTACATTTTGGGCACTAATTCTTGTCACTGAGGAAGCCAAAGCATTGTTTCATTTTGGTAATACCAAAATAGGAGCAAAATACTTTGTATATTAATAATACTAATAAAAAATCTCAATTCACTGCTCTAGACTCTGTGCAGACAAATTCATTCTCTGTGTGGTAAAGGATAGGTGGATTTTGTCTGTAAAGAGGTATTCATTTTCATTTGATCCACCTTAATCCTGAGGATATGGGTTCAGATCCCAGAGCCACTGAAAATATTAGCTTGATGCTTCCATCAGCCTTCAAAAGCTCTGTGATTGAAGGCTCTCAACAGCTGTTATCTACAACAATAAATGCCAATGATAAAAAAGACTAGACGAGATGAAGATATTTTTTGAAGAACAAATAAAACTATTTTCTTTCTAAATTAAGTTAGGAAAAAAAATCCTTTGATGATTTCTTTATTGATAGAAAATACCAACAAGATTGTTCTTGGATAAAGCAATTGTTCTTTTCCACAAACATTACTTAGGATTTGGGGGTCACAGTTCATAGCAAAATATGCCACCTCTGTTTGCCCAGCTGCCACACCTTCTCTGCCTTGTCTCCTCCTGCACATGAAAAAAGAGGCTGAAAGCAAGGTAAAGGGAATAACAGCTTTAGTGCTGCTCAGCTTGTAGACCATAATTAATGTAAATGGTGTTACAGGATTAAGACTTTTTGCTTCCATGTACATGTCCCACTCAACAGGAATTCTACCCTGGTATTCAGCACAGGGAACAACATTACTCTCTTGATGTGTTTTTTGATAGAAAGGCACATGCAGCAGTGATCCAGAAGGTAGAAATAAGTCTTGCAGATTTGTTTTTTTGGGTTTTTTTAACTGTTAAGTCAGGCTTGCAACAACTGCAAACTGCTCCTCCAGCATAAACAGGATATTCTAGACAGAATGCGCCCTCAGAAAGAAACAAGGCAAAATGTCAAAAGGAAAGGAAATTCTTAAGGAGAAAAGGACATAGAAAGGCTATTTCTTCCAGCTTTTGTTCTGTGTTCAATTTTATGGATGTTACACACAAATTAAAGTAAGATTGTGTTACAGAACTTTGTGTTACAAAACCTCACGGTACAAAACTTTAAAAAATATCTGTATTCATGTGTGTGTCTCCATACACTTTGAACAGATGCATTTTAATTTCAAAATGGTCTGCAGAAGTTTATCCACAGCATATAGCTTGCATTGCAGCAGTCTTTCTCTGCCTTACATGATTCCATTGTTTTTGACAAAACAAAAGGAAACAGCAACTAAAAAGAAATTTCATTTGGTGAATAATAAAAAAAAGAAAAAAGCATACATCCTTTCGAAGTCAAATCATCTTACTGAACTTTGGGTCATATTTTTCAATGGGTTGAGTATTCCAATTAGAAATCTACAATTAATCACTCTCCACCCTAAAAGTTAGATGTGCAGTTGTGAATGCAGTGATACATGATAGTGTTCAATGTTTGTTGTTTTTTTTTCACTGTAAGACAGTAGTCAATTTTCTAATGAAAGTTAGAATGAAAACAAAACAAAAAAAATATTAGAATCAGTTTCTATTTTTTACAATTTTTCCTTATGTCCCAACTTCAGCATGTAGTGTTTCTCTAGCTCAGAGGTTTCAAAGCCCATGGAACTGGGATGCATTAGCAGGGTGGCACTTAGACATCTCAGGGCCGGCCTGGCTGCTCCCTTGGCAATGACAGAAAGGGTTCATGTTTGCTGCCGTCCCTTCTTCAGTGCCCATGCCAGTAATTGCCACTTTGTATTATTTATAGAGACAGGGTTGGTTTGCAGGTTTGTTTTTCCCTTCTTTTCTCTTCAGCCACTACCCCACACGACTGCACCCAGACTCTTTGTTGAGGTTTGTCTGGTGGAAGCAGAATGAAAGATTTTCATGTACTTTGCCATCCTATGACAACTGGTAGCAAGTGAAATGAGGCATGTCAAGCAACTACCACAAAAAGAAATCAGTAATTTACAAGTTCAGACAAAGGTTAGAGAAAAAGACCTTCTCTGTAATTGTGCTGTCTCATACAGTTAGTTAATATTTTTACATTTGAGAATATTTAATTTTCCTAATTGAGGGAATGTTACACTACAGTTCAGAAAAGAAGGCGAAATCAAAAGCAAAATGCTCTCTTTTCCACCACAGCAGTGCTAAAGCTTGTGTTAGCTGGTGGGAATAATATGGGGGTGGATGGGAGCAATCATTCATTAATGTCTCTCCTGCAGTCAATTAAATATGTCTCATACCTAACTGATTAAAGCTACCTTTTTTTTCAATTTTGATAATAATGATAATAGTAATAATAATATTGTTCTGAAACAGACTGAGAGTAGGACTATTTCTCCCAGCGTCTCAAATATTCGGAGGCAGATAAAAAGTAAAACCCAAATACCAGCATTACTGCTTTGAGTTTTATTATGCAGAGACAAAAATCAAATAAAGATTTTTCAAAATGAAAAGAACAACAAAACTCTCAGTTATAGAGTGTCTTTAATGAAAGCAATCTCAGTACTTCAAGGTTTCATAAGAAACATGAGATACCTTGAAGCGTTTATAAACCTTTTAAGACTGCTGTTACATACGTGGCCATTTGTGCTAGTGCTACCTCCTTATTCACAGGGGTGTTGGAAAAATAAAATTTATTAGTAAATATGAGACTTGCACATACTTGAGTTATGAGGACTGAGGGGGTAATTTTATCCTCTACAAATACAAATTTGAATTTCTATAGCTGCAATTTTTTTTCTTCCTATTCTGATATTTACTCCTGTTAAAAACTAGACTCACTGAATCCTAAACAGTACAACGCAGTTGTTAGTTATTTCTAAGCTCCTTAAGAGACTGTGTACTATTTTGCCAAGGCTAAATGTGCATTGCCCTGACAATTCTTCACACTTACTGTCTCGCCCAATTTGATTCACATTTGCTCCCTTCTGTATCTAGTCCCCTGTCCAAGTTAAAAAGTAAAATAAGGTAGGAGAAATGTTTGGGCCTCTGAACACATTGCTGAAAGGTTCCTTTTTCTACACACACAAGTGTTCAGAGTATTTCTCACAGATGAATAGCATAAATTATGGAGATTGCTTTCACAGAACAGTGAATGGTATTGTCAGTTTGCTTAGGAAAAACTAATGAGGTTGTAAAGAAATACTATCTACTTTATTAGAGTAAAATTTGACAGCTGGAAAAACAAGGCCAATAGGCTGGCTTCCATTTTCCATTGATTGTAGCCCCCAACATACAGAAGACTTCCTTTTCTGCAAAACCACATTCACCCTGCCCACACATGAACACACAATGCTCTTTTGCTTCAAGCCAAAGGCAGATTAAACTTCATTAGGAGAGTAAAGCTTAAGGAAAGTTCAAACTGTAACAGATAGTAATTTGACAAATAAATAGTTAGGATTTGTTTTACTAAAGCCAAAAATAAAGGCGAGAGCAAGGTTCCCATGGTTCTTTTGTGCATTTAACCACTGGGTAGGAATACAGTCACTTTTCACAGTCTGGTTTATGTATCATGTAAGCCTGGTAGCCACATACCATGGCTTTTTTAATGCACTTAAGCACCCAGTGGAAGCACACATATCTCTCATTAAACAAACAAAAATATGCCAATAAAGTATTTACCTTAAAGCAAGAAATAACTGGAATAAGAATATATATTCAAAGTATTCTTAGGTAGATGCACTAGCTCAGCTTAAAAGCAACAAGAATTAATGCATTTTATGTCTGGATACGTTGGATTAACTTTCTGCCCCAACATTAAATTGTCACCCAAGCATCCTCATAGTTACACACTTTCCCAGGCCTTGCTAGCTCTAGAATAAAGGATGGATCATTGCAATTGAGTGACAGATACCTGAGGTAGCAGATGAGCTTTGATTTGAGAACTTAAGTTATTTTCTTTCCACTAGCAAACTGTATAATAAATAATGTGCAGTGTCACAATCACGTACAAAGGTCTCTAATATTAATACCTGAAAACTTTTAATTAATATATATTGGATGAGCTTCAACAGACAATTTAGCAATGAATGATGCTACTTGTTATATTTTATATGCTGTAATGCACAACATGCTCTATAGTAATTGCATGTAAACAATATTACAAAGTGAGGGCTAATACAACAAAAGATTAATGTGCTGAAATGTCTGGCAAAAGTATTATGTGATGGGTCCTAGAATGGAATTCAAAGGTGTCTGTGCTTGCTTTTGAGCCCATGGGGAGAGTTAGGCATCTTAGGCTGGGAGCTGGAGCACCCCCATCAAATAAACAAATGCTGCCCAAAATCGTCATGTTTTCTTTAAACATTACCTGGAAGCAGATAGGGAAGAATCTTTGAGGACAGGAATAGAACACAAATCTTGGTATTTAACTGTACTATTCAGGTCTGCAGGGAGGTTCCTCCGTCAGCCTGGAATTCACATGAAGGGTCATTGCCTGAAGAGAAATGTTTGCATAGTTTACATTCAAAGAACCGAGCAGAGATTACTTTCTTTTCTGTGTTGTATATAATAAAGAGAGAAAAAAAGTGTTTTAGTTTCCATCTTAATCTGGAAGCAAAGACTCAGAAGTTCCAATTTCAACCAATGTTTCTTAAATAATTATTGTAAGTAGGAGACATAAGGTAAGGTAATCAAAGAAGTGTACTTTTTACTCCACTCTTTAAGCTCTGCCACTATACACAAAAAAGAAAAAAAAAAAAAAAAAAAAGAAGAATTAACCGAACTAGACTGAGAAGCGTAATGGGCAGTAGATTAGATCTGAGTCCTAGCTGCAGTTTCTTGTTTTCATAATTGCAACTTTATTTTATAGTAGCTGATAGCTCTGTAAAACAGAAACTGTCCATTAGGAGCAGCCTGTGGGACAGTAGAGAAGCAGAGCTGCAGCCAGCCCCTGTTCCATTCTTCACATCCACCAAATGATTCCTGTAGCCTACTGAAGGGGGACATTCACCACGTGGCTGCAAAATCTTCACTTTGACTGTCTTCTGCACAGATTAGGCCGCATAGATTATCTGTTGTGTTTCATCTCCAAGGCTGGATGTTGGGAAACATCTAATTTTGGAAAGCTACTAACACTTTGGCCTGGCTTTAGGCTGGCTTACAGATGCCAAAAGTGATTTAAATTTGTGTATGTTCCCAGAGGACACTCCTGTGCTTGGAGGTTTTAAGTTCTTGCTATTATGAGTGAACAAATCTGTCATTTTTATATGCTAGTGATCCCCAAATGCTGCATACAGACATACAGAGATGTCTGTGTTCTGGAGTGGATTTAGGCCCTAATGAATATCTCCTTTAAAACTTGATAAGGTTAATTAAATTGTTGTTTGGTGCTTTGTAAGAACAATTTGCTTTATGACTTGAAGGAAACTACTGCACTGAAAGCAGCTATAAAATGAATGAAGACTGTGAATTTTGTTTTATAAATTATTTTTATGGAAATGAAGGAAAACAGAGATATAACAAGAGTCAGGGTGAAAATAGTACATTTATTTGAGGCATAGTTTGTAGCTGATACTTGTATCAGAACAATCCTGAAGATACTCGTTTAAAAACTGTGAAATGCAGGGTAATACATACTTATAAGCTAATTCTGAAGTGCGTAATTAATAAAAATTGCCCTGTGTTGCAATTACAGTTTGTGCTGACAGTGAAAAACACAATTTGAAACCACACATTTAGACTGACTCCCTCTTCTCTCTTCGTCATTCAAGTAGCCTTCTCAGCTATGTATGTGGGGGCAGCTGCATTTACCTCTAATGAAATTATGCCAGCAGAGAATTTGGCTCAGTTTCATTAACTTTGCTTGTTTCTCGGAGCTTTTATGTCTCATTCCCTCAAGCAACAGGATAGATATCTATTCAAGATACTTGTGAATTCAGACCACTTTATAATTTTTGCTTCAGGAAAGAAAGATATCTAAATATCTCTCTTTTCCTAATATGTACACACACTTCTCTATCCCTTTGTGTGTGCATTCATATACACACAGGCGCAGAATGTCACTGTGAGACCTCTGTCTTAAGAAATAGACTCAACCAATATTGAAATCCAGTATTAACGAAAAGACATGTCTTATAAATGAAGGAATTTTGAAAATCAGAAATAATAGAAATCTTTAACTCCTCTAATCCACCTCGTTTTAGTGAAAAAAGTGATTGCTCCAGCACATTTTTGAAGTTCTTTCTCTTGTTCAGTAATGAATGTTCTAATCACAGAAACTTTTTTCCTGAGCTGTAACTTCAGGAATTAGTGTTATTTTCTAACTATGAGCCTTTGTTTCCTGTTTGATAACTCTTTGTAACAGTGAATTATACTTTTGTGCTCCATCCTAATCCTATCCCATCTGAATACAGTACACTCACACAGAACTGTTGTTATGTTGCTTTACAATCACTTTTTGGCCTCGCTGGGCATGATTTGGTTTGTTTGTTCATGTTTTCTTGATCTTCCTTGATAATTCAATCTCTTCAGTTCCTTGAATACTTATAGCGTTCCAAGCTCGTGCCAGTTTTCCTTCACATTACTAATACTGAAGATCTTAGCAAGGGAGTTCATTATTCCATGGATAATCTTAGGGTGGTAAAGGGCTCTTCTATGATGGGAGTCCTCCAGGTAGACTTCAAAGTAATGCTAAATACAATTCAGCACATTTTTAATTTATTTCTTGCAGGTGCATACACTTCCATTGTTGCAATGGTAATTTGATGTGTGCAAATCCAGACTAACTCCCTTGAACTTAGTGAATATGTATCGTTTTCCTAATTGCTTATTAAGGTATTAGATTTGAAATAGTAAAAATTCAGTGAGCCAAGTCCGTAGGCACACTAACATGTCACCAATGACACAATACTAGTGAAGTAATAGAGCCAAAACTTTGAACAACTCTATTTACATGCTTATGTACACTCTGTTTGCTGAAGCTTGTCATTTTGCCATGGACTCACCAGCTGTACAAATGCGTAGGCCTGTACTCTCAGCTTTTTATTATAATATATTCAGGCACATGTCTATTCTTGCCCTCTGAAGACCACATATGCAGTAGGACAGATGTGTGAATTAAAGGGTGTGTTGTCCCAGGGGTTTTCAGGCTAATTAATCGTACATTTTGCCATTCAGTTTGACTGGAGATGGAAACCTTGGGCTTTACCTACAAAAGAAAATGACACCTGAAGTCATGCATCTGAAGGTCGATCAAGTGATTTCCTTACTGATGCCTGAGACAAGATTACCTTGGCAGATGTGATGGAGGAGACCTATAATAAGTTGGGTTGCTGGTAAGAGCAGGCATTAGGTGATGCAGCATTAGACTGCTTTCATCTCAGAGATTTGCCTCCCTGCATCTCCCCGCAGTGCTTTGTGACTCCACTTTTCAGTGCCAAGGCGGTCTGCTGTGCTTGGTGTGTGCAGACAAGAAGCAGAGAGGTCTAGATATGGTGCTGTAATACTGGAATAGGGGCCTCATGATCTAGGAACCAGCTATCTCTGTCTCACTCCGTGACTGATCTTGGCAGTATTGTTACTAGTGTTGGAATATTTCAGTGAAAGCAGATTTCATCAGATTTCTTCATAACAGAGACTTGCTCCCAGCTCTTTTCTCTATATATTCCTTATGTGTATGGGTAGGTCTGTTCTGCTGAGGGCTTCCTTCAAAAGCAGGGTTTTTACTTGGCACTACAGACTTTTGCTCTGAACAGCCTCATACTTAACCAACAAAGATATTCAGGCCTCAAGTTTGGTGTGAGCCTCTGGTTTGGTATAATATTGTTTACTCAGACAAATGTCACTGGTGCCAGCACTTTATTACACATAGAAATCTGCTGCCTCCTTGGCCCCTCTTGTGGCATCAAGGCATATTCTGCATAAAGTAGCCTTCACATGTACTTGTCTTCTCTGCATGCCCTGAAAGAAGATAGTCATGGAAAGGAGATTAAAATGTAGTTCATCAGTGGAGTCATAGAATCATAGAATGGTTTGGGATAGAAAGGACATTAAAGTTCATCTACTTCCAACCTCCCATCCATGGACAGGGACATCTTCCACTAGACCACATTGCTCAAAGCCCATCCAACCTGACCTTGAACATTGCCAGAGACAGGCCATCCACAGTTTCTCTGGGCAGCCTGTTCCAGTGCATCACCACCCTCAGGGTGAATAATTTCTTCCATATATTTAGTCTAAATCTACCCTTTTTCAGTTTAAAGCCATTCCACCTAGTCCTATCACTACATGCTCTTGTAAAAACTCCCTCTTCAGATTTCTTGTAGCTCCCCATTAGGTACTGGAAGGTTGCTATAAGGTGTCCCCAGACCTTTCTCTTCTCCAGGCTGAACAACCCCAGCTCTCTCAGCCTGTCCTCATAGGAGAGCTGTTCCATCTCTCTGATCATTTCTGTGGCTCCTCTGGCCCTTCACCAACAGGTCCATGTCTGTCCTGTGCTGAGGACTCCAGAGCTGGATGCAGCACTGCAGGTGTGGTCTCATGAGAGCAGAGCAGAGGTGCAGAATCACCTCACTCAACCTACTGGCCACACTTCTTGTGATGCAGCCTAGGATAGAGTCGGCAAAGTCTCGGAGTCTTTACTGCTGTTGTGCAATGTGCATGTAAAATCATCTCCTTATGCTTTTTGTTTACTATGTAACAAAAAAGAAGTTGCACTGCTGAAGAATTTGCAGTCTTAAGAGAAAAAGTTTAGCTGATCCATCAGTTCTTTGAGCTAGAGTTAAAAGGTGTAGAGAGAAACAAGGGCTTGGGGGAAGTGAATGGGCTTGTGTTAAAGCACAATAGAAACCAAGAAAGACTCACCATGATGCTCAGGAAAATCTTGTATTTTCTCCAATGCTTAAGTTATTTTTTTTCGAGCTAATGTGGTTTTGCAAAATTGGACCCAAGTAAATCAAAATAGCAAAATAAAGTAGACTTACTTTTTTTTTTCCCCTTTTTTTTTAATTGTAGGTGCATAAGATGCCTGAAGGCAGTTTTAGCTTGTATAAGTTTCAAAGGATTATAAAATCAGTTATATGGTATATGCAAAATAAGAAGAATTTCTGGTTTGTTCGTTTGCTTTCTTTGTGGTTAAACTTCTGTGTGCCATGCAGCAGGCAGTTTTAAAGTGCAGAAGTGTTTAGGTATGCAACAGGGAATGCTGTTTAATTTATGGTGTTTAATTAATTTGATGCTGCTGTTCTTTTAGTAGAGTAAATAAATGTAGGCTGTACCTTTTGAGCCCATTAGCTTTATCACTTCCTTGAAGGCATGAAAAAGTGGAAGAAGCATTAGAACGAGTATTAAAATCCAAAATGCTTATATTTTCATTTGAGTCATTAGAATTTTTCCTTGGATTTTAAAGTAGTTTTTCATTACCCGTTGTGAAGAGTTTTTGCATAAAAGCTAGATAACCTGGAGGAGAACATTGTACATTATTAAGCATGTCAGAAAGCTCTACATGGTAGAGACACTGAGTAAGCTACAAAAATGGCATAAAGATCTGTAAGACTTGTAGGAAAACAAGACTCTACTATCACTTTGCAATGTGAACTAGACATCAGAACTGAAAATAAGACAGAAAAAAATCAATCTTTCTAATCTTCAGTTGCATTTTATGTCATTTTCTAGCCTGTCTTTCTTCATTATTACTTTCCAAAATTAAATACACAGTTTTGTGTAATAATGCTGCAGCAGCTGTAATGATCATTCTTCCCAAGGCTGGTTTGATCCTCTGCTTCTCAACACTTTACACATACCCATGTCTGAACAGGGAATTTGATTTTACTGGGGCAGCAAATGTGGGTAAACCTCAGCATCCCTGCCCACTCTCCATATCCCCATGGTTTCCCGCTGGCACGGCGCTGGGACAGGACTCCTGGCACTGCTCTGCAGTGTCACTGTTGATGACAGACCTGAGCTCTCCTGACATTTTGCCCAGATGGCAGAGCTCCCTGTGAGCCTGTCCCAGGTCACAGCGGTCCCCCATGCCCGTGGCGCAGTGCAGCCTGCTCGGCTGGAGATGCCACTGCCAGCAGGCAGCTGCGTCTCAACCAGTTTATTTTTGGAAGTCTCTGAACTTTACAGTTAAAGATATGCCAGAAGTAGTTAGGAAAAGTTCAGGGGAACTTGAGTGCTTGCTTTTTAACCCACTGGTCTGACAGTATTAGTGAAAACTAGTTTGACAGTTTTTTACTGAGTTTAAGTGGATCAAGCTTACAGCTTTAGGTTAGTTTGATTCAGTTGCCTCATGTCCTTGCCCAGAAATTACTTCTGCACATTAGGAGCTCTCATCATTTGTTAAAAGTGATTAAAATACATTTCCAAGTTTCTCATAAAAGAGAGCTTTTAAGAATATAATTTTTCCAGTGATTAGAGACCTGTGATAGGTCCTGGGATAATGTGGGCTGAGTGAGCATTTAGCAGCACCGATGAGCATGCAGGCTCTGCTCGGCAGCAGAGCAATGAGAGGGGGCTGGAGAGGAACAGTGGGGAGTGGTGGCAGCAGGAGGAAGGCAGAAGTGGGCTCAGTTTCAGAATGAGAAGACCAGCCAGGAAAGTGCTGAGGTGAATTTAAAGTTGGAAAGACTTTTTTTTTTTTTTTTTTTTTTTCAGAAAAGGAGTAATCAAAAGCTTTGGTTAGTCTGTCATGGAGTCTAATTTAGTTAACCTCAGTGGGCCACTTATCGACTTCAAGGAAGGAAGAACTGTGCGTCCATTAAATCATGCTGAAATGAATAAAAATTTCCTGTAGCTTCAAGTATTCCACCTTTTCTTTCTGTAATGCTCCAAAGTATTTCCCACGAGGGACTCATTTGCTTCTCAAGGGATTAGCATTCATGTAACAGTCCAGAAATGGAATTGTCTTATGACTTGGTATTACAGAAGTATTTTGAAGAGATTTAGGAAGGGAGAGAGTTGTGAGGATTGACACAATGCCTGCTGCCTTCTCAGAACATGTTTTTGCCTTTCCTCCCATGCACTTTGGCAGCTGCAAATGGCTCAATGTGTGATGCTCTTCCACTGTACCCATAGCTGCTCTGCCTCCCACCCTTGCCCTCTCTCTAGGATAGGGTGCTGCTTTCACCGACTTCACTTCTCTGTGCCCATGAAGAGGAAGCTCAGAAATCATTAAATCACTAAAATCACCAAAACAGTGTAATGCAATGTGTTGCTTCTGCTACTGTTGAATTCTTCTAAAGAGCATATCCTGGAGCAGAACTTCTATAGCATCTTGGAGCAGTGATTTGTCATCTGTATATGAACACATCCAAGATATGTGTTTTAATTATATAGCTAATATCTGGCTCTCTAAAATATAAATTACTACAGTTTTTATTTTGTTAATTTATTCTGTTTTCCAATACAAGCAGGGCTTTGTCTAGACCAGGCAAGTAAAAAGATTTGAGGTAGTCTTTGGGTAAAAATAGTTTTCAGCCTAAATATTAAAAGTATTAGTGGAGCCAGATTGGATTGCAACTCAACCAAGCTCCTACTAGGCTAATTCCTGAACAAAATTTGAGTATGGAAGCAAAGCAGTTTGCTGTGACAATTTCCTGTGCTCCAAATCTAAATTGATGGATGGAAAAAATCCCTACAGTGGTCTCATGCCAGCTGCTGTTCCTATCAGCGGTAACTTTACCCATTTATCTGCCTTTAATCATCACTTAAATAGAATTACTTAATAAAATCTAAATGTTCTCCTGATCATGTGATCTTTTTAGCTGGGACACTACAGGCTACAGCCTAGACCATGGATTTGTACCATATAGGAAAAGGTTCTTCACATCTTCCGCCTGATCATTGTCTTTTTGCTTTCTCAGTTTGTACTTGGTTTCAAGTTGTCCAAACTACTTTGAACCCTGTAGTGAGCACTGTTTTCACTAGGTAGTAAAACTCCAATACACTCATATCTGAGAGAACTAGAGCTTGTATCCATGGAGCCAGTGCATGACTTGACAGCTTGAATGATGAAAACTTTGCCTTTAGAATACCTTTATAAATATTATTTCCTGAGCATTCACCTAATTCTTTTTAGGTTTTTGTTTTCTTCATATATTTTGAGTATCTGCCATGAACAGGTCACTACTTACTTTTCAGCATAAAGCAAAGTTTGAGTGTATTCAGGGGCGGAGTTATGTCTCCTTAATATAGCAAAATTAGGAGGTTAAAAGAGTTTGACACAGCTCTTCTGAGTGCCTCAGTTGAAATCACTTTGAAGTGTTTAACTTTGCCATTCAATAGAATTCATTTTACATGTCCAGCCTAAAAAGTTTCAGTAAATCTGACTTGCTATACTGCTAAACGTAGAAATTTAGATATACCAAATACTGATCTATACATACACGGAGGTGTTTTATGGGGAAAAGATGGAATGTCATTTGAAAATTGATTTCCATTATATTCCACCCCTATAGCTGTTTTGGGCTAGACACTGTGTAGACTTCGGTGTGGGCTAAATCAGTTTGCTTTATTTTCTAACATAAGGCCCATTAAGCATTTCACGGAAAGAATCCTACAGATTGCATGGCTGTCCGGCTGTCTGGCCAGGCTCTGTACAACAGGTGCTTAATTGTGATCTCAGTCACATATAAACGAATAGTCCCTGGTGCTGCCTTTCAATACTTTGTTTCAGTTCAAAATCTTAATAGTTTCAACTTGATAACACTATTGATTGTAACTCCAGTGCTCATGAATTTCTATCTGTGTAATAAACACAGCAGAAGACCCTGGCTGAAGTTCATTTGGTCTAAAAAAATGCAGTTACTAAGACAGAATGATTATTTTTAAAAATGTAATAATATTTTTAAAATGCAAAGACTCACACCTACTTTTTCTATATTTTCCCTTTTAGCCATCAACATGTTTTACCCAGCAGGTCTAACAAACAGCCATATGCTATCTAGTCTCAAGGGAAGTAGTTCCAACTTGAAAATCAATATGTCACTGCCAGGCTGTGGTAATGGATGCTTACAGCAGCAGGTTTCTGTAACCTAATGGTACACCGTGCAACAGCAGCTCATCTAGATGAAAGAGTTGCCTAGTCTCATTCAAATGTTGGGGCAGCCAAAGATGAATGTTTGTAAAAGTTCATCAAAATGGTAATCAGTTCAGTGAAGAGCAGGCTGTCTATAGCAGCTACTTCCCTACCAAGGAATACATTCAGTACACTAGTCTGAGCTTTTTTTTTCTCTGCAAGATGTTTTCATATTTGTGGAGTAGACTGGCACTACCCTATGAACTGATATAAACCAGCATAGCTTGAACTGGGGCGTTTTCTTGCACATGCATCAACCCCTCTGGACTTGTATAAGCTGGAAGAAATCTGCAGAAAAACAAAGTTGTAAACATATGTGTGAAATTTGGATAGATTTTTACAAAAATGCCCAAAAATTATCAAGACCTGGATTTCTGAATGCTTTGAAAAGAGAAAGCCTAAGTGAATGGCATAAAATAAAGGGGATTTTTAAAAGAATCCTACCTTGATATTTTTTTATGACATATCATATGGATCAAAATCTGTTGAAACAAACTGGTTTTTTATGCTGTATGCCATTGGAAAGGCATTCACAGCACTGCTGGTGGCATCCTGCTTGCTCACAGTCTCATATCTTTCTGTTGCTTGGGACAACCATAATATATTTTTTCATCTAAAGTATGTGTTCTTGTTAGCAAGGACAAGAGCAGGCTTTTGGCTAGAAAATACACATTCATCAAGTCAAGCAAGATTTCTGTCCTCTAATCATGACTGGTGACCAACAAGATACCCAGAGTTCCAGGTTAAGCTGGTGTCTGTGTAGATTCTTACTTAGCATGTAGTACATATCCCGGGTTACAGAACCTACTTCTCATTTCTGTCAATACCCTGTCAAAATAAGTTGCCTCTTTAGATTTGTTATTGTGACAAGAGGTCTTGAGACAGTCCTTTCCAGCCCTTTTCCATTATTTAGGACAAAATAATGCCTGAATATTTTAGATCCACAGATGAGGTTTTGTTTGAGTTCAGCTCTAGAAATGAGTGATATTGCATGCAGGAGAAAGAGCAGTCATTTCTCATTGTGTCTGTTTAATTCTTATGTGCAACGCTTGTGGGGGTTTGTTTAAAAAGTGCTGAAACACATAGCCAATGTATATCTTAATCTCCTGTTCAGACATGGTGTTCTTAGTTTAAATAACTAGTTAAAAAGAGCTATTTAAACAACCCTTTATAACTTGTGGGAGCCAAAGCTTGCCTTGTTGAGCTTTTAATATGTAACTAAGCTGTGTTTTGGTGATGTATGCGTAACTCTTTCTGTTTGTTTATTTCAGACTCTTCCAGCAGCTTGTTTTACTTATATTTATAACTGAAGTTTCATTGAAAGGACATGTGGCCTCTTGTTTGCAAATTTACAGGGAGCATCAAAGGACATTATAAATACACTGAAAATTTCCTCTAGCAAGAAACAAAACCACCAGGTTATTTGTGCACTACGTATGTTTATAGCCTACTTCAAAGGTTGTGGTTACCTTAGCTCTGAGCCATGGAATCTCTTGCAAGGTATGAGTAGGTCAAGAACTCCTACACACACACATCAACCTGGACGACTAAGCCCCATGTTGTCACAATTCAATGTACTAGCTTGTATGTTATCTGTTGTCCTAACAGTGATCTGAAGCATTCATAACCCTGTGAAATGCAGAGAAACACCCGCTTTTGGCATCTTTTAAAAATCTGATCCACTGTCTGCTGAAGTCAGCTGAAAGATTCCCATGACCTAAATGTAACCGCAAAGGCTCTTGTCTCAGAGGGAGCCCGTCGGCATTTTCTGATAGGTTTTCAGGTTGGATAAAAAGTGAAAAACTGACAAACTATGTTATCAAAGATCAGAAAACGTAAGAGCTTGTGAAATGTGAGGCCTTTTGGTATATTAGGTCAGCTATTCACAGAGCTCCCCCTTCGCATCAGCCTGGAAATAGAACTGATGAGTGAGCACGGGTGAGAATTAGACTTGCTACAAAACTCTTCCAAAACCCAGCCATGTGAAGTGAGCAATACTGAAGGATCAGGTCAGTCGCTAACAGGCTAGAAAATAGACAGCCTAAATTTAACTCAGCTGCTTTGTGATCATGTATTGTGAAATTATCGTGCCAGTTTTTATAGGCTATCTCCATCTTTTGGATTAATCAGGACCTGAGATTTGATTCCCGTTTGTGGATCTCTACTGTCATTTATTTGCAGCAGGTACAAAGTGGAAGAGAAAAATTTCGAGTCAACGTTTCTGAGGGAATTTGATTGTCTTCTTGTCTGTTCTGCAGTTTTCATTGGCATTGCCAGACTAGTCCATTAAGTAGTGTTTTCAGCTAGTCACAAAGTGCTTTCAGCAGGGATGAAATTCCTGTTTGATTGCAGAAATGGCAAATATTTAAATTGTGGCTTGATAATAAGCAACATACAACTGGAAATACAGAGTGCTATGCAATATTGAAGTCTAAAAAGAAATATATCTTGGTGTATTCAGTTGCATCCCCCAATTTTTCTTAAATTAAATTGTCCATCTATAAGTTAATAGACATGTTATAATAGTAATTTAGTTAACATTTCTAAAGGCACTCAGATACTACATAGAGTAGCCTTGAAAAACTCAGAGGAATTAAAAATATTGTCTTCAAAAGAGGCGGAATAGTTCTTATCACCAAAGACTGAAAATTAAAAAATATTTAATTACTTCAAGGTTATTCAATATTCCATGCACTGAATGAGTTAATTGGAGTGCCAAGAAAAAATGTGCTGATGTAATTAAGAAACGTGTTATAAATAATAATATAATCCACAATAACATAGAGGTCAAATCATATTTTATTCAGGCAGTTTCCATCTTCTGAGTGCTTGAGTTTGCAGTGTTAGTTTTCTTTCAAAGTAAAGCTGAACAAACACATAAAAAACTTCACAAAAGTGCTTTGTAAAGCAGAGTGCCTCTGCCCTCTTCTGCTAAAATTCTACCATCATCCTAATGCTCATAAAAATCATAAGCCAGATTTGATTTCTGACGTCATTCAATCCTCTGCTGCTTAATTGGAAAAAGCAGTAGGATAACCCTTGTTGACCAAACCTAGAGAAGTCACTTGTGACCACAGGCCAGCCTCACTTCTGGTGTTACCCTTTGTATTTGTTTGAAGGGGTTACTTCCATTGCCTGCCTGACCTCCTGTTGGAAGGGCAGAAAGAGCATAAGACTGAGGTTGTGGAAGGGTTGATGTGAGCCAAGTTCCTTTCTTTTTGGTCTGGTGTCTTGGCCTGACATGAAGCAGTAGATTCAGGCTGGAATGTGTCCACTGTGTGTCTCTGCTGGGCACAGGCAAAGTGTCATTTCTCAAAGGTGCACATTTTGGGCACACATGAGTGCTTTTTTGACAAGAGAGAAGAGAATACCTCCTTGTGAAATTTCAGAACAGTAATTGAAAGGATACTCAAACATTTTATATGTCAAGTTCTTGACATTAACGTTGTCAAGATGATATGTTATCCATAGCCTTTCTCAGAAGAGCAGAAATGTGGAGCTGAAAATTTCCAGGGTTTCAGTGCAAGACAAACGGGCAAAATGGAAAAAATTAGCCCAAAGGATTTTAGTTGAGAAACTGAAAATGAAAGGGTTGAGAAACTTTTATAAAATCTACAGATCATGTAAGACTGACTGAATGTTAATTTTTGGCTACACAGCTAATTAGCCATGTAATTTAGGAAAACCCTACAAATAAATTGACCAAGACTGAAAATAATTGCTAGTATCAGAGATCATTGCAGTCTTCTTGTGTTGCAGTGCTTTTAAACAAACTGAATTAGAAGTTTTGTAATGATACAGAACTATTTTGAATTGTGTTTTAACAATAACTCCACTAAAACCTAACTCTCCACTAAAACTTTGGTTAAGAAACAGTTTGTTAATTGATGAGTCAGTGAAGAATGGAGGAACTGGTCTTGTTCAAAAGTATTACTTTAGGGCAGATTGACGATTTGCTTTAAACCTGATTCTGAATTACGCAAGTACTGCAAAGATTTTTTACCCTGCAGGACTTGATATGAGTAAGAAATACGAAAGCAAAGTACAAATCTGTAGCTGACTGAAAAGTGAGCAAGTAAACATTTTGTGTTTACAAGTTTAACAGTTTATTTCAGTGGGGAGGCAGAGAAAAACACTGATCGTAATACAAAACAAACAAACAAACAAAGTTAAAGGATATTTGGACCAGCTAGATATTTTCAAGTGTGAGAGACTAATTAAGTTTATCCTAGAAAAAGTTAAGGAAAGCATCTGGAATCCTTCAATTCCAAGGCTATGCTTGTAATAGTAAATATGACTTTCTAGGAATTTTCCTGGGTACTGTAGTTCCAAGGCTATATTTGTAATAGTAAATGTGACTTTCTAGGAACTTTCCTGAGTACTGATGAGGCATGAAACAGCCCAGATCACCAATAAAAATTGCCTTTGCCTCCAAAATAGATCATCTACATCCAAAGCATTTGCTGGGAATCATATGTGCCTATTTATGTACTGTACCCAACCTCAATATTTGGTTGCAAAAGTGCTACCTGGCACCAGCCCAAAACAATGCCAGAATCCTATTATCACATTTTAACACTGTAGACTTGGGTCTTCTTTTCTAATCACATAATAGGAGGCTCTTTCTCACTTGCTAAGTGCAGCATTAGTGAGTCTTTTCAACAGTCCTTGGAGGATGGTAATGTCCAAGTGGATCAGAGCATGGTGCATCAGCAAAGATGGTGATATTCTTTGCAAAGGCTCAAACAGAGGGTTTAAAAAGGTACAGACCTGTCAATAATAACGGAAACAAATTCTCCAAAATTAAGCAAGATGCTATAACCGTCAGTTTAAGTGCATTGAAAGGATAAGGAGGTGAATAGAATCAAAGAAAGGAGATTTATAAGGACTAGAGTAGATTTTAGTCTGATCCAAATTCCTTCTTCGACAGAGTGTCTGCTTTTATGGGTGTGAGGAAGTTAATCTGTTACAGTTTGACTTAACATTGCCCCATTTAAAATTCATAAAAGCAAACTACGGAATTAAGGTCTATATTAATGTAATATATGCTTAGTGGGTGGAAAATAATTTAAGAATACTGTTTTGCTGTCAAACTGGAAAGACTTCTCCAGAGTGACTGCAAAAGTATCTGTCTGGAATCTATTTCTATTACACATTTTCAGCAGCAACTTGGATGATGGAATAGGATTTCCACATTTGAACATGACACCAAGCTGAGAGGAGCTTCATGATTTTTGGTAGATAAGGTCAGAGCTCAAAATAATGTCACTGGGTTGAAAAATGGCCTGAAATCAATAAATTGAAATTCAATAAGGAGAACTGCAAAGTCTGTGTGTGCAATTAGGGAGAAGAAATTAAATGGTCAAATGAAAAATGGAAGAAAATTAGACAGCAACACCACATAACTGGAGTTAGGTTTACTACCTTGCAGACAAAGTAATAACATAATGTGTCAGATAAATTCATGGAAACGTCCATTTCAGGCACAGGGTGCAATTATTCGACTGCACAGTGATGAGTGCTCTTTTGGTCACTGCACTTAGGAGAGATGTAGGCAAAGCAAAGGGAGCCTGGAGGACAGCAACACGACTGATAAGGGGTATAAACGATATGACCTGCAAGGAAAGCTTGAAATAACTGGATTTGTTTAGTCTGGAAAGGAGAAGACTCATAGTGTGGGAGAAAGGAACTTGATAAGAGTCTTCAGCACTGTTTTAGCCATTGGGGTTATCAGTTGTTCCCCACATCCACGGGGGACAAGGCAGGGAGTCACTGACTCAATTTGTAGTAGGGATTCATAGGAGAAACTTTAACTGTGCAGACTGAAACAGGTCATGCTGGAAGAATAGAAGTGATGGTCCCCAGAGAATTACACATTTATCGGAAAAAAACGTTGTAAGCCTATCTACATGTATTGATCCTTCTTCAATTTAGCAGGGTGGTATAACATTGTGATCCTTACAAACTCTGCTTCTCCATTTTGATTTGGTCCATTACATTAGCTTCCATGTGAGTGGAATAATAAATAAAACATGCACTTCTTGCCTTTGCTGGTATATAAATTAGTCAAGTAATTGGCAGCAGTCCATAACATAATGAAAACTGTTATTTCTCCAGTAGTTTTGTAGGAGGACAGAATGTTGATATTTGATGCTGATCAATTATATATTTTTCATATATTGGAAATAATACAGATATATTCTATATATTTCTGTGTATTCCATATACATCCATTATATATGTGTTATAAAAGTTATCTCATTTTCATGATCTCTCCATCACAGTCTCTGCTAGGCCTGTATGGACCAGTTAGTAAAAACTGAAATGTCTAGAAGTGAGCATCTACATAAACCTACAAATTAAACCTTTCCTCAAAAAAATGTACTAATAGTCATGATTTTTGGCTCAAATATGGATCCCTTTCCACAGTGACAATGAGCAAATCTAAACCTGCTACCTCAAATCCATAAAATCACACAATGTTTTGCCACCAGCTCCAATGGAAATAAGACAGAGATTTTTACCGAGCTAGCAATTGCTCCAAAATTCACTTTTCAGTTGCTTTTGCAAAACTGCTAATTTCCTTATATAGGTCTGGGATGACTGCCATCTATGAGTGATGTCGTGGTTTGTGCTGTCGTGCATAGTATTATAAGCCTGGCATTTCCCACATTTTTCAATCAGTTTTCATAATGTTTTCCCTTCTTTTCTTCCATATCCTACTGGGTTGAGTTTCCTGTACTGAAGATGTCTATTAACATTTCTGGAATCCCTCTAGAGATGTCCCATGTTCTTACCCTGACTTTAACTGAGCCAGAAATTTAAACAGACCAGTACAATATGCCCAAAGAAAATAAAACTTGAGGTATTGGAATGAACCATATATAGCAGAAAGGAAAAATGTAATATTTGTGGATGCCAGTAAGTTTTGCCATGGCGATTCTATTGGTTTCATGGTTTTGTAACTTGATTTTGTGCATTAGAGCACTATTGTGATGTCAAGTGTTTGCTCACCTTTAATTGCTGCTTCTTGAGTGGCTTTGGTCATCAATATTAAATGAACATGAATATTGAACTCCTGTACATGCATTTGTAAAAATGCACCAGTTCACCTTCGACATTGGAAGTGAGGCATAGTGTGGAGCAGAGTCCAGACTTGTGAGCTCTCTGTGCACGTTAGGCAAAGGCTTCGAGTGCAGGGCCAGCAGGCACCAGCACCCCAAGGGAAAAGGAAGAACGCAGAGGCCACGGTGAGGATGCAGCAGCAGTGCGTTAAGGGTGAATAAAGATGCAGTGACACAGGGGAGGAGAGGAAAAGAGGGCAGCATATTTAAAGACCAGCTGCTAAAATGTTAAAAAGCAATATGTACTAAAGGAAGAAATAGAAATTTTGCATCCTGGCTTAAGCTGAAGTTCATGAAATCCTATATATTCTACCATCCTTCCTAAACTGAGTAAAGTTGTCAGATTTTGGATCCTACCCAGTGTACTTTCAGTATTTTGCAAATGAGAAACATGTAGCCTCACTTTGCTTCATAATGAAGCTCCTCTGCAAAGCGTACAATAAATGAAATAGATTGAACACATTTTTTTTCTGGGAAGTGCAAACAGAAATAGCTTGATTTTGTGTTAGTTATCCCTTTCAACCTTAAAATTGGTTATTGCAACAGCTAGTTAGCTAGAACTACACCAGAAGACTCTTCTACTGCTGATATAGTTTCTACATGTGAAAGTAAGTTTTTGCTTCCTTGTAGTAGGTCCTCAAACAGACAAATAAGAAAACAAATTCTGAAGAACAAATTCGAGGAAAATAAATATTTTTTATTATAACAGCTGTAGTGACATTATGGTAGTATCTCAAAGGGTTTAACCACTACAAAAAGTCAGTAATAACTGTAAGCAATGTTACTATGCAACAATTTTCTGTAATAGGCTATATCTCTAATATTTACCATTTTGAAATCAAACTACACATTTACATCAAAGTTATGGACATAAAATATAAAAACTAGTTACTTGATTCAGTTAATTTATCTTGAAAGGGCATATAAATTTGTCTGGTACTTACCAACTGCTGAATATGACTTCATCATGTCTGCAAATAGTGTCTAAGTGACCTCTATGCCAAGAACTGAGCCAACCTAGATATGCTTAAATTCAAAGGTAAATAGTAGAAGAAATGTTTATCCAATCTAACTCACATGCACAAAAAATTTCTGTGAAAGAAATGTTACTGCACCTATACATGACTTTTTGGGTCTAGACTGGTCTAATTAGTGATATCCCTGCAGAGATACAGAGGAGTGAATAAATAACTGATGATGTTGATTTTGAAAGAACAAGACATGTTGAGCACCCATCCCTCACTGTGCAGCAATAGTTTTTTTCAAGGAGAGACAGGAGGGATGTGAGAGCTTCTGGCTGAGATCAGGACTTGGTCTTTTGATGGTTTGTTGTTGGGTTTTATTTCTTATTTGAGGTTCAGCATGAATGTTTTACTTGGATTGACTCCTCTATGGTGCCACACCTGAGGTAAGCACAGCAGAACTGGAAGCTAGATGCATTTGTCAGGTTGGATTGACGTGATTCATTATGCTGATAAAGAGTAATAAAGGCTACAGGGAACTAATAATAATAAAGTGGGTTTGGATAGTAGAAGTGTAAGGTAACTGCTGTGTCTGGTTAAAACATCAGTGAGTTAAAAACACTGCTGGATCTGCAGAAAGGGGAGGCATCCCCAATGTAAGCTCTATTATTTTTTCCATCAATCAAATCTTTGTGAAGGTCAGCCTTTCCCTCACACGTGTGCCAAATCCACTTGCCTGTTTGCATTTCTTATCAGCTACTCCCACAAGGAATGATGAATACTTAATGTGCTGAATGTATACAGTATCTACCTTCTGGTAGGATTCCAGCTGTAAAATCACTTAATATTTCCATGATTAAATATTAGGGACCTAGGGGGAACATATTTATATGCTATAGCTACTCTAAAAGCCTTAGTTCTAATAACATTATGAGTCTTACATACAGTTTGGTTGCAGGATGTGTCCCTGGAACTGAAAATTGACTGCACCTTTAAAAAGCACTGAAATACAGGGAAGCTCTGAACTAGGTTTGGAATTCTGAATGTAGGTGCTAGACTGAAATCATCCATATGGAGGAAAAGGGAGAGAGTATAATCCAGAGGCTTCTATGTTGAGAATGCTCAGCTATTCAAGCAGCATCATTTTTGATATCTCAGATATCTCCTGTGCTCCAGAAAAACACCAGGTTTTCCCATCAATAGTTAAATGATTGTTGCACCAGAAGTGCAAAAGGGTACTGCCTTGCACTTTCAGGTTGGTTAATACTTTTACAAACAGCATAAGCATTAAAACATAATGACCTACCGCACACTATATTCTTAGGAATAAGACAGGAGATGTCTTCTATCTTGTTGAGTTTTAAGTGCAGAGATATGTGCAAAAAGTCTATCAACATATTATGTAAAATATCAACATAATATTTTGGAAGAGAAAATTACTTAGCAGTAATGCAGGATGTGGAAAGAGATGTTACAACGGGCATGTACTGACACAGAGCTGATCTTCTGGTTGTGCAATTATTTGAAGTTAATTTAGTGGATGGCAGCGATGGCCTTAGGGTGTTTTAATTATAGTGGGTTTGAATCAAATATGTCTTCAACATTTGTGCATGTAACTGTTCTATTCTATAGCTATAAGAGGAAATCTTCCTAAGATACAGTTGTGACTGCAGATCCACTCCTGCCACATTGATCCCTCTGCTGTCTAAAAGACTTGATATAGGTCTGTAGCCGTACAGAATGCTTGCCATACCATTTAAGCAAAAAAAAAATTGTCACTTTAAAAAACAATGCATGGTGTTTGATTTGCAATTGATAATGTTGGTATCTGTGAGGTAGGTAACCCCCACCTGCTGAGACAATAAAATCTTTGATGACACTGTGTCTCAGTAGACTGGAGCGAGGGGAGAAGTGTTTGCTACACTTGAGAGACTATGGCTTTCTTCACAGCCTGCTGGTTTGGATTAGAATCAGAGATGAGTTTCCAAGTCAGCATGTACAGCACCCTGCCAGAGAGTTGTTCTTGGAGCTGCTGCTTCTTTGTAAAATGCGGAGAATAAAAAAAAAGAAAAAAAAAAAAGAAAAAAAAAAAGGAATGGCTACTGGCAGCTTTTCACTCCCGCGTTTAGGATATTGTAGAGACAACAACCAATTCTGCCTGGACTTCGCTGCAGCAAATGCTGGGTGGGCAGTGCGGTTTCTCACTCTTCGTAGATTTTGCTGTTAGTACAGCAGTGTTAGAAAAGTAAAGGAGAGCTTTCACTGAGGCTAGCAGCACTAGCAGCATGCATTTAATATGTGAATGAAGCAATAGTTCTAGCTTTTATGAAAAACATAGTGGAAAGTTTATTATGTGTCTTATGATTTCATATTTACCCTCAAAAGGAAAATTTTCCAAAAATTTTCCAAACACTCTTTGGAAAATATAAAATGTATTTTCCCCCAAGTAAGTGAAAATTTCCAGTTTCTGTAGAGAAGGGTCAACAAAACCATTATATTTACAGAGATTTATCCTGCCTACACTACAAAAGTATGTAAAGAATTTCAGCACAGTGGTTGTTTGTGAGCAACTCAGACCTGTTCTGCTGACTCAAAAACTCGAATGGTAGAAACAATAACAATATTTGGCATTTTAATAATGTTTTTAGAGAAAGAAACATTGAAAGCGTTGCAGGGGACATTATCCAGTAGGTAAACTGAAGCAAAAAGAAGACATCTCAATTGTCCAAATTCAAGAGAGCCTACATTACTCTAGACACAGGAACAAGCATGATGTAGCATCCCCTCTGCTCCTCTGAATGCGTTACACACCCTTATCAAGGTTTCAGTGTTTAAGGAAGGAAAATTACATTTCTGTGAGCTTTGCCAGTATATGTTTTGGCAGAAGGCTGACCAAGCAGCTGTGGTGCCTCCTGGAGATGGAGGTTCACTTCCCTTCTGCTGACAGCTTTGCTGTGGTGCCTTGAGCACATACCTTAGTCCTCTGTCTGTAATTTCCCATCAGTGGATCAGAATTGCAGTATGAGAATAAAGACACTTAAAAATTTGACAGGTATTATGGTAGCTATAAGCATGTAAAGAGAACAAGAACAACATTTATTATTGTGTGTGCCTGGGACTCAGTCTGATTCACCTCAACAGGGATGTGGTAATGCAGTCTGGGTCAGTGCAGTCCACAGAGAGTTCATAATCAAGACTTAATTTCCATTATTTACTTTCATCTCAAGGTGTATCTGGTTCTGCTTTACATAAACATCTAAAGGGAATTCCACCTCCTAAACCTTCGGTTTGCTTATCACTAATCATGTGAGTTCTTGTATACTCATGCAGAGGTTGTTAAGAGCTGCACAGAGTGTATTGGAAAAGAGGGAAAATTTATAGTTTGTTTAATTAGTATTTCATATAATCCTGCAAAAATAACATGTGGAGAAAGCATTCTAAAAATTATGAATTGCAGAGCACTGTTTTGATACTGTCTCTGCATTTCTTGTTAACTAAAACCTTTTCTTTAATGAAAAGGAAAAGCATAAAAAGACATTACTCATCCAGCTTCTTTACTAGCTGCACTCTTTATGATTTCTGCGTCCTCAGTTTGTAACCTTAAATGGAATTACTGTGTTTGCTAATTGTAAACTAAGTATATGATAAAACAAAGTTCTTTTTCTGTATTTGGCCTTGTTTCCTATCTTATTTTATTAATTTTGGCAGAGACTAGAGGACCATACATATTTGCGAAATACAGTGTACTGTATGCCTGTGTTATGAAATGACATTATCTTTTTTACTGAAAGTACTAGAGGGTGGGGCTCTCAGAAGAAATTATGGCCTGACAGGACAAATATTACTGAAAGTGAGTTCTATTGCTAAACCTTTTAGATGGAAAATTCCTCTCATACTTTTCATGTTACAGAAATTAAATTTGTGTAATTTATTCCAATCAGCAGACATGCAGTATGAATCCCCAAGAAAACAAGATCATAGAAATGTAAAGCTATAAACATATTGAAAGGGGCACTTTAGCATCTTGTTGCTTACAGCAAACATTTTTTTCTTGCAAGCAGCAGAAAGAAAAACAGTGGCCTTGTTAATGTCAGCTAACAGTGCTCTTTGAAGTCCTTGGAGGTGCTACCAATTTACTTAATAGGCAAAGTGATAAACAAAATGAAATCCAATTCAAGAAGAAAGTTGATGTTCCAGAAAACAAAACCTTTTTCTTGCTCAGCTGTTGAGCTATGGGAATATTCTCTCTTGGATTTTGAGTGAGATCTGTTTTCTCCCAGAATTAACTGTGCTCCATGGGCCAAAGCCAGAGGTGCCTGCTGGCAGCTAACTGGACAGAAGGACCCACTGGATTCCTTGCTCACAGGTCCATGATACACCTCCGTGTCATGTGGGGGCCTTAAAGGAGGATATACTTAGAGGACAGACGTGATTTGTTTATAAGAACAAATTATCCTGGCAGAGAGTGTCAGAAGCCTTAGAGTGGAGGCTGCCAGATCTTTTAGTATCTTGTTAGCTTTCAACTCCTGTCTGGTGGGTTGGAGTGCCTTCCTCTGTGTCGTGCTGTGAACACCATTCTCTTCAGGCCTCATTGTTATAGCTGTAGAAAGGCTTTTGCTATTGTAACACTGTATTTTTTTGACTTGGTTAACTAACCTGGTAATGAAGCTTTTCGTGCCATATGCATCATGTCAGCAAAGTAATCTTCAGATTAGACAGCAGCTGGGCATGGTTCCTCCTGACAGATGGTATCCTGTCATCTCTTTAGCAGCTGTTTGGACATGGCTGCATGTCAACGCCACCATGATATAATCATTGTAGTCCTGTGAAGCAAGCCCAGTGTGACCTGTAAGGCACTTGGCATCATGGTGTTGATGGCATATTTTGCAAGAATATTTTGAAGAAAGGGTATGGAAACCAGAAATCTGAGCACGTGTCACATATGTCCTTCCTTTGCACGCTTATGGGAAGCAACAAATGTGTCCAAGAATTTTAACAGTAAGTCTTTTGCTGGTTGCAAACCTAAATTTTGGATTTAGAAAGCTATATAGAGTTACTATGAAACTGTGCCAGTTTTGCAGTAATGTTACATTGTTATGGATTCTTTCCACCAATGTCGAAGATATAGTCCTTTATATTTAGCATTTAATTAAAACTCTAGGCCTTATCAACTAGCAAATTTTAAAATCACTGAGAGAATATTAGTGTAAATGGTGGAAAAGTGCTTTGAGAACATACTTAAATCTTTTCTTTCACTTGATGTATGTTGTCCTGGGAATTCTGACTCAAGATGGGAGTACAGGAGTTAACAAAAGTCAAAGCTCTGAAGAAAAGTAGCAACAGAATAAGTTTCCATGTTGGAATTTAAATGTTTAACCTGGCTGGTATATTGAGATTCTTTACATTTTTAGACTCTTGTATTGTAAATTACAAGCCTTAGCCATGTGTTTTACATCTGAAAGCTCAGTTCTCTTCACTGTTTAATGTGCCCTCAAAGATGTCCTTTTTTTTTTTTTTCCACGTATGCATCGTCCACTTAATCCCATTATGTGCTTTTTCTCTGCCTATGGTTGAAGTACTGAGTGTAACAACAGATGTGACACAGATTCTCATAGGTCTCGGTGATTGGCCCTATGGAAAACTTGGATGGGAGCCTTTTTGAGTCGTGTGCGTTTGTGTTTATATATACACACATACATATATTTGCATCCAAGCCACTTTAGCCACTAGCTCAGAGTTCAAAGAATCTGCAGTATGAGTGCTAATTTTGTCCAGATGTAAGTTGTTTTGGTCAAACCGAGTTGTACGTAGGACCTCACCACAGGAATCTCATTTCCGATGCCTCCTTTCTTGACCTTTTCTGTGTAGTTAATTAGCAAGTATTGTGACTATCAGTGAGGATTGGCAGGTGACGATTAGATTCTCTGTTTCTATGGGGCATATTATACTTGGTTTTATCACCAGGCAATACAGCTTTGGACAGTTACATGCACATGACAGAAAAAACACGGCCATTAAATCTTTCAATGTTGCTCAGTGTTGATTAAGTTTTAAATAAGCTCAACACAAAAACAGAGAACTTATTTGCAATGCAATACTATAGACTTCTTAGAATCTTTGGGAAGTTTTCTCTTTGTTTGTTTGCCTGTCTTTTTTTTGCTGACACTGAGAAATAACAAAAATATTCCCAAGATTATTGTGGGTTCTCTGTGCTTAGTAGCTATGGAGGCTTAACATGCTATTTTGGGTTGAATTCTGCCTTACAAAGGAGCAGTGAATAATAACAAATATGCTACTTCTTTGTCATCATTGTTTCCAAGGGATGGTTTAAAAAGGTTTTCAAGGACATAACAGCTTTCAAGGGTGATGAGTGGGCTTTGTTTTATTGAACTACAAGATTAAAAGACAAGCAAAAACCTTTTCCAAATATCCAGGCCTTTGACTTTCTGAGAGTTTGAGCATGAGAAGCAGCAGATACTTGTTAATGGTTAGAGATCATGCTGATGAAATAGAAATCTGTGTCCACATGCCCAGGTTACACCATTTAAAACTCTTCTGCTGAAAATTGTGCTTGTTGATAATCTGCTGTACTGTCAGCATATAAATATATATTTTGGCCTGAATGCTATGCAGCTAATGAACCTCTTACAAATCCAAGCAGTAAAAAAGAACAGGTGAGGAAAAATATGAATGTCCAGAGCATTAGCATGTGTCGTGGCTTAACCCCATCTGGCAACGTAGCACCACACAGCCATTCACTGTGACTTGGAAAGACAAACTCCACCACTCTGGACATTCCCATATTCCTTCTTCTCACAGGTTTATATGCTGAGCATGACATCATAGGGAAGGGACGTTGGTCCCTCTGGTCAGTTGGGGTCAGCTGTCCTGGCTGTGTCCCCTCCCAGCTTCTTGGGCACCCCCAGCCCACTCACTGGTGGGTGGTGTGAGGAGCAGAAAAAGCCTTGACCCTATGTGAGCACTGCTCAGCAGTAACTAAAACATCCCTGTGTTATCAACATTATTTTCAGCACAAATCCGAAATATAACCCCAGAGTAGCTACTACGAAGAAAATTCATTCTACTCCAGTCAAAACCAGCAGAGCATATTAAAATTGATCCATTGACATGGAAAGCATTTTCCTTTTAGTTTTGATTTGTTGTTTTGTTGTTTTTTTTTTTTTTTTCCTGGGAAAAAATAAAAGCTCCTTTTGCTTATTTGTGGCATACATGTCTTCCTAAGTTTTTTGCCAGCTAATTAGTGTTCATCATGAAGACTGATCTCTGTAATGCTTGTTTTCAACTTTGGCAAGTACTGCTGAAAATATTAGCCAAGGTTTTCCAAATCTCTATATCTGGGTATTTTTATGTATCTAGATCTGGATAGGTAGAGGATGACATGAACTATAAACCAGTATTACTGACCAGTTTCCAAGTAGATACTCAAAAGCCACAGAACTCTGTCTTCAATGTCAAAACATAGCTTTTTTAGATTTTTAACTATAAATATTGCACAGTATTTTTTTCCACACTTAGCAAATGAATGTGCATTACAGACAGCTTGAGACATCACTCCACCTAGGTTTTGCAGCTGCTCTGGTTCGCACGAGGATTCTGCCAGCTCTTGAGGCTCTGGAGTTAACTGGAGCTGGATCTGCACCCAGGCACACCCAGCTGCTGCTGCTGCTGCTGCTGCTGCTGCGGTTGGGTGGTGAACCAGGGGTGGACCATCTCCTAAATCAGTGCACCCAGAGTAAAGTTTGATGGCTTTGTGCTGTTGGGCGTGCTATCCTTTAACTGGAATGTTAAACAGAAGTCAGGTTACTGGAGTTTGAAGATTCAGATGTAGAGTGTGAGCCCATATATAACACTGTAAAATCTAATCCTCTGGCTGTTGTGTTTGACCTACCATCTGCATCTTTGTTTGGCTTCAGTATTCACTGTAATTCTTATCCCCAAGCTTGAGTGTTGTTTGCTATGTGGTGTGAAACAGCTGTTCCCTTTAACATAGAGCTGGATGTTGAGAGATGTGTCCTCTATACTGTGTTCCTTTCTCCCAGGGCTCTGTTTTAAGACTTCATTAAAGTGGTTTGAGATCCTTGGGGCAGTGTTACTACATGTTATTTTTTTATTAGCTGCTGCAACATAAATGTTGGTTACTATTTTTCAAATTGCTTTGCATATATGACCTAGATTTGTAAATCTAATGCTCAAAATGGCATATAAGAAGCTTCAGAGCACTAACCTTACTCTTTGGAGGCATTGGTCAAATTTTTTGCCTTCTACCAGATTGCCTTATGGAACCTGCTAAAAATAAATGAATGGTTTCTGTAAGAATAGTTCACATCCTACTCTCCTAATGAATTTCAGAAGAAAGCATATTAAGTTTCATGCTGAAGCAGCTGATCTGGTCACAGAAAGGTACTCCAGTTTGGTCAAGTACGCCATTCCAGATGAAAATCTCCAAAAATAAAGCAAACTGATTCCATCCATTTTTTTCCCTGGATGTAGGTAGCAAGCAGGATTAGAAGTCTTCCTGGACACTGTCTGTGAGATTGTGTGCTTCCCTGGAGGGAGAAGGAAAAAAGCTCAAGAGACAAAATGTTTATCAAGTGGAATAATACATGCATTTTATTATTTTTATATACTACTTTCTATCTTTTTTTTTGCCCTATGAACACTTGCTTTGTTAGTTTTACAATATTGACTAATTGCTACATGTAATTTCTGCTATTTGAATGCTTTCATTGTCTCATAGCTAGATTTGCTGTTAGGCAATTGTTGGTATTAAGTCAACCTAGATGAATAGTATTCTTGTACTTAGAAAGCTGAATACTTTATAAGGCTTTAACAAATTAATTAAGCCAGCTATTATTTAGCCTGCAGGTATAGCTGTATACAGCTTAATGCTAGTTGTAACAGAAAAAAAAGTATTATGAGTCCATAAAGACCTATATATTTTTAGCTAGTATTTATGATTTCCCTATGCAGTGTTAGGCAACAAATGAAGCTTCTGTGAAACATTTGTGCTGGGAAACATTATCTAAAACCTCATTATTATGTGGCCTGTTTTTACAGCTCAGTCAGTTACACCAATGGGGAAGGCCTCAATAAAGTCCAGATTTAGTTTGCTGGTGATAAACACAAGAAGTCTGAAGGCCAACTTTCATTCTGTCTGTGCTCCGTCCTTTCTCAGGCTTACTTCTTCTGCCTGGCTCTAGAGTCACCTTGTTTGACAAAGTGTGCATCAATCCACTGTCTCCCTGACCTATTGAAAATTACATTTCTATTTTATCTGTCAAGTTCGTCTGTTGCCACTAATACTAAACCTGACAGGTCATGCTTTGTACAGAACATTCGCTCATATGGTCACCCTCACATCAGTTCCATCCATGTCTTGGCTTTTTTATGCCTCTGGAGTGGTGTGTGTGCCAGGACCTGCTGACTGTCCTGCTGCACCAGGAAAATGATCTTGCAGATCAGGGAGACCAAGGTATTGCAACCCCAGGAAGAGCTCAGGAACACTTTCTAAAATACATGCTTCCTTACGAAAGTCCTTGGCTTCAGCCCCTGGCCAGAATGCCCTGCCCGCCCTCTGCAAGTGCCCCGACGTGGGGGATGTAACCGTTCACACGACCCCATGTGTGGAGCCTGGTATGTTCAGAAACAAAAACTTGGGAGGTCTCTAACGGGCTTGGACCAAGCCCTGTGTAAGATGAGCATTGCTAATTGACTGTCTCTTTGTGTGAAATCATGCTTCAGTTCATGTCAGAGAAAAGACTAAAAGAGTAACTCTGATAATTACAGAACTTCAGGAAGTATCAAACCACTTCTGAAAAAACTGGAGGTGCTACCACATTTCCCATGGGAGTTCAGCTCTTCTAGCTGAACCATAGAAGAATAGTGGGAATCAACATTCATAGTAGAATTTCAAGGAAGAAATTACTAAATTTCTTTGAATCTTAATAACTGACCTCATTACGGAAGAATAGAGGAAGTTTTATTGTTTTATTTCACAGAGACTGAGTCATCTTCTTCTCTTCTATTCTCACTGTAAAACAGAAATAATTTTCTTGTTTCCATGATTACTTTATGATCTTTGCAGTACTAGTAACTTTGTTTTCTTAAATCTTCAACTCCTGATCTTCTTTAGCAGAAATGGTCTTGAATTAAATTTAGTCATGCCTCTGCTCATTCCTATCAGTGCAGGCCAATGTTTGGCAAATATGATTGTATCAGTCTCCTTATTCAGGTTGCTCTGAACATGTGTCTTTCTCTACCAAGTGTAAATATTTGTTTGTTTGTTAAAAAAAAAAATGATTCTCTGAACTTTTGACTTGTGTAATATTCCTCAAGGCAGTGATATTTATAAGAGCAATGAAAATTTGCACCTTTCTTTGATGACATGAAAGAGGATGGCAGGGTTAACTGAAGAACAGCATATCCTGCTGCTACCTTCTGAGCACACAGGGGCAAACATGCATTCTTCTTTACTCTCTCAATTTGCTTTGAAACACATCTCTGCTATTAGACAAGTCAGTGTCTGTTTCAAAAAATCTTCTACTTTTTGAGCCAAAGCCCTCACATTTTGCATTTGGGACACAGACTCGCCAAGATATACATACATGATCAAAATAGATATTTTTTTAGGAAACTGTAGAACTTTTTTCTCTCCGGATGTGCATCTGGGTTTTCTTTTTCTTTTCTTCCTATTCTCCTTGTTGTTTTTGTTTTCAGGGTAGTGATGAGTTTATTCCTTGTAATAGCATTCTAATGCAGTGACATAAATCCTCTGCTAATAGGAAACAGAAATAACAAATAGCTTTGTATACATCCAGTGCAAGCACATTAAGTATAACAAGAGTAACAAGTGTCTAATAAGACAAGTCAGAAGACCTAAGAGTTGTCAGCGGAATTCCATGTCAGCAACAAGCTTTTGCCATTTCAGAAGCGGTGCTTGGAGGCTATTGTGTGCTAAAAACTGGGTTGCTAGATTGCATGCTTATTTTTCTCTAGAGTATCTATGTTTGGGCAGGTGTTTTTTCTTTAAGTTTACAAGAGAAAAGATAATTCTTTTTGCCCACATCAAACTTTCCCTTGTTCGTCAAGCATTATAGTTAACCAAGTGAAATATATACTGTTAGAACACAAGGGAAGCATGTTTAGGAGGTAGGAGACGCAGATGGGCTGAGTGATGTCTTAGCTCAATTTTCTGTAATGTGGGAGGCTGGGAGTGAAGTGCATTAGCGTGGGCTTTATAAAAGCAACTTCCTTCTGACAGGTTTCCCAGGGATATACAAGCAACCCATCCTTCCAGGACAGTAACATTTGAACATCTTTGGACTGAATCTCATGAAATGTCTTGGTCACTGAATAGCATAATTTGAACCCATAACGAAAAAAACAAATTCAGATTTTGTTTCCAGCCATTGTTATTTTTAGTTAAGCCACAAACCATTAATGGCTCTTTAAAGTAGGGGGTTCTGCATTTTTCTCCTCAAGCATGTGCTGTTTATTTGTTACCCGTGCAAGTACACAGACAGAGTACTTCGTCCCTCCAAGGACATTGGAAAGGCTTCACAGGAGCCAGCTCGCACTGGGGTCTGAGAAGTGATCCTGGCTCTGCTACATACACCATCCTTGGGGACGACTGTTCTCAAATGGTTTCTCTCTTCACTTAAGCACAGGCTGAGATGCCACACTTGATCTTAAGGATCTTAAATTGGGGCCTTGGCAGTAAGTACTTTTCCAAGCTGTGGTCTTGGATGACTTTTGGCAGATCAATTTCACTCTTCATGTTTCTGGTTTCTCTTCTTTGACTTGTTTAAAAAGGTGCAACTGTTTCTGACAGAGATTGCTTTATCTTTGTGTTGCACAAAGAGTTGCAATTTAGCTTTGAAACTGAAGTAAATTAATACTATCTGGCAAATAAGTTATCAGATAGATATATTAGCGTCTTGGGTGTATGAGAAGTATCTTTCCACTTTCCCTCTTTGTTCCTTTAACCTAGAAGGACTCTTAAAAATGGGTGTTCTGAAGCACATCCAAGCAAGATTACATTGAGGCAGCAGGAAGAAAACAGCATGCAAAACAATTTTCTGCTGTATTGGCGACCTTTTTTCTAGAATGGTATTTTCCTCTTTTTGCTCTTTATTTTCTTTTCCTTTTTTCTTTCTTTCTTTCTTTCTTTTTTTTTTTTTTTCCCCCACCATAACCCTCCTATTTCTTGTTGATTATTTCCTCTGCTGGGACAGCAATACATAATTGTGGCAACCCAGTGTTTATTTACAACTTCCAGCTAAAATTTAGCTTCCTATCTTTCAGTAAGACACTGCTGTGTATTTTAAAACACTGACATCAGTATTCCCATTTGTAATAACTAACCCAATATTTTAATTTCTTTGCTTGTTTTCTTTCCTTTCCCTCATATGTAATTGTCTGTCTTTGCTTTCTTTTTTACCTGAAATTAAAAACTGGTCCAACAGAGCATTTAAAGATACCTAGCTTGCATTCCTGAGAAGTCCTAGTGGAACTTCTTGTATGTTTTCAGTTAAACTCCAAGTGCTTAATGTTTTACTGGAGTAGACTATATTACAGCTGTAGCAAATGACAATCTACGCCTATTTTCTTCTTGTATCCTATCTGAATTCTTTAAAAGTTTCTGGTTTATTTCAACCTTTTAGCCTTGCCTTACTGAAAGTACAGTCACTGATCTTTCAGTGGAATCTGTGAATCCCATTAATTGCAAAAACCATCAGTGCAATTAAAGATCTACAGTGACTGGATCACCTCTGAAAATGTTCTATCTCTTTGGAAGAGTATAAAAGGAAGACAGAATTTAATTTCTCAATTCAAGTTCCAATTTGTTACTCTCATATTGCTATTCATTCCTGTAAAAGACATGCATGACATTGCAGCATTTTAAATCACTTGCAAGAAAAAAAATATATAACCACTGACCTATGGGCCTGGTGTTTTGAAAAATGTCCATGCTCTTTTATTTGAGAGGTATACTTTCCACCTGTTCTGAGATCTCATGGGGAACTGAGACCATTGGGTGTGCCCTTATGCAGGTCAAACAAACTGAGAATTATTTGTAGATTGGAGTCAGAGCTTCATCTCCTTAGGCCCTGTTTCAACTCAATAAGTCAAGGCAGGTTCCTTCAGAGGGAGCTTCAGGGAATCTAAGCTACTCCCCTGCTCTGTTTGACCCTCTGATTTTTCTCTCAGTGGGAATACATGGAGCTTCTGTAAACTGAGCTCCTAAATTCAGTACTTCAGACTAGATGCCTGCAGCGAACTGTGTGACTTTCTACAGCCTGCATGATCAGTGTATGGGCAAACTCACATCTTCTTAGGGCTTGACTTGATTAGTGGAAAAGAAAGACTAGTACAAGTCATGCCCCTACCCTTAGATAACCTGTACTTCTTAAAATGGACCTGCTGAGCACCCTCTTAGTTGCTTATGTATTCAGTGAGTCAGAAATGGTGATAGAGCTATGGGGTTTTGGAAGAATGCCCTTGCTTTTCCTCCTCCTAAAATGTTTGCGGGTCTGTTGTAACTTAATGTCAATCCTGACTTTGGGTCTGTGGTTTGTGCTGCCATACAAAATATTTTTGACCTTCAACTGACCCGCCTTGTTTAATATTTAAAGGCAATTGATAGATATCACTTTCCTGTGTGTTTCTTGCCTGTTTATTTGCCCCAGAAGATGATGCTTATATTGTTTTGCAATCCTAATGGCCACAGAAGATTTGGCTTTGGTTTGAATCCTTAATGTGGTTGAGTGACTCAATAGCAATGATAATGTATTTATACTAGATCTACCAACAGAGTGAAACAGACGAGGCAACCTGAAGGAAAGTTTCCAAGAAGAATATTGCTCCAACGCTGTTCAAAATGCAAATTAGGAACTGTTTAAAAACTAATTAAAAAGGAACAGACACTTTTTATTAACCCAATTCCAAATTATTTAAGCCACTATATAACTTTTTTTTTCCATTGATATTGCAATAAACTGAAATAATGTAATATGCTGCCCCAGCCCTTCCGCACAGAGGTTCAGAACCTGTGGCCCCATCTTGAGTTTATAATATAAAGGACAGACCAAAGTTAGAAGGAGAAGTGGACAAATGAAATTATGTACCCACAGTTGTGCAGCTGGCCAGTAACAGAGCTCAAGTTAATGTAAAAGGTCCTTGTCACCAGAAATATGTATTTTTTTTTCTGTGAGAAAAGCCTGGATAATGCCAGCTATAAGCCAAGTCAATTGGCTTCCAGCAGCTACTCACTATAATAGGCAAAAATGTGTCAACTTAATGAATTCACAAAATGAGACAAAAGAGGTAAAAGATGTCTGCTTTGTCATGCAATGGAACCAGAAATAACACGTCCCTTATCACAGTGTGGTATTCTGACAGACACACCCACAATAATTAACTGCTTTTTAACTTGACATATAGCAAAAGAGATGGGATTCTAGTAATATTTTAGTGCTTTGTCTGTTCCAGAATGGTAATGCATATTTATGTCCTCATATCTTAACTATCAGCAGTTATTTTATGCCTTTCCTATTTTTTTTTCAGTAAAGAGGCAAGCTTGTTTAAATACTTGCTTCTTGCTGATTAGATTGTTTTTACCAAGACTATTGACATAGTTTTCTTTGTTCAATTAAATGTGGCCAAGTACCAAATTCTCCTGAGTAACAGTATCGTCACAGCAGAAAAAAAAAGTTCAAACAAATTGCACTCTATTTTCATGTGTTAGACACATATTCACACAGTACCACTATTAATTAATATAATTGAAAGGTCTCATTCTAATTAATAAAATAGTTATCAATAACCTTATCACATATTTAAAATATCATATTTGAACAACTGAATGGATTTTTGGTGTCAGCTACCTGAAGCAGAATTTTTGCAGGATATTAATAAATTACGGGCCAAGGCACAACACAAAATAGTCAATTTTTGCAACTGTATTTTACCATTTAAAAAAGAAATATTAATCAATGTTTGTAAGTGTACTATAGTTCACCCTTGGACATAGACTATCTGTCATCTCAACTGATATGCACAAGCTCATACCAGCTAAAAGCACAGTCCTTTCCCTTATTAGAGAGCTGGAGAAAGGAAAATAGAACAGGAGAAAAATTGTATTAATTATGTGATCTGCAGAGTGGTCTTTACAGACAGCCTCTAAATATCAGTAACATGCAGCCTGACTGAACTTGCAAACATTTCTTCATGTGATTAATTATTTTTGCATCCATTAAAAGTCACATTTTGATTGCTTCTATAAATAGTATTTTCAGGACCTTTTGTTTGCATTGGTTCAAATGCATTGCATTCGTTGTGAGGGCAGTGGGTTATTACATGGCATTTAATGTTATCAGGAAATTAATGTAAATGTATTCAAATTGCAAATATTTTATTGTCTTCCTTTCCTTACTTTCCTCATATGTCACTTGTTTTCTAAGATTAAAAATTCAACAATTGAACTTCTCATGGCAATTGCACTCCTGGTTTTGTGATTTTTGTCCTGCTCGGAGGTTTTAGATGCAATTACATTTGAGTTTGATATATTTGTAGAGAATTAGATCTTTTAAGTTTCAGTGCCACAAGGTCAGATGTTGAAACAGACAAACAAAATCCTTAGTTAACTGTTTTCAGATTTATATTTTTTTTTTACTGTCACACTTGTCCCTAGAGGTACCAGGTAAGCCAAAGAAAGTTGTATTTTTATCATATTGATGAAATTCACCTACTTCTAGTGGTATCATGTAAATGTTCGTAACTAGTCTTAGTTAATCATCCAGGCTTCTTTTCTAATCATTAGAGAAAAACAGAACAAAAAGCAGGAACATGTAGAAGAAGGTTGAAATCAATAACAAAAGAGAATATCATGTTGGTGTGGACAAGTTAGGTTCTTGTGTCACTGTCCATTTCAGAAAAGACCTGAAAACAATTGCTTTATTCCTCCCTTCTTCAGCAGAATGTTTCTTCTTAGGAGAGTCATTGAGTGTTAAGGCTTCCCCTTTTCTCGTATCCAAGCCTAAAATATACTGCCCTCATTGTCTTATGTTTTAAGCCTGAGGAAGGTAATGGATATTCTGACAGTACAGGATTTGTGGCCATTTCATTCAGTATGAGGAACACTGATGGATTAATTTCTTTCTGTCTACTTTATCTTACAAGTTGTAAATCATTAATCATTTGTTCTGCGTTGTTCTATTTCTAGACTACTGTGCATTGATTTGACACAATAAAGGGACAGGTAGTGTGACAAGCAGTGACAAGTCTAGGGCAGCCCACTTCACTCTCTGGGGTTCAGCTCAGGAATTAGACTTTTGAGTGCAGCAATGACATATCTGCACAATCAATTCACTGTGGTGCATGTAAAACAGAATGAAATGCAAAAGGAACATGAAATGCCAGACTCCAGGAGTTTGTCTGTGTTATGAAATCAACAGGTATTGGTGATTTTTTGTTGTGGTCATATTTTGGAATATAAAATGGCATTGCTGTACTGAGTTTACCCACAGAAGAGATGACAATATTTGTGGCATGCCCCAAGTTAGAGTAAGGGAAGTGCAGTACAGAGAGGAAGTATAATCAGGAACACGTTCAATGCACCTCAACTGGCATCTGGGTGAGAATTAAGAGCCTGAATTCAGAATATTAATTCAGTTATTCCAGATACACTCATAATCAGAAAATTTCATAGATGAAAGCTGTACTACTGGGCATGCCCAGTGCAGTGTTTCTCTTTGCATTGAGTTGGTAAGGTAGTTCGCTGCCTCAGGTTTATTGGCATGCAGAACAAAAATGGTGAGCCTGATATGCACAGACAGGCTTTACCAAACTACACCAAATGGTCTGTGGCAGCCATAATAATAAAAAAAAAAAAAAAAGGCAAAAGGCTAATTCCTGGAACCTGGAACATTCCTGCAAGTAGCTGGATATTTATCCTCTCCTCAGTTCTGCCTTAGAGTTGCTGTACCAGAAGGAGAGACTGACAAGTATTACAAAGCTGAGAATCACATTTCTAATAATTACTTTCTGCACTCTAGCTTCACATTAATACCAGCAATAGAGCCTAAGTGTCTGAATCTCTAGGTCATTTCTCACCCTGAGCTCATATTGTAACAATTCTTGAATTTTTACTTGCAGCCTACTGGTAAGGTTGATAAATTTGGAGACTTTATTTCTCACTGCTGGCTGGAGAGCTAAGAATTGATTCTTAATGCTTTAACCATATTTTATACCAGTGTTTCTCTGCTAATTTCATTGGTGTTGAGAGTATAACATTTGGAGAAATACAGTGAAAAATCAGGTCAGCAGACTAGTGGTCAGTGACGATAAAACCCAGGTTGTGTAAAGTGTTGTGATTCTCGGGCTAATGATACTCTCATGGAAACAGTGGATTTAATTACTTTCGTAGCACAAATGAGAAAGATAGGTATCTCTAGATTTCAGTGGCTTCACTGGATAATATTTAGGCTTTACAATAGATTGCCACCATAAACACATAAAAATAAGTTGAAATTACTTTTTATACACTCAATATGTATCTGATGCAAGAGACCTCTGCTTCTAGAAGCTTTCAGTGCCAGTAAACCACCCAATAACCCAGTATTGAATAGTAAACAGAGCCAAGGAAGAGGGGCAGCTGTGAGAGATCAGTTTAACAAAGTTTAAAGTTATTGGAGTTGCTTTTAGTTTTTTGTAACTAATAAGCAATTGAAGTATACTGTGAAATGCTATGAAGGTGAAGCTATTTAAGAGAACTAGTCAAAGTATGTCATATAATAGTGAAGGCCGTATTAAATAAACACCAACTAAAACACTTAAACCTGTTGAAAATATCTTGCATTCAAGTTAAGAGTTCAAAAGGTCACTATTTGACATTCTTCCTCATGGGCAAATGTAGTAAAGTTAACATGCCTTTGGTAAACAAATTCTGCTTAAAACCTATTCAGAACTGTCTCTATTCACTCTGTCACAGTCACATGGTAGAGTTTTCCTTTCTACTACAATAGAATTCATATTATCTATTTAACAGAGCGGAAATTGGTTGTGCATTAAGTGTCATTACTTTATACGACACAGAAACACTAAAGCATCTGTACATGTAAAATGGAGTGATTTAAATGTATTATGCAATAAGCCTAAATGGTTAGCAGGAACATGAATAATATCTTGAACATAAAAATGCTTTTTTTTCTTTTTTTGGCAAACATACATTAGCTGAACTTAATAGTAATTCTGAAAGACAGGTAAGTGTTGTTATAAACACATAGCAGATGGTTAAGCTGACATAAATGGAGGGTGAGAGATTTGTTCAAGGTCAGAGAGCAAGTGCCCAGGAGTTTTGACTTAGGGTTCCCTGTTCTGATCATGAAACAAATCTCCTTTGTTCTAGATACGTGTTATGCTTTAAATGTGTAGGCACATTATTTTGTTTATGCTTCCAAAATATGAGTAGAGGGCACACAAAAAGGACACAATCTATTAATTTTGCCTTTAAAGTTAGTGTATTTTTAATTTTCTTTCAGGATCAGGCACACAGTGTCATATACTAAGGGCACTTGCATCATCCTCTGCCACAATTAATAGTTTGCTACAGAGATAAGAGGTTGACTGTGATTGACTTCTATCCCATACTGTCCACTACTGTCCTATACCTGCAGTGTACTAATTTTAATCTGTCAGGAATATAAATACCCTTCAGTTTTGGATTGCTGCCTGAGTCCTTCCTTCCTTGAACCTTCTATTTCTATGCAGAACCTCTAAGAGGTCCATGTAGTATTTTAGCAAAGTACGTTATTCTTCTTTTCTCTTCTTTTACCTGGAAGCAAATATATCCTTTTTCTCTTTATTGATATCCAGCACATTCATTTGAACTAATATCTCACTCCTGTTAGAGCCTGCCCTTATCTTAAAGTGGTGGTGCTGTAACCATGAGATACTTCCTAATTGGGAGTTGAATATAAACAAGTAGGTTTTATCTGTTTTTTTTTTATATCTATGACATGCAAAAGAGAGAATTCTTATACTTTTTTTTCCTTCTTTTGGCCAAATACTGGGTGGTCATCCTGCCGAATAAATACGGCAAGTCTAGTTTATACATGGAGTGAGTGACTGAAGAAGGTTTATTTATTTAAATGACTTCCCATTCAGATGAAATCTAAACAGAAAAGCATAAAAGTTATCTCTTAAATCCAAACCAGAGTTTTGGCTGAGCTTATTGAGTCTGAAGAGTCTGGACTTAAAACAAACAAACAAACAAATCTCTCTTTTTGCATATGAAACACACTTGAAATAACTTCCTCCAGCTATTTCATTTTAATTGCAAAGGCTTTTTACTGTACATTACCAAGTGCAAAAACAACCCTGTCAAATAAATACCAAACTGTTACCTCCACTTTACATATGTAACTCAGAGAGTTTATTTGACATGTCTTAAGTCAAAAAGCAAAATACCAGCAGGACAGGATTTAGAGTTGAGTGGACTCTAATCCACCAGGCTGTGCTCAGCCCACTAAACACGACTTTTATTGTACACCCAAATACCAGCTGGTGATCACTTGAAGATTGATGGTAGCATGCAGCTCTGGAATGTGCTCCTAAATTCACTCTTTGTGTCAGTTTTCATAGTGCGAAAAAGAGTGAAATACGGTTACGTTCTGTGTGTTTAAACAGCAAGCATGCTACCCACTGAACACATCTCCCCGCAGGGCTTGAGCTCAGCACTCCTACACCCACACAGCCACATCTCAAAAATGACACCAAACAGTGATGGACCCACTGCCAGCTTCTGAATCCACACAGAAATGAAGTAAGTTTAAATAAAACAATATTCAATGCACACATGCTTCTAAGTATTTTGGTTTTGAAATTGACATTAAAAAAACTGCTAGGTCTTTATTGAGTCAATATTGAAAGTACTCATAACAACCCTAGGCATTCAGCAACAGAAACAGTGAACATTGCTGGTGAAATTAATAATTTCCAGTTGCATCCAACCTCTGAATTCTTCTGGGGTACATGGCCAAACACCGTGTCCAGTGAAGCATGTTGTGGCATTACAGTCATTTGGGGAAAAAAAAAAAATCTTAGTGTGCAATCTGATGAAAACACATGGCTTTCCCTCTGATGGCAGTGAATGCCTTTAATACACCAGAATAATGTATTTCAAGGGGGAGCAAAAAAACCACAAAAACCAACAACAACAACAATAAAAACCCAACAAAACCAAAAACAACAACAACAACAACAACAAAAACAGGAAAATATTAAAGGATAGGCTTGACCTTTGTTCTTCTAACAAACCAAACTTTTCTTGGCTTCAAGAGGCATCTCAAACACCCACGTCCTGAAAGCAGCTTGTTTCCTGTCAAAAGGCTGGGTGGCCTCTTGGATGCAAAATCAAATTCAATCAAAGAGCCAAAGAGCCCAAATTAGGCTACAAGGGATAATTTAACCATATAGAACAACAAAGAAATATAGAAAAACTAATTAAGAGTATTGTGGAGAACTATTCTACTATTCTGATATTCCTATTCTAGAAGCAGAAATATCAAGATACAGTTGTGAAAGAACTGTGGAATTGAGTGTAGCTGTTGCTTTTAGCAAAGTTCATTATCTCCAATATAATGACCCTTCTGGCATCATGTTGGACTAGGGGTTCATTGAAGGTTCACTGAAGGGGCGATGCCATTTGTTGACCTCCAGCTGCTTTGTTTTCTCACGTAGTGGAGTGAGAATAAGTGTTCCTTTTATCCTTCCCAGATGTAAAGCAGAGCTTTCTAACTTTCTAGACTTCGTATAAAGAGATGTTTATCTGATATATAGACAAGAGTGATTAGATAGCAGGTATATGCATACCATTGACTGACAGGAAACAAGAAAACACACTAAAAAAGGAAGCAGCACTTTACCTACTTGTATGTAATACCTACCGTCCCATATACCTGTTTCCTTATTTTTACTATAGATGACTTGTCTTCTTTTATGAAGATTCCTCTGTATTCAGAATTGTCTGTGTCTAAAACCTTTGATTCACCGATCCATTGATATGAATTTATTAATGAAATTCCTTTGAATGTGAAATACTGCCCTCCAAGCCTCTTCAGCTCATGGCTGAGTAAATTTTATATTATTTTACTGAAAAATGAATAAAAGCTAAGCTCTTGGGATTTAGCTTGATCTCTTTATGCCTGATGTTTGCCTGATAGCTAATCCTAATTTGATTAAAATGATAATAATAATAATGAAACTGTAACCAAGCCTTTATATACTTACTTGCCCTTTTTTATACAGAGTAGGGTTGAAAAGTGACTCTTTGAAGGAGAGAAAGGAATATAATGAAAAGGGTTCCTCTCCCTTACCACAGTGAAATGGGTTCTTACTTTATTACAGAAACCATAATGAAATATTTCAGTGGTTGAGTTGTGTTTTCTCAATAAGTTTTTATTAGCTCTGGCAACAAACACAATTCTGCGGCTTAGCGACAATATACCCAGAGAGAAAGACTGTGCATGTGAGTTGATGTGAAGAGCTTTTTCACTCAGAAAAGCTAAGAGACTACTACCGTACTTCCATTATTTAAGATGTTGATTATTTTGCAACATTTTATAGTTCCTCACTACCCTTCAGAGGCATGGTTATCAGCGCATCAATGAAAATGCCTTAACACCTCAAAACTGCACATTTGGGGAATAGCTGCCTCTGTCAGTTTTGTAAAGGGCAAATTATGACTTTGCTGTCTACAGACTACCTTAGTGGACCTGCAAAACACACTCCTACATTGAAAGAGAAAGGCAAACTTGCAAAGAAAGACAATTCAAGCAGTAAAACAACCTACCTTTCACTCGACCTTACTTACTGTCCCCCTGTTGCTCTCTTTCCGTCCCCAGTATTTGGAAACATCCCAGGTCACATCATCTGCCACAACAATTCGTGAGGAGTAAATAGTCAGATACTCAAACCTAAGCCTTAAAAGGTTTGCTTTTATCACAAAAATAACAGCCTGAATGAGATGCAAAACTAATAAGAAGTACAGTCAGACCTCGTTCTCCTCCAGGGGTCAACCCATGAGTGGCAAATGGGATGAAGATGAATGAATTAGGAGAACAGCTCACAAGTCTCATGTTGTTGACCAGTTCTGAGCTGGAGGATAGCACTAGCTTCTATTTTAATTCATTTTTCAGATACACAATTACAATAATTCATTTTATTCAATTTCTCATATCTTTCTTTAAGTTTGGATCAAAGAGTTTTGGTGTCTGCATACAGTCAGGACTTCAGATGGCCAGTCAGTCTGATAGCAACTTGGAACATTTCTCTGTCTGACTGAGATCACAGGAGGACGCACAGCCATTCCTCCAATGATGTGATTGCCGGTCCACTAGAAAAAAAGAGCAAGAGAGAAAACACAAGAGATTACAACGAAAACATACACTGCTCCCAGAAGAAGAAAAATAATGTGGAATTTGTCTGACTTCTCCATGGGTGTGGCTTTTTTTCTTGCTCCATCTCAAAAATAATGTCATACTTGGCAATCAAAAACTTCTCACTCCTGCATCTGGAAAGCAAAAACATCTCAAACACCATGGCAAAGCCACTGTGTGCACCCAGGCTAGTGGGTGAGATGGGCTGAGCTTGTGTGCAGCTGTAGGCAACGTGGCAAGGACCCTCTCCCTGTCTTTTGGAAAGACATAAAAGAGTAAACTCACTACTGCTGTGCAGACTCTGCAGTATGCAGCTTACAGCTCTTGGAATGTATTTTGCATGCTGCTGAGCTGTTATACACAATCTTGTTATACACAAGACGTGGAGAAGACTGGCTCCCACCTGATGTGCCTAACTCAACTGCAGTAATCTTAAACCTGGTTGGCCTGTCTTCATGGCTCTCCCTGCTTGCCAAAGTTGTCTCCTTGCTTGTGGGACTAAAAATGAGAATAAAGCCTGGATATATTAATAATGGGCAGAAATGAGGAAGGTAATATTTAAATAATCTTCTTTTGGAAAGTTCTGTTGAGCAGCAGTATTTGTGACATCTTCTGAAATAAAACCCAGAAATTGCAATTATATAAAGGGATAACGTTGATGACTGATAAAATTATAAGGGCACACTGCTTATTAAAAAATAAGAAGTCCACTCTTCAGTGTTTTTATTGAAATACCTGTACAGACTTCAGAGGAGTTATTCCAGGCTTACAGTTAGGTAAGCGAAATAATCTGAAAATGATGCCAAGAAGTGTCTACAGCCTAGTGAGACTGGCTGGCTGGAGGGTGTGGGTGGTCTTGCATGATTCTCAGTGGAGGAATCTCAATACTGGAATATTTGGCAAGACTTGGAATAGCTGTGCAACTGCAGTGTGGAAAAAAGTTGACATATTTTTCCTCTTTGTTTTGGAGTGGGGCTTCTAATGTGGAATGTGGTGTGATTTCATCATGATAGTATCTGTGTAAGTAAAAAAAAAATAATCAGTATTTTAATAGTGTCTGTTCTTCATAATGTAAATCTTCAATTAAAATGCACTTATGGGGTACATTGGGTTGATGATTGTGCCACAAAGCCACGCTAGTACATTTTGCCACATACAAGTAAGTGACTTTCTCTTGTTGAGTGTTTGCCTTTGCTTAGAAAGCACATTCCTTCTGCACAAAACTGGCAGCTGCCCACACCTCAGTGGATCTGCCCCTTCTTTGTTCTTCAAAGTAGCAAATCGAAGATGAAAAATTCTCTGGCAGTTTTTGATAGTTTCAACAGAAGAGCACTCTCATGAGTGATTCCTCTTTCAGTACAACTTTTTAAAAGCCCCAAGATATAAAGCCAGTTAATACTCTATTGTGATATTTTTAAAGACTACGAGTTATCAGGATCTTAGGACTTCTGTGTATCTTCTTATGAATTGTAAAAAAAGAATTCATCTACTGGCATATGTGAATGCTCTGCTTAAGGTCAACTATTAACTGGTATGTCTTTTCCTATCAACACATGGTCCCCTTCACAAAGAGCTATTGAGTGTTTTACAGCTCCTAATGTGTATGTTGAGCTGCTCAAGGTGACAGATTGTACTTCAGACATGCTAGAGCTACCTCTGAGCCTGGTTCTCCAAAGACTTAACCTCAGTGTTATTATTTCTATTTATAAAAGACTGCAGTATCTCAATCCAGTAACGCTTAAATTCCATTTTCAACTCATTTAGCAAATATATTAGTGAGTCCTCAAGGTGTATATTTATACCAGATCATATTTAGGTATCGTTGACATTTCTCTGTTATTTACTCTCATTCCAAATACACCAATTAAGTTTTCTTCTAGCAAATTACACATTTTACCTCTGGGCAAAGAGGGTTTCTGTTTCAGCCTGTACTGTCTGAACTCCCTTCCTCCCTATCCTCCAAGTGATCTTGTTAATTAGTTAGCGTGTGATTTTATGAGCACTTGTAAATCTATTTTCTCACCTCTCCCTCACTCTTTTTTTTTTTTTTTAATAAAAATTTAATTAAAACCCTTTCAGACAGATTCAGAAGCTAGCAAGTGTGCACATCTGTGATTTCCATTCCTTATAAACCTATTACCTCCTTATATAAAAAGCCAAATTTCATTCTAACGGCATTAAAAAACATTACAAAGACTTCTCATGCATGGAGAAGAGATAACGAGATAAAGAAAAGGTCGAAGGTCCACCTGAGCTTTTTGGGCCCCGTGTGGTTAAGGCACACAAGGGACTGACTAGTAGCACATCTGGCTGCTTGTGGCTCTTTGGCCAAATGACTGCGTTACCCATTTATAATCAGCTTCACTTGAGAGCTGACTGAGGGTTGGATTTTAGTTTGAACACTGTATGAGCCGTGGCAAAATGCTTCAGCAGCTCTCTTATCTCACCTCCCTTAAGTAGAAGGAATCAATACAGATTTCTTCAAAGAAAAAGAATATTGACAGTGCAAAGGTGACTCATTCTGGAGTTTTGAAAGGAAATAGTCAGACTTACCTTGTTCTCTTTCTGTACATAAAATTCAACAAAACATTCACATTGTATCCTCACACAGTTGAAAAACAATATTATAAATAGCAGACTTTTTCAGAGGTACAGTGTAAACTATAAAAACAATACATTTATTTCTTCCATTTCTTTACACTAAAAAATCAAAAATAAGGCTAAGAAAACAATAGTTAAATTATTAGATTCTGATGAACTACAATACCTTTTAACTAGGTCTTTTTGAGTCATTTCTATTAATAAGTTACAAAACAGAGAAGTTAATACAGAGTAGAAAAAAATAGAACTTTTCTTCTGGCTGAAGGATTTTTTGAAATATTTTTTGTAACTTTGCAGATATGTCTGGCTTCACTCACATTTTTAAAGTACAGAACCATTCCTTTCAATGTTAGCAACATCGTGTACAGTGTCTCTCTAAAGTTATACGTGTGAATTACTTTTTCGTATGTTCAGAAGTGACCTGTGAGTAAAAGAGTGCCATTTCCATTTGATGTTATAAGCAAAAACATCATTCTACTTAAATATTTATTTATATGGAGGGGGGGAAAAAAAAAAAAAAAAAAAAAAGTGGTTTCATTCCAGTTCCTAGAAGGTGAGATTTTACATTGCATTTCACATTTGACATGGGCTGGCATATTCGTTGGCACAGACTCAAGGCTTAATGAGGCTTAAGAGAGTCTTTCACCCTCCTCAACTAGAAGCTCACATCAAACCTACTGCTGGATGTACACAAGGCCTGTCACTTGTGCACCCCATGAGGGAATAAAATAAAACACCATTGTATTGCTGACTTCCAAATCACTAAGGCTACCTAAAATCCATGCCAATTTAGGCAGCAGAGGTTCCCTAGGGAGATCTAGCCCATCTTTCTGGAAAGTTGTGTTTGTCCCCTTCCCTGTGGTGCTGTGTGTGAGCCTGGATTGCTGTGCCTTACTCCCTGCTTGTTTTGAGGCGCATACACCAAATCTCTGCCTCTGCTCTGAGCTTCCCCATAAACAGCCTTCTGAGATGGAATCCTTATGCCAGCAGGAAAGAAGAGGAAAAACATATTATTTCTTGTACTTTACCACAGGGGATCCTAAATTAAAAGCTTGACAGAGCAGACTAGATCTGCTCAAAGAAGCCCTGCCAGGCTGGAAACCCTGGAGTGGTTTAGTGCAGAGAGAACCACGTGCGCTCTGTCATGTATCGTACTTTATCCACAGTTTATCAGTGGATAAACTCAGTGCTTTGAACTTGGGCTGGGGATGCTTCCATTCCATGGCTGCAGTTTTGCCAAATTCTGCAAGGTAAAGATATTTCTTGATTATACTGAACTTTTCAGTAACAAGTGTTTATGTGGATCTGCAAACAGGAAATAATAATATTTTGGGATGTTCGTACTAAAAATTATATTAGTTTCAGTAACGTGTATAAAACATCCATATTAGGCTGTCTGTCAGGGAAGTTGCTGATATTGGTGTCTTATTTTACATATTAGGGATTACCACATCCCTTATGTTAGGAAAGTCAGGTTGTGTTTACAGAATTGTGACACCTGTGAATCCAAATTAAGGAGTGATGAAAGGTTCATATTGAGTGAATAAATGAGGTATTCGGAGGGCAACCTGATGAACAGTTCTATACCCATGTTTAGGTTGGACAATTTGGGTATAACGGACTGTGTTTATCAGCAGGAAACATATCTCCACCTTCCTGGATTACTGGTATCTGATAGCTGTGATTTTTTGTTCTGGCCAACACAATTAATTTTGAGCATTACAAAGCCTTTCGTGATGTTAATAATAGATATTACACAAACATTTTGTTGTTTCTCCTGTGAGAACATGTCTTTTTAAAAAATAATACTTGCAATTTTTGTGGTGGATTAAAAGAATAATTAAAGAGTAGTTGTTAAACTGTCTAATTGTCAGTAAGCCGTACACTGTGTATGGAGAAATCTCCCAATCATTGGGATGTCTAAAATGTGCAGTTCAGTAATAATAATATTTCTGAGGAGAGAGCTCACTACAGCTTTTTTTTTTTTTCATTAAAAGGAACGAGAGCTACATAACCTGTCTCTTAAGATCAAATTTCTAACAGTAGGAATCAAGTTGGTATTGGCTTTATCATTGTGGAAAGACACAACTAAGTTCACTGACTGTTAAAAAAAAAGGATGAACAAAGATTATTCTTGTATCATTAAGGATCACAGTTATTTGCATATGGAATATATTATTATTATTTTTTTAATTACCAAACAAAATTGTTACTATTCACAAAGAGCTGTCAACAACATCATTCTCCATACATGGTTTACTGCATTGAATGTTTGGTTAACTTCTCAAAGCATGGAATATAATTTGCTCTGAAAATCAGTAAATGTTTACATCATTATTTTACAAAAACTTTTGGACATGAAAAGGAATGTTAAAGACCTTACAGCATCCTTCTGGCCACTGCCCTTTCCAAGGAACAACACCCTGATAGTAGATATTTTTAAAAAATACATTTTCTGGGGTAATTCTGTGGTAAATTTTGTTAAAATAAAGTAAAATTTGAGGAATTATAAATTCCATCTCCACTTGCTTGAGTAGTCCTAAGAGCTGTAAGCTTCAGCACTGAAAGAAATAAAACTAATAAATCTGTATGAGAGTATTTGTTTCAGGGTTTTCCTTCCCTCCTATGAAAGGTGTAGAGTTTCTGTAGTCTAGTGACATGTCATAAGGTATTCTCCTCAGCAGCAATTTGGTGGAGACAGGTTACCCTTCAGGTGCTTTAGAAAGAATATCATTGCAAAGAGGTTAAAAATCCCAGAAAAGAATGGATTTTAATAGATGAAAATTGTGGAAATCAAATATCTGTTGCTGTTTTTGTCTCACTCTTAATCATCATGATCTTGATCATATTTTATGTCAATCATGATTTATTCACTGTCAGTCATTGTCAGTCACCAGAGCAGTAAGGAGAGGCATTATGTTGTGCAGTCGCTGTGCTCACATTTACCCAGTGTTGCACGAGAAACTGCTGCCTCTCCCAGTTTATCTGTGCTTTCCTACGATATCAAATATACGTTATGAGAAGGTTAAGTTTCCCCTTACAGCTGCCAGATATTACAGTAAAGTTAATAAGGCCACCAGGAAAAGAGATGAGTGCTGGGCTTGTTATGAAAGGTCAGTCTGAGAATTTCAGGGAGAGCAAAGGGATTGCATTCTAATGTCAGTATGCTGGTGAGTCTCCCTGGTGCCTTTGAAAATCCAAGATAAAAGCTTACAGGGAGGATTTTTTTTATAATAAATAAAGTAAAAACATTGATTTTTCAAGGGTTGAAGAAAGCCTTCTCAAAATGATATGGACAATTTTCATATATATTTCATGAGTACTGTTTCAGTTTAAGCTTTTAGGCCCAGACTGTAAATCTTGAGTGTATGTTTATCTTTTGTTGAGGGACATATGAAATAGAAATACTATTATTATTTTTTTTAATATTACCATAAATAAATGCATGTAGACAGCCCTTATCTCCTGATAGCTGTCATGCATCTGAGTGAATCAAAACATCATAACTTTCAGTAATTGAGTACATTTTTCATCTTCCTATGAAACTATCTAACAATCATGATAAATATTAGGTGGAGTTATATGTCATATTTATCAATGCACATCATATTCTGATAAGTGTTCTTTCAGTCATTAGATCTTTAGCAGACAGGTATAAGTCCCAAGATTTGGCTGTATATTGTCTACAGCTTGTCAAAATTGTTGTCCAAGTAATTTTCAAAGAAAATTTATGCTTCCCACTAAATATCTGTTTTACAGAAAGTACACACTTTAGGCACTTTTTTTTTTCTTATTTTTTTCTTTTTTTTTTTTTTTTTTAACAGAGCAAATATTTAAAATGGTTTTGTTTTGAGAGTTTTGTTCTCCAAAATGTCATTAGCCCATGTTAATCTAGTTATCTAAAAGGCAAAGATGATTAATTTTGGAAAATATAGCTACTGTTTTCTATAGGGAAATAATGAGCTTTAGCAACAGTGACAAGCCATATTTTCCCATATAAGCAGTTTGTGAAAGGGATGTGGACTCAGTTCTTAGATTTATGAACAAATATTATAGGGGGCTTCACTTTCATATGTACTGTGTATTTGCCACCTTTTTAGAGTCACAGGGAACACAACTCAGTATTAATGCTCATGGGGTAAGAAAGCATAATTATATGTTAAATATTTTAATAAGGACAAATAGATTATTAAAGTTTCTTGAAACATATCCCATCTGTTATTACTGAAAAGAAAAATAATCTGAATGGAGGACAAAACATATTGGCCAAGCAAAGACAGAAATGCTGAACTTTCTCAAGGGCAACAAGTAATAATTATATTGCAGATGCTTATACTGTTCCTGTAACAGACCTGATCCTGCACTATGGAAATCAAAGGATGCTTTTCACTTCACTTCACTTCACTTCACTTCACTTCACTTCACTTCATTGGAGGAAGTTTTATGTAGAAAAAAAATAACTAGTTTACAGTTCTGATAGTTTGGTCTGAATCCCATAAACAAACAACTGAATAAATGAGCACATTTAGGCTTGACTGAATACATATTGTTTTCTTTAACATAAGCCATACATGGTGATGAAATTAAAAAAAAAAAAATGACCTTGAAAAACATAAAAACCTATTTTTAGTGAACCCCCCATTAAGAATAGAAAGTAAACTGTTCTTATGTAGTTTTCATTGATCTTGTGGATTTTCTGCTGTCATAAACTTCAAAATATATTGAACCCATTGATTAACTTAATATATGATCTTCTTTAAAAGCTGAAGCTGTAAATAATCATATCCATTAAAATGAGAATTAATTAGATGAATGAATAACAGCAATGCCTGATTTTTATGAGGTATGTCTAGATACTTAATGTATTAAAAAATTGCATTAAAGCTGGAAAAAAATACTTTAACTTGAGCATTACATTATTACCAAATGTCTGATGAAGGTATTTCACCTCTTATTGACTCCACTTGTGTATAAAAATTTATTTATTTAGAAAGAAGTTCAGTTGTGAAGCAAGAAGGCCAATTGAACCACTTTATTAACTTGTTGTCTTTACTGTTTCAGAGCTACAAGAAACAAAGACCTCCGAATATCACAGAATATCCCACAGTCCCCTGGATTACAGGATATTATTCATGGATGAAGATCAGGATCGAATCTACGTGGGCAGCAAAGATCATATTCTGTCTTTGAATATTAATAATATAAGCCAGGACCCTCTCAGTGTAAGTTCAAGACTTATTTTGAGAATCCTAGGTTACCTTACTATATGCCTTTCTTTTTAAGACAAAAAAAAGTGTGTTTCATTATTTTCAGCCAGCAGAAGCCCAGGCCTGCACTTTATTGAACTGTTAGTTCTTTTGTTATGTGTAGTGCAAGATGAACAAGCTATTAGCCTGACTGCTCCTCAAACACTGTTTAAAAATTGACCTGTTTACTCATTTTGAAGCCACATTCAGTGTGTCTTGGCCCCACAAAAAAAATTTGTATGGGTTGATAATTTCCAGTCCGTTCCAAGATTTAAGATAATTCAGAGATACATTTTTAAAAGACGCCTGTAAGGAAGAATAAGGTACATGCAATAATTTTGAGGCCACGAGATAAAAAACTACAGAGACAGTCGCCTTTAACCTTCAACTATATTTTTATTTTGTGCTCTGAACCCTAATTGCCAAACTCTTTTCCAGTCTTTGTTATGTCTGTTGTCAGCCCTTGCCCTTCACATGTGGGGCTGGAACAGCTCCTATTTGGGGTTTTTTGGACACCGTGACCTTTGCTGGAACATCTCCTGTTTGGGGCTTTCTGGACACTCTGACCTTCATCTCCTTCTTGGCGCCATCTATGCTCCAGCTTCTCTCACTTATTGAGATGCCATTTTCTAAGGACCCTCTGTGTCCCACCTCCCCAAAGTGTCGTAGGCAGCCTGTATCTAAAAAGAATCAAATTATCAAGTGTTTAAAACACTTTTGCAGATTCTTCTGTTTCAAGAGCCATTTCAAATCCAGCTTCTTTGCTTTTAGAATAGGTGGCCTGCTGATGTACTTGCATGCCAAGAAGCCTGACTGTAAAGATATTACTTCTCTACAGACTTTGCCATGCCTATCTTTAGATTATCACAGCTACAACACTACCTTAAACTGTACTGTAAAGGCCTTGTTCTACCAAATGCATCCAATCCTTTAATCTACGGGTTTAATTACTGTACCTCAGGGGTATCAAGGGGCAGAGATATCCAGCTTGCAGCAGAGAAGTTAAATGCTTTCCCTAAGAGGCAAGGCTTTTAATGTGTCAGGAGAGAGAAAGAGGCCCTGCTGGAGGGTGATTAAGAGCAGTTAAATTAGGCTTTGCTCTGAATCACCCTCTGGACATGCCTGTCTACCTGAATTGATTGTGCAGGGAGAGCAGGGAGGCTAACTCTGACTTACACATTTAAATTAAATGCCTCTGTGATGGCATGAACACACACCCTTCCTCCTCCTGATGGTACAGAAATCCTCCTCTGAAATGGGGCCACTTTCCCTGATCTGAAATAGCTTGTGTAACCTTTTTGCTAATTCCCCTTTCAACCAGTGACTGGGCTTCAACCCTCCCTTAGCAGGTCGCTTTTACTTCTGCACAGAGTTTGGTTAGATAGGAAGGCTTCTGCTGGGTGAAGCATATTCTGCACTATAAAGCTGCGAGGCATTTCAGCAGACTATTTAGGCCTGCAAAAATAAGAATATAAAAAAAAAAAGTCAACAGAAAGCAGAAACACCTGCAATTTACTAGCAGAGAATGGGATCACCTGCTCTTAGGCTCAGAATTAATCTTTGCAATTCCACAGGTTCTTTAATTTGTTTATTTATTTTTATAACAGATTCACTTTGCTAGTCTTATGCCATTATAGAAACCTTATATACATATGCATAAATATTTACAACTCTCTGCATATATATGTATATATATATACACATACATAGAGATCTTGTAATATTATTCTTTATGTTATCTTGAGGCTAAATGTTATCAGACTCTGCCACCTACTAAATTTCTAGGGAGAGATTTCTAATTGATGCCTTTCCTATTTCAAAATCAAAATAAATAATGGAAGAAGCTCAATAACTTTAGAGTTTGAGTATAGATCAGATAAACATTCAGACACTGAGGTGTTTCTTGGAAAATTTGTAGTGCAAGATATTTTCTAAGTAGATAGACAGTAGATATCTTGGTAGTAGATCTGTAGTGAAAGGTATCTTGGAAAGAAATCACAAAATCAAGCTGAAAACTTAAGATTTTCAGCAGGCTTTATAATGAGATAGTCCAAACCTTTACACTTAAAACCAAACATTTTACAAGCGCTCTTCTTTCAATATTTTAGTCTTCTGGTTTCTGGTGTGAACAATTTCAGAAATTCAGTAGAAGTAGAAAAGTAAAAGTGGACAGTAATTTGGGAAATGAGGCTGAAAATATCTCTTATTTAAAAGAAGTTTAATTAAATCAACTTATCTAAAAATATTTAATAAAATTAATTTATATCAACCAAAAACCTGGGTCTTTATTTTGTTTACTGCATACTAAGGCAGAAAGTTATTTTCATTTATCAGTGAAAATTCTTTTTTTGCCATATAATCAAAGTGTAAAAGATTCCCAAATATTTACTTATTAGTGTAAGTTAAACAGTGAAATATTTCATTTAAATTATGTAATACATGTGTTATTTAAAAGATATTTCTTTCCTTGCAGATTTTCTGGCCAGCGTCAGCAAACAAGGTTGAAGAGTGCAAAATGGCTGGCAAAGATCCTACAGTAAGTTATAATCCACATACACATACATACACAAATTACGTACTTGGCAATAAAGTAAGAGCACCTTGAGTGCAGCCAAAAACAAAATGAAGGAAGTGTTTGTTTTGCTTTTTAAATCCTCTGCAGGACAAGTGATAAAGTGAATATATGAAAAAACAAGCTATATAGATAGAATGCACCTTCAGACTTTAACAGATGGAAATATATATGCATTGTCCATTTCCTCGACTTTCTTTCTTTTTACTAGTCAAATTAGGTAATAGTACTTTCCAGATAGGTCCTGGTGGTTATAGAATCATCGAATCATTGAATACCAGGCTAGAAGAGACAACAAGGATAATTTGGTCCAAACTTTCTTGACAAAATCACAATCTAGACAAGATGGCCCAGCACCCTGTCCAGCTGAATCTTAGAAGTGTCCAATGCTGGGGAATCCACCACTTCTCACATCCCTGGAGGTGATGCTGAACAGCCTGCTGAGCTGTTGTTTGGTGTGGGGAAGCGCTCTGGCTATCTGCTCACCCCAGGAACAGTCTCTATAAGCAGGTTACTTCCACAAGGCAATACTTTTCTTTGAAATCCAAAAGTTTGTTAGGTACTCGTGTTTTTCTTCTAGGGCAAAAATAGGAAAAATCCAGATGATACTCTAAGCAGAAAACAGTATGCAAAGTATGTGATCCACAGGGAAGTAAATCTAAGAAACTACTACATACTGGACTCTCCAGAAAACTTTTGATGTTGGATATTTAGTGATGAAACTTTCCTAGCTTTTAATCATATGGAAGTGCCCAAATGTTGTTGCATTAGTCGACAGATTTCTGGATAAAACCTCTGTTTTTACTACAGTATAATTGTGGGTACAGCTAATATCCTGCAATGTAGTCAATTAAGAGTGCCCATGTGCATCAACTTTAGCTGATTTTTTTAATTTCAGCTATGCATTGCAGAAGAAAAATTAAGGTCCAAATATAGAAGTTTACATTAAGTTTCTTAGTATGTGTCCTCAATAGTCTAAAGGAGAAAAAAAAAAAAAAAGATACTGAGGAACAGTTGCTGCTCCCACTAAAATCAATGATGTGTCTTATTGAAGGCTCACTGAAATAATGAGAAAAAGAGAAACCAATGCTAAATCGCTGTTTACAACTTGAAATTTATAATTCAATTTAAATAGCATTCTTTTGAGTTTAATTCCTGGTAATAGTGTGAGAACCAGAGAACGAATTCAGAAGAATTAAGAGTTCAAAATGAATTTAAAAAAAAAGAAAAAAAAGGGGAGGGCATGAATTATGAATGCATGATAACGTTTGACTTATTGGAAAACAGTAATTATCACAAGGTAAAAGAGGAATAGCTTGTCTTGGAGCAGCCAGTAAAGGACTTTGTATAATCAGGGAATTTTTTTTCAAGATTTAAGGGGTTTCAAATCCCTCCCATTAAAAAACGTTGGTGTCTGAATTTGCCATATTTGGCTGCCTTTTTCATTACTAAATACCAGGCTAACTTGAATGCTCACATTAGCATGACATCTATTTCTCTACCTTGACTGTGGTGAGATCCTATGGCACAGATGTCTGACTTTCAGATGTCTAGAGTGAGGCAGCTCCCCAGACATAGTTACTGAGTGAGTATTAGTATCTGATCCAAGAGAAGTACCAGTAATATATGGGTGTCTAAAGCTTAGCCACTGCCTTTGACAAACATCCATCCTAATGACAACTATTTAATGTTACCTCAGACTCAACTGATTTAAAAGCACAAAGTACTTTAATATCAAGAAATGTGAAATAAACTGAAGCATAGGTGCTTTTGCACAGCAGTCCTACATAATATATTATAAAATGATGATTTTTCGCTTTGCTGGTTGTGGACTCACAGTGCAGTACCCGGATTAATCACATAGCAAATTGCAAATGGTGTTCAGTGGTTCAACACTAGAGAGACGGGCAAAGTCTCAGAGATCATAAAGTGAAGAGGCATGAAGACATAGTATATGTCAGACAGTTACCCCAGCAAACTGTCCTCACAGAAGAGAGGAATTCATCTAACCATGCCTATGTTCTTGTCATAGACATTTTGGACAGCACATGGCATGGAGCTGAAGCAGATTAGTAAATTCAAAGTACCAGTACTGTTCATGTAGACATTGTCTCCTAGTCCTGATCCCTGAATACTTTCATTCTGAGACTTCTCTGCATGTAATCCTTTATCTGGGAGTATTCTAGAAAAGTTTTCTGCAAACATCAAGAAAAGAAAGCATTAGTTTACTTTCTGGCATATACTTTAATATAAGTTAGTGATATATCCTCACCTGTCCTCCTTCCCTTTCCATAGATGTAATGTGGATTGGTAATACTGCTGAGAAACACACCATTTTGATATCAAGACATTACTAAAGCCATTTCTGAGCCAAACTAAGATAGCTGGATATGAGAAAATGGAAACATTTAGGAACAGGCCTCAGCTTTAGAGAAACAATATATTTTGACTGGGTTAAAGGATTTTTTTCATATAACTAGAGCTAACACTTCACTGAAGATATGCAGTGTTCCCTGTAGAGAAACTCTTTCCATGAACTCTGAAGCACCTACAGTTATGCACTAGTTTTCAGATGTTGTAGTGCAGTACCTGCTCCTGCTGAACCAAAAATATGAATGCCTTTAAATATAAATAAACTGTGCGGTATGCTGGACAAGAATTAACTCCACTGATTTTCACAAAGATGACTGATGGCACAGTTTCCAATCCTGTGCTCCCAAAATATATACAGTTCTCACTGTTTTTTTGTGAAGGTTTGCATGATTTAATATGAAGGCTGTTCTGAGATCTCAGAAAGAAAAATATTCAGTAAGAAAAATATTTTAATTGATCATAGTCAAAAAAGGAAAAGGGAAGAGAAGAAAGGGGTATGCTGGAAGGAGAAAACTGTAAATTGGGTGGTGTGAAACTGTACGGCACTTAGCATTCTGGTTTAATTTTCATGCGGATTTGAAGGTGTTACAAATAATCTTCAATATGAAGCAACAATTCACTGAAAATTTGCTTTGTGTTGTTCAGAGTTTTAATTCTCTGAAAATAAGTTTTTCACAGAAATAATGGGATCTGAGATTTGAGCTTGCTTTGTTTTTTTAATTATCCCCAGTCATCATAAAAAAATAGGGGAATAAAAAAAAGGAAGAGACTGTTTTGTAGGTGTCCTTAAGGAAAATTTATAAAGTTACTTCCTGCTTTATAAAGGTACTTCCTGCAGAGATCGTGCGTCTTCCCATGAAAGGTATAGAGAAGTCTGTGGATGAAAATTGCATTTCTGTGTGGAGATGGGAAGTTACATGCACTCCTCTATAACTAGTGCTCTATCAATGCCCAGTTCCCAGAGCTGGCAAAATGGCATGAAAAGAAAATAGAAGTCTACAACTGTTCAAATCCAGAGACTATCAAAGTCACTAGCGTTTTTCATGATACTACTTAAATTATAAACTGTATCTATTCCCTAAAGTTCATAACATCTAATAACATTTCCCAGTGTGAGATTATTTATTCCTGTATTCCCTGCAGCATGGCTGTGGAAATTTTGTGCGTGTGATACAGTCGTACAACCGCACACACCTGTATGTCTGCGGCAGTGGTGCCTTCAGCCCCGTGTGTGTTTATGTCAACAGAGGACGCAGGTCTGAGGTAAGTCTATTTTCATTTTATCCGCTTACTTTGTGGTGGGCCTTGCTCATGTTATGGAAACCTCAAAATTTTGAAAATGCCAAAATTAATGATCCAAATAAATTCCTTCACTTATGTTAAATAGAAGAATAACAAAGATAGTTTACTGACCTGCTACCAGCAAGAAGCAAAGCCATGATCAAAAGCCATGCCTCAAATATGACGGCTGTCCACAATTTCACAGTCATACCATGTGCTGGGCTGCATTTGATACTACTTTTTATTTGAGGTTGTCTGGTGAATTCATTCCTACTGTTTGTTGGAAAAATTGCCAAGAAATACTTGAAAGGAAATAGCCAATTAGATAAAAAGTAAACTATGCAGTCCACTTTTTATAACATCCATGTGTTACTTATTATTGGGAGAAGCCCTTCATTTGGCCAACTAGTCAGGGATGTGGAGGTTTGCTGCACTTCAACTTAATACCCAGTAGATGCAATCCCAGTTCAGGCAACTTTCATCTGCTGCGCAGTTTTTGCTCCAGTGTATTCTGCTGTGATGAAGTCAGTAAGTTTTCTCATCACTGTGAGATCTTCTAGGGTGTAAATCTCATTTTGTCTAGATAGATCTTCAGTTTTTCTATATTCAGTTTCACTGTATATTTTCCATATACAAAGTACCAGATGTTTCATAAGTATATTGTCCAAGTTTCCTGATTTGAAAATGAAATGTTTGTTTATGTACAAATGTAATAGGTAATAAATTAAGCAACCAGAAGGAGAAAGAAAACCACCTAACTGAGATCCAGCATCTCAGTAGCTTTTGGGTCAGATTCATGTCTGCAGGCCCAGGGTTGTGCAGTGTATTTTCCTTAGAATGTGGAAGCAGATGTGTTGGGAAGGAAGATCAAAGAGTGCTACCTGGAGCTTTGCCATGTGAGGGCAGCTTAAAAAGCTGGGCTGGCTTCTAGGGAAGACACTGGGAAATTCATCATTGATTTCACTGGGAATGGGATGGGAATTCTGGCCAAGACCCAAGACTGCTGCAGAGGCTGCCAGAGAGGTGATAAATCATTGTTTCCCCAGGTAGGTTTGCATGGGATGATCTCAGTGACTTTTGGTAGTTCCCTACCTGGCTCCAGCCTCCTTAACAGAGTATGTAGTCTGAATCACTGCAACTTCAGTCCTAATGAATGATCTAAAAGTAGAGGTTCATAGGCCTGGATTTAAAACACAGGCAAGCAGAAGTGAACAAGTAAATCCATCCTTTTGGTTAATGGAGTCTGCATTAACTTATTTTGATGTGTTTTGAAACTGAGGTCAGCTTTCTTCAGCATTGTCCTATTTCTTGACAAATTATTTAAAACATGGAAAGCAATCTAATTTGTCCCTAATTAATGCAATATTCCTTTATTAGCTGAAGTACTAGTACTGTAGCCCAGACAACTTTGAATCTTATTATTTTAGGGTTTGTGTAAAAGAGAGTGGGAGGGAGGGGAAGGGTGGGAAATGACATCTCATGATGACGCAAGATATTCAGTTTCTTAAGTTAAAAATAAAGGAACAAGTCTTGGAAGAGCAGAATTGGCTTCACTTAGCCCGTCTGTATAGCTACATGCCTATGATCGATTGATTAAATAAACTGCTGTTTCAGACGTCTGGAGTCTTTCAGACACTTGACTGTAGGCATTGCATGCTCAAAGCCATTACTGTACAGGCCAACAATAGCATAACAGTTTAAAACAGAGCATTTCCTTTTGAACTCCTTGCATATATCAGTTCACAACTAATTAATAGACCAGAATGAAGAACTATGTAGTACTGATGGAACTACTGAGAACTCATTTTTTTCCTCTGCTTTTATCATTTCACCTTTAATTTTGCACAGTTTTCCATGCATATAAGGGTGTTTTTGCACATACAAAATGGATATTTTAGAAAGCACATCTGTTTTTCTCTGGAAGCTACAAAGCCTGACAGTAAGAATCGTATCCAACAATCATTAGAAAACTTGTTTTGCTCTTTTGTCTCCATGATTCTACATAATCTCAAAAAAAGGCAGCTTCCTTGATGAGGCAAAGTGTTGTTCTTTTCCTTGAAATAGAGGTTAAAAAAAATAATTAATTTTCTTACTTGGCACACTTGATGCTTTGGTCTTTAGTAATGACCCTCTTATTCACCCAAATATATTCTAATGTCAAAATAAATATAAATAGAAGGAAACGTAATCACTATGTGAATTAATTATAGCCTAAAAAGTAATTTAATATATATGAAAATTAAGTGTAATCCTGGAGTTAATTTAATCGTGCAGTTGTGAGCATTTTGAATTGGTAAGTAGTAGTATAATATAGTAAATATGGATTAACATCAAGCTGCATATTAATCTAGAAGTAAAACAACACCAAAAAACCCCAAGATCATATTAGAAACTTCATATTTATGTTTTAACATTGTTTAGCTTGCTTATTACTGAAGAAGTAGATAAGATCTCTGTGATTAAATTAGGCAAAACAGAAGAGGGGGAAAAGGGACTGGGCATAATAGGTATGAAAACTTCCTGCTGTAGGTGAGTGTTTCAGGGTGGTGGAGCCTCCAATTCCCTGTTGCCAAATGGCTGCTCAGTGATCTGTGTGGCATCCCCGTTCCCCTGTGATTTACATTAATTGTTGTAGGGAATATATGAGTTACTGCCCTTAGCTGAATAATTAATACATTGGCATCTACATCACAGAAGACTTTTTTTTTGAGTTTTCATCAGCTACTTTTTTCTGTTGAAATGGGGATGTTTTAAGTTTGGGTGTTGTTGGTTTTTGGTTTTGATTTTGTTTTTCTCTGCAGTTGTGTCTTTTGGCCTTTTATTAAAGATTAGGAATTTTTTAGAGGAGGCTAGGAACAAGTTGTTTGTTTGGTATACTATGGTATGTGAGTAGATCTGACAAATCAATGTCTCTGCCCTTACTGGCTATAGTTTTAGGGAGTGGACTTAGGAATCTGAGTCTCTTTCCACTCAGCATATTGTGCTCTTCAGTATTGCTGGGAACCCAGAAGTGAAGAGGTGCTCCAAGATGGGTGAATTTTCTAAAGATACTTAGACTATTTGCATTTCAAGATGTAATCCTGGTTGCTTCTACTTTGCCAAATAGATTTCCTACTTATACACCACATAAAATATAAACAAAGCCTTACACCAAGATTCCTAAACAGCAAAATTTTCCAAGAGATTTCAGGCTACAGCAAGAGATATTGATAAATCACCTGTCACTACTGAAGTGGAGCTCTACACATAATCCAAGAGATGATACTGAAAAAAAATAAGCATGATTTAGGGGATTTTTGGAGGTCTGATAGCTCAGGAAAAAGCGAATGATCTATACTGTCACCAAATTATGGTTGTCATAAAAGGTTTTTCTTTAGTATGTATTATTGTTCTAGTAGGTTTATTATGATATCCTAGATAGTATCACCATGTATTCAGCAAATGATAAATAACTTCAAAAAAGCAGAAGTAATCTCCACAGATGTTACTGCAGAGGTCAGTCAACCTCTCCAAAGCATAACTGCGCTAGAGGGAAAAGCTCTCTGTTTCAATGTATTGAATTTATAACAAGAGTCATGAAAATAACTGGGTACCAATGAAAACATTGTCTAAAAAGGTTATGAAATTCTGAATAGGAAAGCTAAACTGCTAATAGTACAGCAAATGTGCCTGGTAGAGTTGAGAACTGTTGATACTAGAAACAGCCGAGCATAAAAATCACTTTACATCTGATGGTTTCTTAAACGAGAAGTGTAACACAAATCTACATTGCAGGAACAAATCTTCAAGATTGACTCCAAGTGTGAATCAGGGAAGGGACGCTGTTCTTTCAACCCTAATGTGAACACGGTGTCTGTTATGATCAGTAAGTAAAGATACTCCAAGTTGCTGAGGTCTAAATGTGTGTGATCATGCATGGTGTGGATTGACTGGATGGCTGAAATGAGCTGGACACAGAATTTAGCCTCCAAGGAGCCTTTTGTCTGGCTGATGGGCAAAAGGGTTGAGTCCATCCTTGTTTCAAGGTTCTTATGAAGCTAAAGGTGGGTGTACAAATGAGATGCAGAAATGAGCTGTTGAAGGGGAGAAACAGAAAACATAAGATTGTCCCTTTTCCAGCTTACACATTTTTTCCCAGGGTCAGTTTCAACTTTTCATTACCCTGTCTAGCATTTCATGTTTGAACAGTTTCTGACCTTGTTCATCCTGACAGCACTTGTGTCTCATTTAATTATTTGTAAAATCTCAGAGTAGCCAGGGAAAGAAAGCCTGAAGACTTTAGTTACTTTGAATTTCATTTTTGTTGTCATCTCTGCTGTAGAGCCCACCAGCTATTGCTAGGCTCTTCACTCTTCAGTTGGCTTTATACCCAACCAATTTTGCAATTTTCTTCCATTTGAAAGCCCAGAAAGTAGTACAACTGACACACCTCAAATATTCTTATGGATTGGTGGTGATTGGACTCAGTGACTGTAAGATATATGCCATACAAAGAATAACTGCAGTGTCTACTGCACTCCTAACTGAAGACTCAAAGGGGACATACACTTTATGCAACCTAAGTCATCAGTAAGAGGTTTTTTTTTTTTCAACCAAGAGTTACCGTGTTACATATATATAGCGTAACCCAACCTTTTATGTTTGCTGCATGCTTACAGACTTCTTGTACCAAAGGCTTGATTTTTCAGCATGTGCCTACTCCTTGCTATATTTTTTGCTATGAAGGAAACAGCAGTTGCACAGATTTTTCAGGCTTTCTTAGCAAATAAAACTTAGTGCACACAAGTATTGGATATTTCATCCAAGGTCTACAAGGGCACAGTGTGTGTGTTTCTGCCATTCAGCTTCCATTGAAATAAATGGCAATTAGATATTGTGCCAGATATTTCCTTTAAAGTTGGAGTCTTGCGGAGCTTAAAAAAGTGTCATATAGTCTATGCTACATGGTCTGTTAAAATATAATTTAACTTTTTTTCTTTTTTTTAATTCCCCATTGCAAATATGTTTACTACAAAGGACAAGTAATTTCATTCACAAATATGTGCACTGAAGCACCTTTAGAAGACAGGCAAATTCTACCTAGACATGTCTCTGAACCTTGGCTTCACTTATATCTTTATCTTATCAGTGATCTATGATCAATGTTTACAGATACTCACTGTGTAAAGAAAATGTTTGCTCAAAGTCAGTGCTGGATTAATCCACTACTACTCATTGTTGTTCTAGTATTATTAAGTGAATCATCTGTCATTAAAAAATAAGGTTTCTTATCCTTGTTCCTTCTGGATTCTATGAAACACCATTAAAGTACATTGTTTCTGAATTACTGTATATACAGTAAGCTATTTTTCAATACATCTGTGACAGCTTTGTTCTTCTTAGTAGACTTCACGTTAACTTCCTTGATGTCTCAGTTATGTGAATGAAGAGGCCATCCCTAGTGTTTTACTTATCTTTCATGACGTAATTAATCTACAAAGCTTAAATTATTCTGCAAAGGTTGTATTCTTTTTCAAAAGAGTCCCATAGATTGAGTTTTGTACTTTCTCCCTGATACTACAAAGTCCAATCACTTCAAAAACGTTAAACTTAACAGAATTTAGCCTCAATATCCATGTCAGAAAAGGGAAGATTTTGTAAATCTCAGCTTGAGTCAAAATGCAAGGCCTGAACCGATGGACTCTCTTCTGAGCATTCTTCTGCAGGAGGAATTCCTTCTCCTCACTTCAGAAGATGGGAAATACTACCAGACTGGGTAACTCTTCAACAACATAAGAACCATTTTTAGATATAACTGCAATTTCTTGACAATTTTGGGCATCACTGACCTAGAATACAGCAGGAAACTGATTCATCCTTCAAGGGAAAGTGATGCTATAAAACCAGATTTGAACTTGGTACAATTTGCCTTTGTACAAAGATACTTTTTCATCAAAGCAATGAAAAATGTGCTTTGAAGAAGCTTGACATAACTAACATGCAGGATACATGTCTCTCTCCATACCAAGATTCTGAGATATTTATAAAAGCAGGCATACCTCATCAATTCGGTAATTCCCCCAATAACAAAGAGAAGTAATGTGAACTGGCTGTGCTCAGCAGACCAAGCGCTGTGTGGAATTTAAGAATTTAACCCAAAGGATGTGGAGTTGACAGATGTCATCTAATACATGATTAGCAAGTAGACGCTGGGAATGCTTAAGACATAACTAATAACATTGATATGTAATAGGATTAAAATTACATAGTGGAGTACGATTGTTAAAGTGTATGCGCATGTGTATATACATGGAGCTGTACATAACTTTTAGGGTGAACCATAATCATGATCTCTTTCAGCCAATTTATTTCATAAGGATAAAGCTCTGATGACTTGAGACAATAAGACCAGTATACAAAATCAGTCATAAATCAGTATAGATCTAACATCGTTCTGTCAGTACATGCTCAGGACGGAAATGCTTCACAAACATGCAGCAAAAGCATTGTTCAAATCCCCTGTGTATGAATCTTGTCATCACTGGGAGAGATGAGAGCAGAAGAGTGGCTGCTGGCTGCTCTGCAGGGGTTCAGCTCAGGCTCTAGCCAGCAGTAAAAAATCAAAATCTCCAGAGTTTTAATCTTCTCATGAGCCAACAGTCTTCCATATTGATGCACACACACACACACACACACACACAGAGCATAAAAATAGCCTCAAGCGCTTCTGAACCTGTGACTCTTGCCAGCTTGACCACACTCTATGGGTAGTCCAGGAATCCAGACAAAAACATCAGTCAAAGGACCCAGCTGTACTGGAATATATTCAGCCACCACTCCCACTCTGAGAGTTTATTTTAGCTACTGTTTTCTGCTCTGGGGTTTCATTGTCATTAGTCAGTGGAAATTGCTTGGTTATTCACGGAGTAGAAAATGATAGTAGTATATGTAATTAGAATTATAATTATATATACGTGTATTTTTGCATACACGCAGACTCGCACAAACACAGATATACATCCTGACTGCTGGCCTGAGTTTTCAGCCCTGCTCAGGGAGCTAAAGTTCATAGTTCTGTTAATCTAAGAGTTGCGTGTCTGATTCTGTTCAAGCATAATGACCCTATACTTAGAATCAAGTACATAAAAGGGGATAATCGTTGCTCCTTATTTCTCTGTATAAAGTTCAATAATATGATTGTCTGGCCTCTGCAATAATGAAGTCACTTGAGACTGCCTGAGGCAGCCTTGAAAATACTGTTGCTAAAAATTGGCACTGATCTGTTGACTGCAATAGATGTTGTGCCAGTTTACACCAGCAATAAATTCAGCCCAGTCATTTTGCCTACTCCCATATCAAAAGAAGCTTTTTGAAGTACTTATTTAAAAAATTGAATGTGATTCTTTTTGATAATACTAGTCTGATGTACAGTTCTGCTGTTGCTGTTAATTATATAGTTTTAAGCAAAATCTGATTATTCTTGTTCATTCTATATTGTCTTCGTAAATCAGAGAAAATCCTAATTTCCATGACCCAATATTTATCTGTATAGACTCCTGTGTAAATGAAGAGCTATTGAGTTTAAAATAAAAATATATAAGTGAATATGGATTTCCCAAAAACCATAACAATGCATTTGATTTTTCCCTTTCATTTCAATCTTTGCAGATGAAGAGCTTTTTTCAGGGATGTATATTGATTTCATGGGGACGGATGCAGCCATTTTTCGGAGTCTGACCAGGAGGAATGCAGTGCGAACCGACCAGCACAACTCCAAGTGGCTGAGTGGTGAGATGACTCTGTTTTACCCATGCTCTTAATGGTTTTCACAAAGATTCTGCTTTCTTTTGTTTAAAATGAAGAGCTCCTCTTTCAAAGAGTTTTTCTCTGAATTTAATTTATGGAGTTGAACCATGAAGAAATGTGTGTAAATACATATTGTAGAAAATCCAGAAAGGATTCACTGCATGAGCCAACCTCTTAGACTACCCCACCTGATGGCCTTTTTTTGCATTAAGGCTGAACTAAGCTATTAAAGGGAAAGTATATAAAACTTTCCCAATGGCAAGTGGTCAGACAATCTGACTTCTGTGGAAGAGCCTTCTTCACCTCCAATGCATCAGACATTGCCTTAAATTAGACTGCTTGATTTTAAGTCTTTTTTTCTAATGAATTACCAACTTCATTTAATTTAGGCTGGTCCAACTCTATACAGAAGACTCACCACCAGTTGCCTTCAAAATATGTGCAGAAGACAGTCCCATTATCAGAGAAGTCAGTGATAATTATTACCATTTATTTCAGTGGTACGAAATAAATTAGCAAAACACAGTAGGAAAACTAATTTCTCTTGGCTTCACTGAAATCAATGTGAAAATTCTCCCTGACTTTACTGGTAAAAAGACATCTTCCAAATATATTATTTTGAATTAAAATGGTGTTCAGCCCTCTGAGCAAAGGTAGATGTCAAAGGTTACAGAGCAACTAACATAGTAGTTCCAGTTTAAAAAAGCCTTCAGGTATAAAGCTTATATTATTGTGGTTTTGTCTTGACTATTTTTAGGGTGACTCTTGTTATTCCTGCATGGCTGTGAATACAGGGAACTCACAGGACTGCAGTCAGAATAAATACAGTTCACTATGAATGGGAAACTATGTCTGTTTTCTGTTTTTTCTTCTGTTTGCTATATATTCTTACACTTATCTGCACACCCCAAAGTATGCACCCTAAACTGAGTTAGGAAAACAGAACCATTAAAAAGCTTAATTTCTGAAAAATCTGCCTGTTACATATACTCAGAACAGGTACTTGACAAGCACAATTTATTTCCATGTTCTTTTAGAGTCAGAGTCATGACACTTGTTATATTGAGAATGGGCTTACATGAATAGAAAAATGCTGCAGTCTAAAGTTGGAGATCCAACCTTTGTATCAGATTGTTTGAAGATTTGTACTGGATTTCAACTGATCAAGCAATCTTGTATGATCATTGAAAAGATACAGCCTTCATGCAGGAAACTTCTTCCTTCAGACAAAGGAGAAGGTCCTCTGAGCACTCTCACTGCTATCCATTTTATTTTAGCATAGGAAATTGCCAAAAACATACATCCTGCAGGTATTGACACCAAAAAAGGTTGGCTGCCTAATAAGGGATGGCAAGAAACTAGTGCATACTCAACTTCATGTCATAATGTACATTTTATTATAAATTACATTGCATTTTATATTAAACTAGTGTTTCTTTACAGTATTTTGTTTATCAGCCTCTGATATTAACTCAAATGCTGTTCAAGCATTTGCATATTTTGCTTTTTTCAGTGTTCCAACAGCTATTGTCCTCTCGTGCATTTTTAAAGTACCTTATTTATTATTTTCCTAAAGAGTCTCTCAGCACCTTACTTTCATATTTAGCCTCCATGAGACTTTCCTTAAGTGCCTCCGGTAACACAGTGGTTCTTCCTTCTTATTCCTCCAAATCTTTAAATCTCTGCGGTAATCTAGTACTATTGTTTCTGTACTTGAATTACTTTTCTGAAAATCTGCTGTGGGATAAAATATGAGGATGCAGAAACTTAAGGCTGACATCAAGAAGACATTTACCTGGTGAAATCTGGTATATCCACACATGAGGGTAGAGCATGTAGCCTAACCTGCCACAGCAGTACCCCTATATGCATTATGTACCATTTCCTTGAAGCAGTCTGTAACTGTCAAATAATTATTTGCTTATACTGATACATCTTTTGGTTTCATTTTTTTGGTATGCTGTTTCATTTCAGAGCCTATTTTTGTGGATGCTCATGTTATCCCAGATGGCACTGACCCCAACGATGCCAAAATCTACTTCTTCTTCAAAGAGAGACTCACAGACAACAGTGGCAGCACAAAGCAAATTCATTCAATGATTGCAAGAATATGCCCAGTAAGAACTATTACGTTTGCCAGGTTGTTGGGACAAGCTGCTAGTGTGATATGATAAGCTAAAAGATGAAATTACTGAAAAGCCTTTGATTTAAATTTGAAACAAATTTCCTGGTTTACCTTCCACATTCATAATTAAAAAGAGCTGTTACTGAACACACAGATAGGGTCTGAACATGATATGTACATCTGGCTATACCTATAATGATACAGAAATTAAGGTATTTAGAAATTTGTTTATCTCTTTGACTGACTTGGTGGAGTTACCAGTGTTCAATTTCCAAAGTTGCCATCCTTGCATGAATGAAGTATATTCTTCGCTTAGAAAAAAAGGAATAATAACACAGTGAAGTCTTTTGTGCGCATGCACATATAAACACACAAACACTCAAAATCTTCAAAACACTGAAATATCAGAGCAAAGCTTTTAAATCAGTTGATTTAACTTTCAAATATTGTTTTCATTTTTACAATATCTGTCCGTTCTGAGTTCTTGCAATGATGTATGTGTGAGCCTAACTTAACAAATGTGCACAGGAAAATTAAATTCAAGAAATATGGCTACTCCTGTGCAGTATTTAATTTATTATCACAGTGCTCCTCATTGTCTTTATTTCCTTTTTCATATCAACATATCAACTGTAGCTGAAAAATTACTGAAGAAGCTATTAATATTTCTGTTGAAATGGATTTTTTCTTTTATCAGAGCAAAATTGTAAGTGCATAATTACTGCTAGCTTTTTTATTCATTCTTTTTGAAAGGTTCAGGAAGGTAGTTGTGAGCGTTTGTGTATTCCTTGTCTTTAATCTGAGTCTTCTTTAGAATTTGATGCTTTGTGTTGTTGTGCATAGGTGTAAGGGCGTGTTTGGGATTGTGTTAAACTCCTTCCCTAGCAATGTGATGAGGCATGTGATCTCTTTTATTATTTCTGTTTTCTATATTTTTGTGAGGGTGTCCAAATGCCTTTTTGAGTATTTTGCAAGATGACATTTCACACAATTATATCTCTGTTATTGTAATAATGAAGTCCAGATGATTTCTGAAAGGCCTCAGCCTGTTTAGGCTTACGCTGAAGCCAGTAGCAGAATCCCAAAGCCAATGAAAAAAAAATCTGAGCCAGCCATATTTGTAAACTTGTATTCAGATGTTCATATATCAACACTTTTGTGACTAGCCAAATATGTTTATCCAATGGTACCAAAAGAAACCCCCCTAAAAGACACCTTATGGGTCACCCAAAAAGTCTGATTACCAGCTCCAGGAACACCAGTGAAGCATGCACAGCATTACATCGAAATCAGGTTTGCCTAGCTTCTACATTTCCTTTTTTCCTTTCCTTGGGTGACATTGTGCAATACAATTGGGAAGATACCGCGCTTATCTAAGGTGTTCACCAGCAGAATGAGGCAGGAGCTGCACCATCTGGTTTAGCAGTTGCTGTTTCCACCTTGGACTGGAGAGAGATGGAGAGATCCTTGAGCGAGCTGTGGCCAGGCCAGCTCTGGACCAAGCTAGCAGGACCTGCAACAGTGCAAACCCAGCTTGACCCATGCTAGCCATTATTTCTGAATTTGGTTCAGAGCATCCAACTCATGGGCCCACATGGCTTACTAGGTCAGATGCAGCTATACTGCTGCTAGGATTACAAGATAGATCCTCCCATAGGACTGTTAGACCTTTAAGAGGTATCACGGACTTCTTCATTCTAGATGTCATGAAACGATAAAGGTGTCCACAGTCCTTCCCAGTCATACCTACACACAGTGCTGCTTCACAAAATCTACTGCCCAACCCTCTCAAGCCTGCTAGCCCAGCACAGAAAGTCTGCTCAGAAAACTAGTTCTTGTTTTTCCTTTTTCTGGAGCGTTTAGATTAGGGGATTTTGTTTAGGCATATCTGCTTTTTAATAACAAATAAGACAGCATAATTCTTGAGATGATGAGTCAAATTAACCTGAAGAAAATGTGGGAAAGCCCAGTAAAATGTTGACTGTGTTGTATTTTTTTTTTTTTCTAAAAATATTATTGCTTTCCAGAATGACACGGGTGGTCAGCGTAGCCTTGTGAACAAGTGGACAACGTTCTTGAAAGCAAGACTTGTATGCTCAGTAATGGATGAAGATGGAACAGAAACATATTTTGATGAATTAGGTATGGCAAGAAAATATCTTAAAAGTTCTATCTAAATCCTGCACCCTGTGAATAGTTAATTATTGATGTTCATGCAACTCTTTAGTCAAGTTGTCACAGTAAAATCTTGGCCTTGTAGAAATTCACAACAAAATTCCCATTGCAGTTTTATGACAGGAAATGAAAATATTATTCATAAATCTCTCTGGGTAATTAGCATTATCTTTGAAATAAAAGTAATCTTGACTATGTAAAGAAATCATATACGTAAAGAGGTAATACTTGGAAGAGAACATGGAAGTGAAGACTATTGTTATTTTGTTCCTAGTTAGGATTATGATAGAGGGTCTTTTAACATACATCCCTTTGAAAAATTTTCTTATACCACTGTGTAACATACAGCTTTTCTGCAATACAGTTTTTCTTTTTTTGATCGATGGGTAGAGGCCTCAATTTGATAGTTCAAGATAATATTAATAAATCCTGTTACTGGCACTAGCAATAATACATTGAATAAATATTCCGTGAATATTCCATACAACAGTCACAAGCTGTATAAGGAATTAATAGATGCATATCTTGATACCTAAGTGCCAGACAATATTATTAGAAAGTTTCAAATTCTATGTTGTCCACAGCTGTGACATACAAAGTCATAGTTCTAAATTCAGGTATTGGAAGATCTGGGATGTGTGTAAATATAAATAATTTAAATAGCTATTGGGCCCCACACTGTGGCTGCATCTGATTCTGACTTTCTCTCCTTTTTCTCTGTCGTTGTTCCTGATTCTCATTGTAGCAAATGGGGTTTTGACTATTTTTTGCTTTATGTCTTTACATTTGGTGTACTTGCTTTGATTCAAAGTTTTGATACAACATAATGGGCCTAGGAGCAGATCCTAATGGAGTAACTATGTAAATATGCAAGATGCTGGGAGGACTGAATTTCGGAAGTTCCTAGTGCCTTCTGGCACTGCCACAGCAACTGGTTCTTTCAGAGTTGTGATTTACCAGCCCACTCCTCTTCAACAAAACTGCAGGACAACTGCTTTTAGTTTTCTATATGAATGGAGGGCCATCCAGAATAGGAGACAATGTCCTCATGCTGGGCTCTCAGCACAATCCTGTAGCAAAGAGTAAGAATACAACTACAGCTAGAAATTCATGTATAATACAGAAGTATGTAGCACTGCCAGTCCTGCATGATGAAGTCTTTTACTTCTGATATATTTGACAGAAAGTTTAAAAATTTCAGAGAGTTAATGAAGGAGCCACATAAATTTATGGAAAGCTAAAGACCATATTTTATGACAAAAAGCTCAAACAGTTCAGTATTCTTACGTGTTTTAAAATAAATTTAAGAGGTAGTTTGATTAGTGTTAGCAAAAGCATTTGTAAGGAAAATCTGTCAGAAATTAAAGTCTTTTTCACTGAAGGGTAATAAAGATGTAATGGTGTGCAAATTCAGTTCAGTGAGCAGGTACAGTTTTGCATTGTGCAGTCAATGAATCCCTACAGAACAGAAGCTGGGAGATTTACATCTTTCTGTGTCTTCACTGCAAAGCTGTGTCTCATTCATATTGTGTTGCAAATGAGCTAGTGATGGCATCTAGAGTGTGTACTAGATGATAAAACACCTAACTGTCCTGCTTTGGATTACATCTGTCTGTCGGAACTCTCTGTCTTTGACCTACTGCAACTTAAACGTTTGCCTACTGTTGAGCAACCTGCTGAAATGAGATCCAGCTGAGAGAAATGTGAGACGTGCATCCTGAACATGTTTGAAAATCTTTGCCTTTTGTCTTCATAAAACTAGATGGCATGGAGTTCATTTCCAAAACTGTTTCTTAATTTTCAAGTGCTAGATTTATGCATAGGTCCATTCATACGATAAGTCTGCTTTTTCGCGTTCAAGTCTGAGATAAAACTACTGTTGGCTTCAGCAGGAATAAAATCATACTTTAGACTGGGAAATAATTTTTTATTAACATTCAAAATGTTTTCTCTTTTTCCTTTTTTTTTCTTACAGAGGATGTGTTTCTTTTAGAGACAGATAACCCCAGAACAACACTTGTGTATGGAATTTTTACAACATCAAGGTAAATGAGGAGATTTTAAAAAAATTACCTTTCTGAACTGCGCAGTTTTCTACATGAAAACCGAAAATGATGGTTTGTGGTAAAGGTTGTTCTGTACAATTTTGTATGTCAGCGATTGCCATTTTTTGCGGGAGTAATGGTCTAAGCATCGTTACTGAGACATACCCATGTTAGAGCTCTGCTGCTTGGAGCAAACTGCTCCCTGACACACTGTCAGCTGGCACTGGGAAAATGTTTCCGTTAAGGGCCACATGTTTCCGTCAGCAGCGGAAAGCTAAATGACTTCAACACAGTGAACTCATGTGGCATCTGAGAGCACTTAACACCTCCTGAAGGACATCCAGCACCCCCAAGGATCAAACCGGGAATTCTTACATGAATTCATACAAATCATTTCCAGTCTCTCAGCTGGCAGATGATCACACAGATGGCAAATAACCCATGTCAACTTCAGTTGGCTACAAAAAGACAAGCTGATATGGCATTTGATCACCTCCTCGCAGGCTTAAGCTCCCCATTATCAGTCTGTAGTATTCACTTACTTTCCAGTTTAGAAAGCATTCAGTGTGCTCCCAAGGGCAGTGGAAGTACCAGATATGACTGACTGTGCTGAAACTCTCCACAAAGATAAACCAACAGGTGGACCAGCAGATTCTGCCAGCTTTACTTTTATTTATTTAACTTTTCTCTTCCCCTCACTACAGCAGAGTTACTGCTTAGTGATTTCTGATATGCTATCCTGTATTATTTAGCTGTTATTACGTACCTTCAAAGAGGTCTTTTTGCTTGTTTTAAGATTTAATTTCATTTATATGATCAAATTAGCAATTTATTTAACTTCTTACTAGTAATTCCTTTAATGGAAGTTTCCAGTAAAGGAATCCTTGCACAAAAAAATATTTTTTCCCGATAAAATTTTCTGTCTTCTTTCACGTGGATCCAAGGATCTGCTTTCTAAAATGTGTCAACCAGCCAGGAAAATATGATTTTATGATATTTAATTGGTGAAAAGAGAATCTCATAGCTAGTAAACATCTGGTGCTGTCTACATTTTATTATTCCTACTGCACAAAAAGAGAAAATGCTGAGGTTATGTTTAGCAGTAAAACCACACTTATGATTAGGTTGTGGATGCAACATGCCTGAGCTGGAAACACTTTTACCTAATTCTCCTGGTATTCCTGCAGTGGAAATGAGGTTTGAATCACAGAACCATATAAGGTGACAACAAAGAGAAAACTTCACATTTTCCTGGCTATCAAGCTGTTTTCTCTCTCTATTGGAGTTTTTACACTCATGCATTTCTGATATCATTAACCACATGGTCTATGCTTGCTTTCTCTTTGCTTGACTGTAGATTGTATGTGTTACCTAGTTACATACAGCGATCTTAATTATTTTTACTCCTTAGCAATTCATTTATCTTCAGTTCTGTAGACCTCCAACTTATAACAGCAGCAAGAGAGAAACGTCCAAGCAAATAGTAACTATTAGTACTTTTATCTAAACCATACAGAAGGAAACCAAGTAATATTGAAGCAAATTGTTTTGGAAGCATAATCTGCTGTAAATCTAGAATAAAACATCTGGAAAGATTAAATACATTTCTTAAAACCTATTAATACCTACTAAAATTTCCACTAAAATACCATAATCTATCTAAAAGGTTCCTTCTGCTAATCCATATATAGCTGAAGGCAATATGGATCACACTTTCCTTGTTTAGACACTATGTCTAATGTTTTCAGTTTGTTTCTGGAGTGTTTTTTTCTCTTTCAATTGAAAACAGAGGGTCACTTGGCTTATCTTCATCCTACAGTTAACATCAGACAGATTTCAGACTGTACAGAATTTCCACTTTGTTAAGATAAATATCCCAAACCTCATGTGAAGTGAGAGAAAGAAAAAAATAAAAGGAGTTAATTGACTTCAGTCAGCTTTAGCATCACTCCTAGTGCGCTAATCATCATGAGGTGATGGAGGCCACTCAGGCTTGTGCTGGCTCAAGAGACATCTGAGACCACTGCTCAACCCAGAGTGGTGGAAAAATAGGCTCTTCTCATAGGTGACCCCCCAGGTTCTCCTCAGGAAGAATCAAACTTCAACCCACTTGAAAGGGTCTTTCTAAGATCAGTTTTGTGGGTGGATTTGAGGACTATATAGGAGTAATTCCTTTAAAGCCACAACCTGTCCTCATTTTGCTTAGAAAAGCTGCCAACGGATTATAATAATCTAGCTAATTGTAATTGTGCTGGATGTTTTGATTAATATTTTAGCTATGTATTTTAGGAGGCTCGTGAAGGTCTTGTGGTTAATATACGGGTAGGGACTACTGGAAACCTGTACTGAGCTTGGCAGTACAAAGTTTATAAAACTCTTGTCTCACTGAAGTCAGCAATATTTTTGCCATTGATTTAACTGAGCCCAGATTATGTTTCTTTTATATTTAACATTAGGAAATTTTCTTATTCCGCCTGTAGGGTGGTACCTTCCTCCCTCTTTTTTTTTTAGTTCACTGTTCAAAAAGGTTCTAGGAGTCTTAAGGAGTAATAGTGTATGTTGGAAAGCTAGATTAGTTGATTTTACATGTATTAAATCCATGCTACAGAAGCATTAAATTCTATTAAATATATTATTTCAGAGGTATCTTTCATCATTGGGCCGTGCAAAATGATGGAAAAGCTATACAAAAGTTGGTGCATTGCAATACTTTTTCCTACTGTCTTCCAGCTCCATATTTAAAGGCTCAGCTGTGTGTGTGTATCATCTATCAGACATCCAGACCGTGTTCAATGGGCCATTTGCACACAAGGAGGGCCCAAACCACCAGCTGATTCCATATCAGGGCAGAATTCCGTACCCGCGACCTGGCACTGTAAGTACGAAGATGTTTATGCAGGCTTGCCAATTACTTGTCTTTGTTTAATACATAAATAAATATTATTTATCCTAGGAGAATGGACTATACGTGACTATGACGCTTAGTTACTGTTCAGAACAGTTTTATTTACTTCGCAGCTTGCCATACAAATCACGTAGTACCTGGAAATCTTCTAGAAAGAAACAAAATGTTAATCACTCTTGATGTTTCTGCTGAAAAGGTTGCAAGAATTATTTCATTAGATGGCAGTCATATGTTTGCATGTGCATTTACATTTTGTGTGTATGTTTGAATGAAAGATAGTTAAATAAGTAAGCATACAAGGACACTGTTGTGTGTTCTGCAGTCTGGAACCAAACGTCTCTGTCTGTCTTCAGTCTGTAGTAATTTTCCATAGTTCTGTAAAGTTTTGCAGCTCTACTGGGTTACTTGGAAGATGCAGCAGGAGAACAAGGCTTCTGGGACTTGCCATTTGACTAGGTCTAATACCCTGTCAGGCACTGAATCTTTTAGACGAGAGAGCTTGAAATAGATCAGTTTTCATGCCCACCAGCTCATAGAAATCCTCCTTGTTAAGAATGCCTTTTGTATGCCTTGAAAAGTTTTCAGGACTTTCTTTCACTTTATCATGGGTAGTAATAATCTTCCAATAAATTCGGTACATCTTTAGAGCTAGCTCTGTTTTCAGGTTTTACAGAAATGTCCCGTGAAAGATTTTAAACAAAATTTTTAATCACCTTTATGGTGTATATAAATTGCTGTTGATGCACTTTTGTCTTTATTTATTTATTTACTTATTTCCACTATTCTTAATTTAGATATAGCAGAAGTATGAAGTCTAATCTTTCTAGTTTTAATGAAGAATATATAAACTATCTCTAGAATCTTCTCTAAATCCATATTTGCTAAATGAAGTATGATAGCATGGCATTTTATTGACTCCTATGAAGTCTTCTTACTATTTCTTAAGTATCAGAATTAAATAAGTATACACAGAATCATAGATCATCTCTCAACAATGTAGCTATGATTTATTTTTTAGATTAATACTTTGTTGCTTTTTCTATTATCACAAGAAATTGAATTTTATTTTAATTTTGAAAGTCACTGCAAGAACCCTTAACCATGTTAATGTTTCAATCATATTCATCTTTGTGCTGTAGATCGTTCTCTGTCATATACTAATGCACAGATACATGGAATAGCTCTCCTTGTTCACACAATTCTCCATGACATTTTAGTGCAGTTATTACTGACTAAAAGATTTAGGAGTTCATGTTCCCAGATCTCTAGAATTAGCTAATCAATACCTGATATTCCACTAAGGTTTAATGCTTTGCAATTAATTCATACAGCTCTAATCTCATGAACTCACTGAGGCTTTAAGCTTAAACTTTGCAAAAAAAAAAAAAAAAAAAGAAAATAAATGGTCCATTTAAACAGGAAGTTTTTCAGGCTCTTGTGATTAGTCACATTTCACAGTTTCTTGCTGCTTTAGAATATTGTATTTGCATGTGTTTCCTCAACCACTGCCATGTTATTCTTGGTTCACCTCATGGAGCCTTATGAGGCATTCCAGATGGGCCTAAGGAACTTGGACAGCACAAGGAAAAGGGAAAAAGAAAATTGAGATTTGGATTTAACATGATGACAGAAATTATCTCGATTTTTCAGATATGCCAGTGAACTCTGAATTTGAAGATAAATTCTTAGATCGTACCTCACACAAAAAATAAAGCCAAAAGAGATTCTTTTAAGATGATCGTTGCTGGTTTTCTGATCATTGGCTTTTATGTGCTTCCAGACAATTCAGTCACAACACAATATCTTAAAGGTATATTTGCTTAGCTGGGACCTGTTTGGCTTTGCTTTTATTTCACTGCCAAAAAATACCACCTTTAAATGCATGACACAAACTATTTTTCACTTGTGTCAAGGCATCTGTAAAAATCAGGACGTGGGGATTTTTTTGCTACTCAAAATTTGTGTTCAGAGGTTGACTTTGAATAGCCATGCTTACAGACTGTGGAACATTAGGCTCTTTCCCCTGGAATGCAGGTTTTTTGCAACTGCTGAGATGCTGGACTATACAGGGTTGCCTTTTTATATGACTTGGAAATTCCTACTTTACAGTTGCCTAAAGAGATATTCATACTAAACCTCTGGACAGAAATGTTGGAGTGCATTGAATAAGCAGTGAAAAGGCTTAGATATAGTTTCAGTAGGATTAAATAAAGCAATATGTTCATTTGGCCATAATCAGCTCCACGGTGTTTGGCTGCCCTTTACTAAGTACCTTTTTTTATTATTATTTCTCCACAAGCAAAACTTACTTATGGAAAAAGAAAGGGGAAAAAATTACATAATTGGCATCTTGCTACTAAATTCAGTGATGTTTGAGGATAGCTTCCATTTTACAGGCCTTACAGAAATATTTTTTGTAACTACGCATGTTGGGGAATATGCTGTAAATTAAAGAATTCATTTTTTCTCTGCAACCTAACTGTGTGGTGATCAACTGTGAACATAATCATGATGTAGCCAAGCCCTTGAATGAGGTGTGAAGGATACACATTCAATCCCTCCAGGAAAGGGCGAGCTTACAGGATTCTTCAGTAACATCTTTTGCTCATCATTGGTTTACACGGGACATAGCAGAAGAATTAATTGATTAAAGATGTTTGTCAAGGCTTTGCTCATAACAACAATATAATGGAAGTTTTTAGGGTCATACTGGGGTGAGCCATAGCACAGACATTTTTTCAGGAAGTCACAGGCGAACGTCTTATGATCTCCAAGTCAAGAATGGAAGATACGGAAAGTATCAGAGAAAGTCTTTTCACTGAGCTGGGCGGGAAAGTGTAGTTTGAACTGCTCATGAAACAGAATCTCTCTGGAGAGGAACTGGAGTCTGACAGACCACTACCAAGTAGAATATTCTTGCCAAATAGCCTACAGATTTATGAAGACAGTTCTTTTATCAGAATTTGTCGCTAATCTTAGCAGATAGTTCCACACATTTCCTGGATGGAAATGCCATATAGGGAAAGAGTAGAGCAAGCAAGATGGTCAGAATTCAATTTTGTGAGGACCTAGAGGGCTATCATGTAGTGTCATTTCTAACAAGAATGAAAACAAAACCCTCAGGATAAATAAGAGTGCAGAAGAATTATTTGTCAAGGATGCCAGATGGAAAAAGAGACCTATACCTGAGCTGAGTTCTGGTTCTTCTTCCTGAAGGTAACTGTTCCAGAGCAGTTTCTTTTAAAGAATTCCTACCAGACCTATTCTACTTTGTATAAATAATTAGATCTTCATTGAGACAGAAGGTGATTCTAAAGCCTGGGATTAGGGTGCAGTCCCATCTCTACTTTGTTCCTGGTATTGCCCAATGAATAGTTTTTTACGTGCAGAAGATGGAACAGTTTTTAGCATCAAGGGTAGAACGTGCAATCCTGCCTGGTGGTTAAAGGGATCCTCTGGGAGGTGAAGACCCAGATTCTAACATTTGCTCACATCAGGTAGCTGAACACATGACTCATATACCCACAGCGAGTTTCCTAGTCTCTCAGAGTGTGATTCATTTTATGTAATTTTAGCCATCTAAAAGCAGGGTATCCAGTCTGAATTACTGACTACAGGGGAAATCTATATGGCTAAGAATAAATGCCTGACTTGGAGACAGTAGAAGTCAGGTGAGGTAAATCTCTCCCTAAGCTACTAAGCTATTTTTATGTCTGGTTTGACCAGAAATTCCATCCTAGATGTAAGAATGGTCCTCATCAAAATAAATAAGTTTCCATGAAATGCTTCATATTGAACAAATCAACATTTTCCAACTGGAAAAATATTGTGTTGAAATATTTCTGAATAGCTCCAATACTGTGAGTAGAGTTTCACAGCTCAGTAATCTGCTAAAGGGTAAAAAGAAAGTTTAGAAGCTACAATAAGAAGTGTAGTAATGATGCCTGAATAAAAAGTAATGTAAAGTAGCACAGGTACATCCAGAACATTGTACCAGTTACTGACATAGCTCCAGAATTTCTTCCCACAGTCATCTTTTAGTTTCACTCTCAGTAAGCACTTGAGCATTCTAAGATTGCTGTTATTTCCTCATGAGGTCCAGAATGCCTCAGGGCTGATTGTTTGGCTGGTTCTTCATTATATTTAAGGAAGCATCCAGAGTATTGAGTAACCTCTGTAGAGGGTAAAGTGTGAACAAGATCCTGTGAATGGTCAGCCTTCTCAGACGTAAATGAGTTGTCATGAGACTCCCTTATAAACTCCCTTTGTTTTTTTCAAATGAAGATGAGCCACAGGCTCTTTTACAATTTCGTAATCAACACAGTAACTAGAAGGATATTGAACATATTACAGTTAATATCAGATTTCACCTTTTGCCTTTGTACTAAATCTATAACTAACTATCTGCAAAAGTTTGGTAGCTTTCCATACCAATTATTTGGATTTTTTTTTTTCAACGGGCAGTTGGGAACATAAAGAATGTGGAAATAGGTCCAGAAGTATGGATCTTAGCCATCAAGATGGGTTTTGAAAGTGCAAAAATATGTTTATGTTTGTTTTATCTGAACTGATGTGAGTTCAAAGCACAGCTATTCAAACACTTCATTCCCATTGCTGGAACATAATTACTTTCAGTCAGAATCTGAAGTGCTCTTTCGGGAACTTGCTTTGTCAACTCTCTGTCAATATTTGTAAATGACTAGGAGATGAAAACTCTCTGAAGGATGGTCAGTATTGTTAAGCCTTGCTGTGCATGTTTTCAACAGTGTCCAGGAGGAGCCTTTACACCTAATATGCGGACAACCAAAGAGTTTCCAGACGATGTTGTGACCTTCATCAGGAATCACCCATTGATGTTTAATCCCATTTACCCAATACACAAGAGGCCATTAATCATCCGGATAGGAGCCGACTACAAGTATACAAAGATTGCTGTGGATCGAGTGAATGCTGCTGACGGAAGATACCACGTCTTATTTCTTGGAACAGGTAAGACAAACTTATCAATTGTCATTTTCCTCCATCGCATTAAAATTTCCAATCAGCTCAGATCGGTCCATCTTACAGCTTTCAGAAATGTTTGGTTAAACATATTTGCTGTCTAAAAAATGTCTATAGAAATTAAAAAATTATGTTCTTTTCTGTGCATTTTTATGTTTCTTATAGACATCAATTATGTGCAAGAAGTGCAATGTATTGATATGAATATTATTTGAGACAGAACTCAACACTAATGTATATTGTATTTGATCTAAATTATTTTTCTCTGGAATATGGTTTTTCTGCAACATGATTCCACATTAGAATTTGATGCTCCCTAACATTAGTAAAAATACCAAAACCTGGCTTTGTATTGCTTTGTATGCTGTCATCATCTTTATTTAATATATGCTGTGTAAGCTACTTCTGAAGAAAAGTACAACCTGATCAGGATGTTACAATGGCAGAAAAAACAATTCCACAACTCCACACAAACAAACAAACAAACAAACAACAACAACAACAACAACAACAACTTGGAGTCCTAGCAGTAGTGGACACAGAAAATCAGAGATTTTGATCCAAGTATTCTAAAATAATTTCTGTCTAATAAAACCTACATTTTGTTTCTACTTACATCAAATTTGAATCTGGTGTTATGCTGTCTGCAGGGAACAGGTCAAGTGATTCTCACACTGATCAGTTCTGATTTTTTTAAATATTCAGACATGAATCACACTCCTCTGATGGAAGCAGACGAGCAGAGTCATGCTCTGGCTAGACCCCAGAATGCATTCATATCTGAAACTCCCGCTGGGTTAACAGGGCATTATAGGTTGATAGGCACAAAGGCTAATCTTTTCTTACTACAGATGGTTTCAAGTAGAACAAAGGAAAATAACTCCAAGAGAGCAAATATATCTCTGAACATCAGAAAATAATTATAGAAATGGCTTGCATTGCTTATATGCTTCACATATTATTGGGGTCCTGGTTGTTTTCTGCTTGTATGATAACCGTGTCTGCCAGCGAACTCACATGGGGCTCGGAATAACCATCCTGTTATAATAGATTTAGGAAGCTGGTGCTGAAAATTCTCTCAAGAATCTCAGGCTTCTATAAGGGCAGGATTAAAAGGAACTATCTTCACTTATTTCAGAAAAACCTCCCCAGCTATCAAAATCAGCAGGGTGCCCTTGTGCCTAAGAAGACAAGCTGCATGCTGTGCTGTCTTAGTAGAACTATATCCAGCCAGCAGGCTGCTGGAGGGGATGCTTCCCCTGTATTAAGGTCCTGTCAGGAGTACCATGTCCAGTTGTGGGCTCCCCAGTACAACGAAAACATTGACCTAATGGAACCAGATGAGCTGAGAGACTGTAGCGTGTGATGTATGAGAAGATGCTGGGAGAATTGGGTTTATTCAGAGAAAGCTAAGCTTAGTGCTGCTGACACCTATCTAATGGGACAGTACAGCTCGCTAATGGGAATAAACAGATCTGGACTCTTCTCAAGGTGCTTGGTGTAGGACATTGCAAGGGCCCAGAGAAGTTGTGGATTCTCCTTTACACAATCATAGAATAGTCTTCTTCCTCAGAGACTCAAAGGATTCAAAACACAGCCCAACACAGCCCCAGGCGACCTGCTTTGGTTGGACCTGCTTTGAGCGGGAGACTGGACCAGATCAGTTCTCAGACCACCTTCCAGCCTACAGGGTCCTGCAGTTCAATGAAAGGAAATGGGAAAAAGAGAAATGCTTTGTTCATATTCTTGTGTCAGTTACTAGGTCACCATCTACTGTACTGTGAATGCTTAGTGTACTGTGAGGCATAGTCAAAGTAGGAGAATCTCATGCTAATGAATTACATTAGGAATTTCATCAATTTTTGATCTGTTTGTTTTTTTTTTTCTTGGTTGGCAGTTGCTAAATGATTTTTAAGTTGTTCTTGACCATCTTTATAATTCTATTTGCAGAGTCATTGGAAACTACCAAATCAAGTTAATTAAGATAGGCCTTTCTTCTTGAAGTGAGGGTTCTTTTTCCCCCTTCTCTAACATGTAACCACATTTTCTTTTTACTTTATTTAATGCAGCTACAGTTTTTGACTTTGAGACCCTTCAGGGTAATTTTCCTCCTTTCCTACAAAAGTGAAGAGTCTTTCTCCACTATTAAAGAAATATAAGAAGTATTAATAGGTATTGTCCCTACTACTGTTATATGATTCCATGAGAACTCCTAGTAAAAGAGAAGGTTTGCTTTTCTATTAGCTTTATTCCCCTCAAATGAATATTTTATAGCAGAGCCATTGTTTTAAATATCTCTAAATATCTGATGTTAATTGGAGGAAAATTCTACTAAAGATTAGTAAAGATTAGAAGATTAGTAAAGATTAGAAAAGGGGCCCAAGAGAGCTGGATTGCATTCAGAGATTGCTTCTTCCACGCTCAGGATCAGAGCATCCCCACACGTAGGAAGTCAAGGAAGGGAGCCAGGAGGCCTGCGTGGTTGAATAGGAATCTATTGGGTATGCTCAAGCAGAAGAGGAGAGTTTACAGGTCATGGAAGCAGGGGCTGGCCACTTGGGAAGAATATAAGGCTACTGTTAGAGGATGTAGGAAGGCAGCTAGGATAGCCAAGGCCTCCTTAGAATTACAGCTGGCGAGAGGGGTCAAGGACAGCAAAAAGAACTTTTTCAAATACATAGCGGATAAAACTAATACCAGGGGCAATGTAGGCCCACTGAGGAATGGGGTGGGTGCCCTGGTGGCGGAAGATACAGAGAAGGCAGAATTACTGAATGCCTTCTTTGTCTCTGTCTACTCTGCCGGAGGCTGTCCTGGAGAGTCCTGTACCCCTGAGACCCCAGATGAAGCCAGGTCAATGGAGGAGCTTGCTTTAGTTGATAAGGACTGGGTTAAGGAGCAATTAAATAGACTGGACATCCATAAATCCATGGGTCCAGATGGGATGCATCCGCGAGTGCTGAGGGAGCTGGCTGAGGTCATTGCTGGACCGCTCTCCATCGTCTTTGCCAAGTCTTGGGAAACGGGAGAGGTGCCCGAGGATTGGAGGAAAGCAAATGTCACTCCAATCTTCAAAAAGGGCAAGAAGGAGGACCCGGGTAACTATAGACCGGTCAGCCTCACCTCTGTCCCTGGGAAAGTAATGGAACAACTTATCCTTGGTGCTATCTCAAGGCATATCAAGGATAAGAAAGTTATTAGGGGCAGTCAGCATGGCTTTACCAAGGGTAAGTCATGCTTGACCAACCTCATAGCCTTTTATGAGAATGTTACAAGGTGGATGGATGATGGCAGAGCCGTGGATGTGGTCTACCTTGACTTCAGTAAAGCCTTTGACACTGTCTCCCACAGCATCCTAGTTGCTAAGTTGCGGAGGTGTGGTCTAGACAATAGAGTAGTGAGGTGGGTTACAAACTGGCTTAAGGAGAGAAGCCAGAGAGTGGTAGTCAATGGTGCGGAGTCTAGTTGGAGACCAGTATCTAGTGGAGTACCTCAGGGGTCAGTACTGGGGCCAGTATTATTCAATATATTCATTAACGACTGAGACGAGGGAATAGAGTGTACTATCAGCAAGTTTGCTGATGACACTAAGCTGGGAGGAGTGGCTGACACGCCAGAAGGCTGTGCTGCCATCCAGCGAGACCTAGACAGGCTGGAGAGTTGGGCGGGGAATAACCTAATGAAATTTAACAAGGAAAAGTGTAGAGTCCTGCATCTGGGCAGGAACAACCCCAGGTTCCAGTATCGGTTGGGAAATTACATATTAGAGAGCAGTGTAGGGGAAAGGGACCTGGGGATCCTGATGGACAACAGGATGACCATGAGCCAGCACTGTGCCCTTGTGGCCAGGAAGGCCAATGGCATCCTGGGATGTATTAGAAGGGGGGTGGTTAGTAGATCAAGAGAGGTCCTCCTTCCCCTCTACTCTGCCCTGGTGAGACCCCATCTGGAATATTGTGTCCAGTTCTGGGCCCCTCAGTTCAAGAAGGACAAGGAACTGCTGGAGAGGGTCCAGCGTAGGGCAACCAAGATGATTAAGGGAGTGGAGCACCTCCCTTATGAGGAAAGGCTGGGGGAGCTTGGTCTCTTTAGTTTGGAGAAGAGGAGACTGAGGGGTGACCTTATTAATGTTTATAAATATATAAAGGGTGAGTGCCATGAGGATGGAGCCAGGCTCTTCTCGTTGGCAAACAATGATAGGACAAGGGGCAATGGGATCAAGCTGGAACACAAGAGGTTCCACTTAAATTTGAGAAAAAACTTCTTCTCAGTAAGGGTGACAGACACTGGAACAGGCTGCCCAGGGAGGTTGTGGAGTCTCCTTCTCTGGAGACATTCAAGACCCACCTGGACAAGTTCCTGTGCAACCTCACTTAGGCGTTCCTGCTCCAGCAGGGGGATTGGACTAGATGATCTTTTGAGGTCCCTTCCAATCCAGAACATACTGTGATACTGTGATTAGTGGAAAAGTTTCCAACCAATATAGGATTCTTAATGTAGCAGTGATAGTTAATACTGGAAATGCACTGAAAATTTGAAATGTGCATGAAAATGCACAGCACTGATATTTAGCATTTCCATAATTCTGCAAGAGATACAGTTCTTTTCATTTTATGATTTGATTAGCTCCCTGCTTTTTAGGTGATCAGTGTCGTCTCACTCATACACCTGTTACTAGTTAGAAACATTAACATACTTCAGCTTGTTCTTATGTTTTGTTAATCCTCTGCTGTGTGTCAGCACGGCGTCCATTATGGTATAAATACGTAAACTGCAGCTCTTGATTCATTGCTTTATCTTCTATGTTACACTGGAGACGAGGATAATTGTCTGCTTTCTAGTTAGCTGGAGGGGAGGCATTGTTCTCCCTGAGAAGGGCAGAGGACATTAACAGCTTCCAAGATCTTCCTCAGAAGAAACTGGTGCAATGTAACTTGCTGCATTTCTCAGCCCATTTTAAATAAAATTGATCAAGTTTCAGCCACTGAGAGGAGAAACTTGTTTTCTTTATTCTCTGCTTCTGTGAGACTCCAGAGGATTCGATAGAGATATTAGCTGTCAAAAAGAATGCTGAGGGGATTTGCTTTGGTGTCAGTTCATCCCAGCAAATGCAAAAACCACATTGTATAGGAGAATTTCATGTGATAATTTCCTTGGGAGCCTGGAGCCCCACAGCCGGAGACAATGGGACTTGACACCTGGTGACAATTACACTCAGCTTGGATGATGAGTTACTGCTGCTGAACTGAGATGTTGCCAGCCATGTCTGTCACTGTCAGTGACCTGTCTCATGCTTGAAATTGGAGTGTTTTATGTCTTGCCAGATGCAGAACACAGAAAATGTTTAGCTTTGCCTCTCTTCCTCCTCTATAGCCCCAGTAATAAATCAGTTCCTGAATGCAAGTGAAGAATAACAGAAGTAGAAAGCTCCAAGAACCCCAGTGGTTTTCATCGTGTCACCATGGCATGGGAGGGTGTAGGCAGCTGTGTCATTTTTTCACATTAGTGTGAACTAAGTTTAGTGTTTCCTTCACACCCTGAAACAAAAGTGCTGAGCTGCTCACAGGAGCTGATCTATGTCCAGAGTTAATATGTTGCTTTTCTTCCTTGCTTGCCTACATTGCTAACAAAGTAAGTTCCAGGGACATTGTTCTTGCAGCATTTCACCTGCTTTTCAAATTATAACCATCTTCTATTTTCTCTATGCTTTTCAACCTGAATACTCCCAAAGCACTTAACAAAGCTTGCTGGTTTTGTTAAGTCTACCCAAAGGGATCTCTCTGCCACACTCTGAAATGAGTTGATTTAGAGTAAGGAGCAAGTCTTTATTAATAAAGAACAGTGCTACAAGAGAAGGGTGCTGTACACCTCATCTTCCCAAACAGAATCCCAAGGGACAACTTACTTGCATATAATGTAATCACTCATCTGCATATTTGACAAGGGCGGTGCTGATAATACCTTTTCCCTGTGCAATGAGTAATAACATAAGCAGTTAGGGAATTTGGGGTTAGAGTTCTGCTTCGCTTATCCCATTTCTGTGGTAGGCTGGGACTCAGTCCTGAAGTTTTTGATTCACCCTGGAGTTTTACTGTAATTACTCATTTCAGCTATATCTAAAGAACCCAATCTTTCGACATTTTCCATTTATCCTTTGGTAGGTTGTTTTCCATCTGAGTTTTAAGAACAGCAGTAAAACAGCATGAGAACATTTTCCTGAGATTAATATTTATTTTTTAAGCATGCCACCTACTGCTTGCAGTACGAAAGCCTTTGGTCAAAGTACATGCAGATTGCACAACTGAAAGATTATGCATGGGATTTTTTATTACTCTTGGTGTTATGAAAATATTTAAATGTCTGGGTCAAACTTGGGTATGTTAAACAGCCACAGGCACCAATAGGATTTTTTTTCAGCTCCTTGCTATCAAGATAGGATATATTTTTGTGTAAAGAGATCTAAGTTCCTGTCATGAAAAGACACTTCAGACTTCAGTGTTGCTTATTCAGATGATTAATGTGGGCCACATGCATCTGATGTGGCATGAGGTTCATCGATGTTTTTTATTTTCTGTTCTTCTCTGATGCAACGCTTGTTTTTGAAGTCTGGATGCAGTAAGTGCCTTCAGAACTGAGGCTGTAATACTCATTTTCATGGTGTTGCATGATATCTGCCTTTTTGGAAAACTAAACCTTGCTGACAACAGTAGCCTCCAGTAACACGACAGCCGAAATCATGTAATGAGCTACAGATTCTAACGGAGAGAGATAATCTGGTCAGAAGAGCAAACTTGCCTCCCACAGACTCACTGGCTGCAGCTTCGTGTCTGTGAGCTTGGGAAGATGATGTTGCACAACAGTGGCACAATAGGCAACAGACAGGGTTTCCTTCTTCCTCTTGGTCACACTGCCTGCGTCATTCAAAGCCTTTGTTGACCAACTCATCCAAAGCTTTTTCACAGCCTTTTAAGAAGATATGTAAGCTGAGAAGGTGTTCCTCCACCTGTTTCATTTTCCCTGTTCAGTTTTTGTTCAAACAAGATCACAGTGTGTCCCAGAAGACTGACTAAGCTGGGCCTATGTGAAAGTTCTGCCCTCAAGTATGAGCTCATTAGACATTTGTATCCATTTTTCTGTTCTTTGTTGTAGCTTGAAGTGACTTGACAAAGTTTCACAGCAATTCTATGAGCTAGAAAATAGTTACACCCATTTGATAGATGAACTAAAGCACAGAGAGATTAGGTGGCTGTAGTAAAAGCCCTGGCTTACAGCAGACACCTAAGGACATCGGAGAGTATGGGGACCTGGCTCGCAGCCTCAACTGCTAACCTGCCACCATCTCAGGTGTCCTGTTGAACCTCCACATTTTCTTGAACAGAGATATTTTAAGCTTTGTTCAAACTCTTTGCTGTCTTTTTTTCATCATAATGTTATTTTTTTGCATCAGATTCAACTCAGATTAGAGACCAAAAAATAATTAAACTACCATTAGGCTGACAGGTACAACATGGATAAAAGTTTCGGAGGGTTTCCAGCAATGCGTGACATATCAGGGATGGGGGATTACTGCAGGAGTCTTCTATGTGAAACTCCTGCCAGGGTACCAGTTAGTCTCCATTGCAGTCATTTTTTAATGATGTGGAAACTTGGGTTTTTTATTTGTTGTTCAATTTGTGTGTGTGATGTGGCTCAGGGGTGGATGGGCCTTGACTCTCTCTGAGGCTCACAATGCCGATCACTGGAGTGTTCACTTAAGGCCGGGGAAAGAAAATATAGTCAAAATTCAGAGAATAAGATTTAAACACAGACCTGTAGATTCAGCTTCTGAAATATAGATTCCAGCCAAACACCTGTATATTTTTCATTGCTGTTCATTAAGATTTGCCTTTTCCATTGCCCATGGTCAGTAAGACCTGGAATTAGCATAATCAGGCATAATCCAACTGGTATCCATGAAGCTTAGTTGATTAATATAGGTCCAGAATCCTGCCCTGCATTCCAATAAAGCTGTTTGTTTGTTTGTTTGTTTACTTTTTATTTTTATTATTATTAGCAGTAATAGTATTTATTCGTCTCTCCTTCCTTCCTTGGACCATTTATTGGATTTCCATCTTCTCTATTTATTTCTCGCTCTCCGGACTCTACACCATGTTTTAGCCAGTAGGAGGTTATAATTTTCCTCCCTTGCTGTTTCCTCTTTCTCCATCCTCTCAGAGGGAACGTGATCTCAGTAACATTGTCTTCCATGTCAAGCTGAGAGACCTAGAGTTGCCCAAGCAGGTTTGAAACTATGCAGTCACTATGAGATGCCCTTGTCCTGTTGCAGTCAGCTTGAGGGAGATTCCTTCTCCTTTGTCCATCTGCCCTTGACTCGCAGGCTGCTGGGCTGATGTGAAGCTGCAAACAGTTCCCGGTGAAAAGTCAGGGAAGATCTGCTTCTTCACTTCATGTATTCTGAAGATGGTTTGATATTTTGGAGGCACAATAGCTTTTTTTCATGACTCTGTGATATCACAACAATGTAGAACTGTTTTCAAGTGTATTTCTGGAATTAACAAGAAAACAGAGAAGGAAACCATCCTGTTCACTTCTATGGTTTGTACAGAATTAGCTTATAAATTCATATGTTGACCTAAATGTGGAAAAAAAAAACCAAAAACAACAAACTTATACTTGATTGGTGATCTTTTATGCCTGGCTCACAACACAAAAAATTATTGTGAAATACACTGGGAAACAGCTCAGGCACTGCTACTTTGGAAATATCTCCTGCAGTGCACAGTGCTGCATCCTTTCCAACCTTCCTTCTGACCCAGGGAATTTAGTTTGCTGCTTTGCCATTAAAGGAAATAAGCAAAACTGAGATGTAGCATAAGCTTTCTGACAGAACACATATAGGTGACTTGATTTGTCAGCTACTGTGCTTATAGTGGAGACCTCAGCAATACTGAGAAAGGAATAAGAAGTGTTCTCTGGGCACAAATATTTGCTTTTCATTTAAGGGACAGGCTGAGAAAGAGCAGAAAAGCTATAGAAGGGGTGGAGGGCTACAGCCTACGAGCCACGTATTGTTGGAAGTATGTATATATATGCATATATATATGTACACACAGACTATTGGAATTCCTTGCTCTCAGTGGTTTTGTTTAATGAATAGCTTTTTATTGCCTACTTTTCTTAATATGAATATCTGTTTTAAATGTTGTATTAAGTTTACTAATTCCTTTAAAACAATGGAACATTCCTTTCTGCAATGATCTGTCCCTCATGGTACTATACTGAATCAAAGTGAATGGTAAAATATTGAGTCAAAGGGAATTAATACAAGGTAAACAGTCCTTAACTCTGTGTATTTTACTGAGGTGTGACAAAAAGGTAGATAGGAACCTAGTTTTCAAATAAGAAAGGTTATTAGGACACAAGGACTTGGCGTCAGGCATTATCAGTATTTTCTGTGCCAATGCCCAGGATAAAATCTCCCCTCAGGTTCTGATTTCAGTTTGGGGCAATGTTTGAAGACTAAAGACTATTTAGGAATTTTAAATGCGGGGTATGTGCTAATGGATTATTGAAATAAACCGGTTCTTCAGAGGCTCAGCAAGCTCACATTCCTTTGCAGGTAAGGTCACTGTCAACATGCTTAGTGCCCTGTATATCAGGGTTACAGGTAGTTGACATTTTGCAGGCAGTTGAGAAACAAAAACAAAACCCACAAAAGGCTGCAACTCCTTCCTGCACTCTTGATGCAGTGTTTTGTATGGTGTAGTTTAACGTTAGAGAGGACATTGATAAAAGGATGCAAAGAGGCAGAGTTAGACTGGGCTTAAGCTGTGTACATTTGTGCATGGGTTATTCACTTTAGCAGGAGCAGAAATACACACACACACATGCTTCTCCTTAGCTCCACCGAGGGATGCATCTGCAGCAGTTTAAAGCTTCAGTGGGTCCTGGCAGTTAGTAAATCTCTCTCGGTTCTCATAGCTTTGCTAATACTGGCACCCAGTCTAGACCACAGCTGTGCTATCACAAGATTTAGTTTCAGTAAAGTTTCTTCGGAAGGAACTGGTTTATCATGCCATTGTATAATGAGAATGAATGTTCTCCCTAGGAAATTCTCATGTAAAATTCATGCCTAATGTGCCCTGAGCAAGTAGAATTGATAGCTACACATTTTTGAGTCTTGTCAGCTTTCAGTTTCTTTTCCTTTTTTTTCTTTTTAATGATAAAATAATACAATGTGCTCTCTGTGTGTGGTCAGGTCATTACATATCAATATTCTGGCTTTAAACCTGATTTTTTTTTTTTTTTTTTAAGTAAAATATATTATTATTTGGTGGCTTCCTCTAGTGAAATAAGAAGATGTAAATTATTTACTGTAACCAACTTGCCCTGCAGTTCCAGCTATGGTATTTAGTCGCTGACCTTAGAAGCAAAATTGCCTGTTTTCAGTTTACATTGTCTACATCATGAATTGCCAAACAGGAAGCTGAGATTTCCTTTCTTTGGTCACAAATTCCTAAAAATACATGAAATACTTACCTATATTATACTGTACTAATGTTTTACTATCTGCACAAGTCTATATTGCTCATAAAACTTTTGAAGGCCAAACAGAATCTATACCATGTGGTGTCATTCCTCAGAATCAATACTGAGCAAATAAATTCATTCTACTCAGACTAATTTCCAGACCTTTCAGGCAAGAACAACTTTATGTGCTGTGCTTTTTCCAAGTAAAAATACTCCGTGCCTATCCTTGTGATTCTCCCATATTCTGCATTTTCTGCTACATCAGAGGTACGTCAGTGGCTGTCTCAGCCTTTAAGAGCCTTCATAGACAGGTCCCTCCTGGACAGATATTCTTTCTGCATAACACATTTGGTAAACTAATCACAAATATCTCTTTAGTCTCCCTTATCACATCTACCCCACAAAAACACTGCCATTGTCCCTTTCTTCTTACTTCTTATTCCTTTGACCTGCATGGATTTGGGAGGGTTGGAAGTGCATTTTGAGAGGGCAGCCATGATAAAGTAGCTACAGTATCTTCGCCTTGCTTTTCCTTTTTTCCTTATAAACCAAATATAACAGACTTGATTATTGACTCTCCTGAAAAACAAACAAACAAACAAACAACACCCCAACTTTCATTTTACTTCATTTTGGTTTTGTTCAGGTACAGATGGAGTTATTCTTTGGAAGATTTACCTTTTCATGTCATCAGTTATTGTTATGTTTTATTGATCAATATCAATATATATTAAATTCTACAGTAGCTATGTTTCATCTGTTGATATAGCTGTGTTTTTACTTTGAGATCATTGGGGCAGATACTGCCTCTGTCTGTGTACCTGTACAGCAACTAGTACAGAAGATACTGATTTTGATTGATGTTTTTGGGTAGAATGGTACACAGTAATGGTATTAACTCCAATCTTACCATGACTTCTTCATATTCATACATAAGAATAATACTATATACAGTCACAAACAAGTTATCAACAGTCTGTGACTTGGGAAGGAATCATCTCATGGTTCTTTCTTACCCCACACCTTAAAAATTACTGAACATCTTTTAATATATTTCTCTATGTCACAGAGCTTGCTTTGGTGGTTTCTTTTCATAATTGCTAATGGTGCATCTGTTTTTTTCTTTCTTTGTCTCTGCCACATGGTCTCACTTTTTCTCATCTTTTCCAGATCAAGGAACCGTACAAAAAGTTGTTGTTCTACCCACCAACTTCTCGGCAAGCGGAGAACTCATTTTAGAAGAGCTGGAGGTTTTTCAGGTTTGGCTTGCTCCTACTTTTACTCTTCCAATGTGTGTGTTCACACAAACACTTTGTTCTAAGAGACTTTGGCAAGGGCAACTGTGACTTGATAAAAGATCAAGTAAATGTGCATACTGTCAGCTTGATACCCACCCAAAGAGGAAGATAAATGTCACTATTATGAAGGATGTAGTTAGCTTAAGGGTTTTTTTTTTTCTCCTATATTTAAGTTGCTTATTTTTTATTTTGTTATACTGACTAGAAGGATTTGGATTTTTACAAGGTCATATTATAGTGGTTGCCAGAAGGCAACTTTTATCATTGGCATCATGTATTGAGACTGTCGCTATTTACAGATGGAATCTAAGATTTTTGTATTACTTTGCTTATCTGATAATCTTCCTGATTCCGAGCTGCACAGTGGAAGCAAACTGGTGTTTTCACTTAACTCCAGTTCTTCAAAGCCACATGCCTCTGGAGTCAAGAAAGCTACAGGCTTAACACAACATAAGCTGAAAAGAAATACAAACAACTACAGGCAGAAATAAGGGAATAACCTCTGTCAATCACTCTGGCATGTAGCAGCTTCTAACAACCTAAAGAAAATGTTCACCCTCATGCTGAAAATGCCTTTCAAATTTTTGAATGGGCTATTCTTTAAAGCAGGTAGTCTTAGGGCAAATGGTAGTATGTGTCTATAAACTTAGTGAAGCATTTTGTTATGGGCTTTTCTGTTTCATTAAGAGAATACAAAAATGAAATTTTAAGTTGTTTTTTTTTTATCTAGACAGACAGCTTTAAAAATTTCTTTAAGAAAAAGAATTTACTCTGTGTTAAACCTCATAAAGGCATAATTAGTCTTTCTACACCTTTGTTGAAGACCTTCCTTTAAAAAAGATACATGTGAGTTATATTACCTAAAGAGTAGCCTTCATCTAACTGTTACTAATTCCATCTACTGAAAGGTAAATTAAAAGAGCAAGCAGATAGGTGGGCTGAGAGCAATCCTGACCCTAAACTTTGTCTTTTGACCTCTGTGCACAGACATTTTGTCCTGTACCCTAAAAATCACAATACAGTAACCTCTGCCATTGCAATCTGTGTGGGCAGCACAGCAGTATTTCACGAATCTCTCCAAGAGGGGGAGATGAGATCACTGGCTGTATGCAAGTAAATATCAAGAGTAAGCAAAGCACTGATTCTTTTCCAGAGTACAAGCAAGGAAAGGAGAATGTGGCATCAGATCCAATGTTGCATTTGACCTTGAGTCTCCAGACAGCTCATTAGATACTACAGCAACTCTAAACTCCTTCAAACTTTTGCCAGTTCACATAGTTCGCAGCCAGATTTTCTAGTCCTGGCCTCCCTGCTCTGCTTGTAGTCCACTGCAGTTAATCCTGGCCCGGCGTTATGGCTTTCCTTTGTGATTGAGCAAATACTAAATCTTAAAGAAGTGCTGAACATTATTATTACCATCAATTTTATCATTTGTTTGGTTGAGAATAATGAATTGCTTCACTTTCTTAAGGCAATGAATGTGGTAATTCCTTTTCCAGCTCTTTAACATTTGGTTTGGACACAGGCAATGATAGACTACAGTGATGACACACAGTAGTATATGGTCTCTGGGAATGTAATGTTCAATAACACACATGCCATGTTTAATATTCTAGACATTGATAATCTGGAAGTATATGTTGGATGGTAACCAAACTGTATGCACTGTAGATAATGTGTAGGGGAAATATGACATTCTTATCTGGGTCATTTGGTAAATATGCATGAGCTGTTGTGTGATTTTTCTTTGTCATCATCATCATCAAGGATCATTGGTTTTTATTACAAAGTGACAGTAATGGTTTCAAAACATGCTGCTCCTGTATTGCTGAGGTAACACAGATGCAGGTTAATTAGAAATGTAAAAGAACTTGTTGACACACATGAGCAATAATAATGCAGTTGTGTTTAGCCAGTATATTTATTGAGACATTCCTTGGTTCGTTTAGTGCTGAAAATAACAAAAAATTAGTAGGAGTGAGTGACGCCTTTCCAAGATATGAAAAGTTATAGTGTTCTTAGATATGACTTAGATTTAATTTTATTTTTAATTTTAATATTAGAACAGTATTAACAAGAGAGGCCTTGTAAATGTGATTTGGAATTTTGTCTTTCAGAGTAACTCTCCTATAACAACAATGAAGATTTCTTCTAAAAAGGTAAAGAAAATTGGAGTGCTTACTTAGTTCTTATTAACTGAGATATAAATTGACTTAAAAATGTTAGAATACATTTTTTTGTGCAGCATACTAAATATAGACAGGAGGTTTTCCATGATGAATATGGAGAAACTTGGCTGAAGTTTCCCTAGCTGTTTAATATGCCCCAGAGCCACTAAGATAAAACAATTTAAATCATGTCTAATTCACTGACAGTGTCATCTTTTTTGCTGTTTTGTTTGACAATTAAGGAAAAAAAGGTACTAAAAGAGGAAATTTGCTCTTCTTTTCTTCCTGTAAGTTCTAAAAAGAAATTTTCCCTTGGAAGTCTGGTCAATGCAAAAAGGCAGTCTTGGGGCTGTCGGGTTTGTGGTGCAATTGTACATGTTTGTTTATTAGTAATAAACAATGGCAATAAGAATGATGAAAACAGCTGAGAGGGTTTCTGCTGAAATTTTAAACACCCAAACTAAAAATATGTATTCCATGATTTTGCAAGCAACAAGTTGCTCAATATTTTTCATAACTACTAACAAGTAAATATTATTCACTTAATTGAATTCTGTGTAATTTTTTTAGTTTTATGACTAAAAGACAGGGAGAGCTTCAGGGGTTTTGTTCAATATTAATTTATACTTTTTAAAAAATGGATTAATTGTTTCTGAGTAGAACAATCATTTTGGCCTAGATTTTGGTGATGACCCTGTCACTTTGAACTTCTTTGGCAAAACCTTTCCTTTCTTATAAAAAGTTCTTTTAGCTTATTTTTCCAGGTATATAAGGCTATCGGAATCTGGCCCTAAGCCTCAGCATGATCTCTAGGTTTTATGTCTTTGAAATCTGTGCACTGGAAAATCCAACTAGGAACTCTGCGTAATATTTATTAAAGTGACTATATGCAGAGAAAATAGTTCAAAGGCTTGAGCCAATAATCCTCACTGAATAAGAACCAAGTTCTCCAATTTGAGCAATATTAACTCAGCCTGTCTGCCCCAGAGCAGAACAATGACACTCAATGTCCAAAAAACATTAACATTTCCCCAGTATTTCTAAGTGTTTTCTAACAGGAAGGAGGAAATATTATAGGCCCGTTCACATGGGAGATTTGTGTTTATCTTGGCTTTATATATATTAGTGGCTCCCCTCTTGGTTTTGAGCTAATTCCAAAATTAATTGAAAGGTTTTTAGGTGCGTTAACCAAGTCTCGGGTGAAGCTCCTCCACATCTGACATAAATCTTTCCATTCTGTTTTGCAGCAACAGTTGTATGTGAGCTCGGACGAAGGGGTCACCCAGGTGTCCCTGCATCGCTGCCACATCTACGGGAGCGCCTGCGCCGACTGCTGCCTGGCCCGTGATCCCTACTGTGCCTGGGACGGCAACTCCTGCTCCAGGTTCTACCCCACAGGGAAGAGGTGAGCCGTGTTCAGCAGCCAAGTCTGCAAGGAGAGGAGGCTTTTGTTCTGCTCTGTAGCCTGGGGTGTTGTAAGGTGGTGGAAAAGTGGGATGTTATTCCTTTCGGGAGCATGTACAGACAATAACCTCTGTAGCTATTGTGCTTGGAATCATTCACCACCTAGGAGCATGTCCTGCAAGAATCACAGAATCACAGAATGTTAGGGATTGGAAGGGACCTTGAAAGTTCATCTAGTCCAGTCCCCGCACTGGAGCAGAAACACTTAGATGAGGCTACACAGGGATGTGTCCAGGCGGATTTTGAATGTCTCCAGAGAAGGAGACTCCACAACCTCCCTGGGCAGCCTGTTCCAGTGTTCTGTCACCCTCACTGTGAAGAAGTTTCTTCTCATATATAAGTGGAACCTCCTGTATTCCAGTTTGTACCCACTGCCCCTTGTCTTATCATTGTTTGTCACTGAGAAAAGCCTGGCAAACATGTTATAAAGAACTTACCTTTTCATATTTAAAGTAATGGACTGAAAAAAACCAAAACAAAACGCATTCTTAATCATAAATATTAATACTTCCATCTCATGCACATAAAATCCATGAAACATTTGTTCCCTTTGTTTGAATTCAGTTGCTTACTCTGGATTTAATTTTGATAACCCTAAATGCAGCAAAATATCTCTCAGACTATCTGAGGAATAAAGTAATTTGTTCTTTTTGTTCCTCATTTTCTCCTAAGTGGAAAGAATTATTTCCAGGGAAATTTTAGGTAAATGTGATTTCCATGTAATGCCTGCAGATTTTGAGGTTTTGACTTGAGATTTATTAAAGCAGACAGGGAAAGCAATTTCTCTTTAATTTACAATGGAGCTAATAGTCCATCTCATAATTCTTATGCAAAACAGGAGCCTCTTTCCTCATCTCAAGGGAAATATTTAATAGCAGGAGGCTGTAGTGAGCTCTTGTATTACTAAGATTTCACTTGATATACAAACAGAGCTACAGAATATACAATGAGGTATCACTGCAGAGGAAACAAACCTTTCAGATGGATGACAGAGCTTTGCCCACTGTGCACCACTCTGCTCACTGCCTGCACCTGAGCTGCAGATACAGAACACCAGGTATAGTTAATGGGCTTCACTCCTTTACCTGTGCAGAGGGAGGTCACAGACAGAAACAGGCAAAGCTTGGCTCTACTCCAGTGCCCCAGCCAGCTGATGGCAATGTCATCCACTGGGATGAATCATAGAACCATAAAATGTCCTGAGTTGGAGGGGACCCACAAGGATCATCGAGTCCAACTCCTATCCCTGCATATGACAACCCCACAGTTCACACCATGTGTCTGAGGGTCTTGTCCAGTCTCTTCTGGAACACTGTCAGGCTTGGGGCCGTGATACCTCCCTGGGGAGCCTGTTCCAGTGTCCAGCACCCTCTGGGGGAAGAACCTTTTCCTATGTCCAACCTAAACCTACCCTGGCACATCTTCCTGCCATTCCCTCAGATTCTGTCTTTGGTCGCTAAAGAGAAGAGTTCAGTGCCTGCCCTTTCTTCTCCCCTTGTGAGGAAGCTGTAACCACAATGAGGTCTCCTCTTAGTCTCCTCCAAGCTGAGAAAGACAATTACTTTCGCTATTGCAAAGTTTTCTCAATTCATTCCTTATTTCAGTTGAAAAGGTAAAGCCCAACCTGGCCATGCAGCCATTGGTAAAGTACCTGGGGTTTTTACTGCTTTCACTCAGTATGTGCAGCCTCCAGTCTGCAAAATGATTGTTTTCTACTATGGAACAAAGGTCAGAAGATGGGGGAGGAAAGAAAAGAAAAATCCCCAAGTCTCAGGCCACCTAACTCCTACACCAACATAGTAGCGGAAAGATATAATGAGCAGTCAGGTGCACCTAGTCTGTGCAGTTTCCAGTGGATTCCTTGCCATCTCAATTCTATACACCCAGGGTTATTTCCACTGGGGCTTGGTTTCGTGCTGACATTTTGTTTGCAATTTGCTTTTTATATCAAACCAAAATAAACACCTAATACTGTATGGAAAACAAATCTGTTTTTCATATGTGAAGGAAATGAGTTGTCCCTTTATCTAACGAGAGATTAAGAAGGAGAAAACATTGGTAACTGGAGCCAAATCCCGTCGTCTAGACAGTAGTATCTGCTGGACACATTCACTTATTTGCTTCTTTTGACACTTCTTTCTCCTATGGATTATTGCAGTTCTTCATCCAACATTGATTTCCCTCAAAACACCTGACAGTATTATCTTTATTTTCTAAACATTAGCTTCTGAACCTTTTTTTTTAATAAATATCAGACTGTAAGTTTATGTTCTCAGAACTGCCTAATGCAAGCAGTGTGCCATTTGTGACAGGATGGAACAGCGCATGGTAGCAGAGGAATCCTGAAATTCACTAAAATTCTTCATTGTTTCCTTTGACTCATACAAATAGTTCACAAAGGTTAAGATCTCAAGCCATTAGATGAAACATTTTTGATTATAAACTTCAAAAATATACTTGGAATGTCAGAAATTACTCCATTGAAACATCACCTCTCAAAAGTATCCTTTTCAAACAATGCAGTGAAGGATCAGGTGACACATGATTACAAGCACTATCTCTGAGTGGTTGTGCAGTACCTGGTATAATGTGACCACAGAGGCATCCCCCTTCACTCAGCAATACTGGAGCTCCAGGGGCTTTTTATGGTTTCTGATCTCACAGGTCATTAGTCCATAGTTCAGAATACATATAGCAGGAGCATCTATTTGTAACAGCCTATCAGCAATATATTTTCTTTTTGTTCTACTTGATAAGTATTGAATTAACTTGCAGAATATTCAGTAAACAAAACAATATATCATAAGAATAAAAATTTCAGGTGCCAGATTTACATGCACTGAATTCCATGAGCTATGTTCTTCTAGCTGAGGAGGACTGAAATGCCAGCATTCCCAGTCCCAGTAATCTGTCTAGCTAGTCTGCTACAGAATTGTGATTTTTAATCTGTCATCCAAGTAATATAACAGAGTCTCATGTAGAAGTATTCTGAGATTTGGTGAGTTAGAGTATCTTTTGGAAATAGTCACACACAAGTAGAAGACAGAACAGAACCTTAGTTCTCCACCATTCTGGATGAATACTTCAGTCACTCTGCTACCCAGGTGGCTACAGGCACCAAAAATAGGGTACCTGCCAAAATCAAGGAGGGAACATGCCCTATGTTATAATTTTCTGTTAGTGCATTAGATGTGAGCACTGTGACCCTTCTGCATCTCATTCTTAGGTGCTTGCATTTCTGGAGAGTTCCAGAACAGTCTGGCTTTGAATGTTAGGTCTTGCAACAGTCAACATATATCTATTTTATGCGTCACCTCTAGCTCTTCCATCTCCACTGCAAAACTACTTTACCTACGAAAAGTACAGCCATTTTATAAAGTTCAACAAACAGATTATTCACGTGAACAGTATCTTCACTCGAGGTAGCCTGCCAATAATAAAGCACACTAACAGTAGGTCATGAACTGTCCCTAGCAGTTAATCTAGTGTAAGAGAGAAAAAGGGTTTATTTGCAATGTAGCTATCTTGGAATAACAATTTTTTTTTACAAAATATTTCAGGAGGAGTCGTAGGCAAGACGTGAGACATGGAAACCCTCTGACTCAGTGCCGAGGATTCAACCTGAAAGGTACTATAATTTAGAGATCCTCATGCTATATAAAAAAATGCATGACTTTCCTTTTTGTGACTCATCATAACTCACATTATCTGTGTGGTTTACTGGTAAAGCATAATGTTTTTCCAAGTCTGTGTTTTGGTTTGGTTTCATTTTAGCATATTTCCTTGCAATTACATGAAACTTGCATATATGGGATAAAATGATAAACCATGAAATACATAGATCAGCACACATTAAATGAGAAGCTGACAGTGTTGACTAGAAACAGGTACAGTTATTTTGAGGACTTCTCTACTTCTAAATCTCTTCAGTCTTTATTAATGCCTCTTCATGCATTTAAGTCTTGGACCTCAGAATTATTCTAATTAATTCTAAATATTCTAATTCTAGTTATTCTGAATATTTGATGAGTTTTGGATCACATCTTTCAGCAAACAGCAGGTTCTAGGCCTGTCTTTTCAGTTAAAATTATTCCTTTCTCCTTTTACATGGGAAAAGAAACTATTCCAAATCTCTTTATGAAGTTTCTTATTTCCAACTGTGCAGCTCTTTAGTCCACTTGGCATGGAGTGAGTGGACAGGGGAGCCAGTGCTGTCCTCCCAGCTAACACTTTCCTGAGATTGATGAACACCAGTCAAATATGGCCCGAGTCATAATAAGAGTAGAATCGTACATAAAGGCAGCTTAATCCTCTTCAACTGCATGCATGCCTGAGCTAGGCCATCACAAAGTGTGCCATCAAAACAAGGGCACATGTTAGAGAATTATGCTCCTGTCACCTCTGCTTCTGAAGTGCATTTTCATCTGGAAACCAAATAATAAACCTGACTGTAAACTTTCAATTCGATCTTTTGAATAAAAGAGAAATGCTTTAAGAGTTACATGTGAAAGGTTCAGTTAATAATAATTCTGCTGAAATGGTCTCTGCTGGGTCTCAGAAGAATCTCCTGGATCAAAACAGACCACAACAGTCAGCTGGGTGTAGATCCCTCAACTGAAATCTGGCTAATCCTGCTCTAGCTGCCAATCTAAAGTGCCAGCAGGTCATTCCCTATGACACAGTATTAGGCCATTTATATGAAGCTGAGTAGCTTGAACCAACAATTACAAAAGGTTACTCCACCATTAGAGTATCATGAAGTAACTTGAGCTGCGTGTCCTACCTTGCAGTCATGTGCTGTGACCACTGACCCATTGTCTGTCCCCAAGGGTGGGTGTCTCTTCTTTCAATGTGGAAAATGTGACAATGTCAAGTGTCTGCTTTCTGGGCTGAGGGGAAAAAATGTTTAAACCTTGACAGTCTTGTGAAACAGGTTTCTTGTTTTGCAAACATATTTTTTTTTTAATGTGGATGTATTTATAGGTTTATGTGTTTTAGGAAATTTATAAGGGAGTTTTGGTGACAGCAGTGGGATATAGCATAGGTAGATGGAAGTTGTTTCCCCAGTGGAAAAAAGATAAAAAGAAACAGCAACTTAGACTCTTTCAAAATATATTTAAAGCCATTTATAGCAAAACTGCTATGTTTGGGGAAAAAAATGAAATCAACCTAAAGGACAAAACAACAGAGAGTCAGGCAATTGCAAGAAATCTTCCAGGTTCATAGGGAACCATAATTTTGGAATGAAGTCTTTAAACATGATAGGTTGCATGTATAAACTCAATATTTTTGGCATATTGCAATTTTTAAATAGATATTCAAGAACTAAGGGGCTTGTATGATTGTTTTTCAAATGTTCTGTTTAATATTGTTATGCTTGTGTTAGTCCGTATGGCCATTTGAGAAATGCATTTGTATTCTCTCAATCTTTTACTTAGATTGTGTAAGTACTAGTAGTATGGAGTAGGTAAGAAGTCAGATATATACTGATCAATGAAACAGACAAAAATGCCTTTTTGTGGTACACTTGGTTCCAGTGTACATAAGGATAATAATGTGTAACAGCTCTGATTCTCACTGTACCACAGCTACAGATTGGTCAGCCCACAGATAAGCTCTTTGCTAGCTAATGGTCTATGAACGCAAAATATTTCCACATTATTCTCCTAAAAGTTACAATTGATTTTGGTACAACCTCATAAATGTACTGCAAACTCTGAAGGACTAGAACCAAGTAAAGTTTCCTTCCTGTAGTAGAATAGATTCCAATTTCACATATCAGTTGATGAAAGAAGCTGAAAAGAATAGGAGATAAAGTAGAGTCTGAGGAAAAACAGTCTTAGGACTGTGCAAGAACAGAGTCAGATTTTAGATATACAGTCCTCTAGGTATTTGCATTGTTCCTTCGTCAAAAAAAAAAAAAGGATTAAAAAAAGTATGATGTAAGCTTTTAAATCTGGAAGTGTATTGTTTTCAGGACAAATATTATGATTTGGGCCAAGCAATGAACATCTAAAAGTTCCTACCAGTAACTGCCAATTGCTCTTCTGTCAAGACTATAAAGGGGCACAACAAGTCTAAGCGATGACATATGCTCAGCGCTTGCCCAGGTGTTGCTGGAGTGCTATAAATCTGTCCTGCTCTCTGTTGCTGGCCTGTCTATGTATTCACTGCATTTCAGATTGAGAGCCAAGTCCTTTCCTTGCTGTGCAAGACAAGCAGGGGCCCCGTCTGCCCTCTCTCGCCTCCCTTTGCTACTGCACACAGCTGGAATGGAGAGAACCTTCTTCAGGGCTCGCAGCTGTGGTGGAGTCATACAGCCACGTTCCCCCAACCTGTAAACTGTGAAGTGTGAAGAAATGTATTAAATGCTTCATTCTCTGGATAGTTCTAGACAGGCATTCTTGTACTAGTAGGGAAGGAGATCATTTCAGGGAACAGGGAACAATATCCCAGAGTTTAATTATCCCACTTACTCAGAGGAGATCGTATCAGATTGGAAACACTGGTGTTTGTAACTGGATGTACTTCTTCACATTTCATTTCATTTATCTGATTTTTTTTTTCCCTAAATGACTTATTATTGGCCAGTATCGGGATCAGATATACTTCATTTTAGCTTTATTGCAAACGTTTTTTCTGTATTACATTTACTTGCTTTCTGTATCAAATCGCCATTCACAGTAGCCTGACCTGTTTTCTTTTTCTTTCTAGCATACAGAAACGCAGCAGAAATAGTTCAGTATGGAGTCAAAAACAACACCACCTTTCTCGAATGCACACCCAAATCTCCTCAGGCTTCTATTAAGTGGCTGCTACAGAAAGACAATGACAGAAGGAAAGAGGTGAGTGATGTGAGCAGTGGCTCTGGTAGAGACCTCAGTCAGCAACTCATCCACTGCCTGGACTAAGGCAAAGCAGTGTTTGTGTTTTCATCCGACAGTCGTGTTACAGTGAAGCTGGAGAATTTGTGTGGATGCAGCACAGTGACCAGTGCTTTATTCGTATAAATAAGGGCAGACATTTCAGTATAGCTGGGACTTGACTTCTCAGCCCCAGTGATTTCTATCAGAGCAGAACAGCTATCAGAAAATTCTGTCAGCCCTTAACATCAGGGAACTAGTTAATGAATTTTTCCTGCACACATTACTAATTGCAAACTGAAGGTTTGCAGCACTGAGGACTTTCTATTGATCCAGGAAAATAGGCATAAAAGCAATAACCTGTGTAAGGTTCAGGAAGAAGTCAGTAGACAGTAGCCCTTCTGTGCTATTGAAGACATAAAAGGCAAAAGTGGGAGAAATGTGAAAGGTTTCTTTAGCAAGAAACTAGTCCAGGCTAAGAACACGTATTGACAAAAGCATTTCCCCACCATGGTGCAATCACATTTTCCATTACTGCACTCTCCAAGGCTCTCAAGTTTCAGCACTGTAATATACAGTATGATTGTTTATGGGGAATGTGCCTTCCTTAAGTAATATAAAAGGGGAAAAAATCCATTTCAAATCCAAGGCAGTTACTCTATAAATAATAAAAAAACATCTTTTGAAATTAAACATTAAGTAATATGATGTCTATTGATAGATTATAAATACTGAAAAACATTATTCTCATATCAGGCTATTTTCCAAAATCAGAGAAGACTTACAAGCTTTTCACTGAGTCTTTCATGCTAGTTTTCTCATGTCATGTTCTGGCAATCTAGGTGTCATTCTTTAACCCTTTGCTTCAGCAGAACATCTCCCTTTTTTGCTCCTATGTTCAATGCAGTTTTAAATAACAACAGACAAACTGAAGCAATCAAGGGGTCAATTTCATTTCAAGCTCTCAGATTTCTGAATGTCCACAAAAGTTTACAGTAAAAGAATAGCATAATAAATTAATTAATTCCCCAGAGAGTCAGGTCTAATGCAAAGTGCAGTGGCAAAATAGAAAAATCATTCATAAAAATGCCAGCACTGGTATTCTTCCATAACGGGTTAAATTAGCAATTTTAACACTTCACAGATGATATGCAAAGTGACATCTGCACCGTCATTTATAATCAGATGATAACTCAACAAGCTGTGGTAACTTGTTTCCTTTGAATGATGTGACCATCTTCAGGGACTGTCCAGGGTCTGAAGCCAGAAAGGAAACAGGAGATGAAAAAATTGGTTTCCAATGAGCCAAGTCCCAGCCAAGGCCACTGCAATGAAAATTTTTATACCAGGCTATAGACTCTGCAGTGCAAGTAGAGTTCTTCAGAAGTCACCCTCACAAATCTCCTCAAAGTCAAAATATTCAACCAGAAGCCACATTGTGCTCAACAACAGATCAAACCCCAACTCTGCATCTTCCTTCCATCAAGTCTCAGCAGCAATCACTGATGCTGGAAGAGACATTCTCAGGGGTGTAAGCCTGAAATGAAAGTTCATTTCCTCAGCTCTGCTGTTTGAACATTATGAAAACTCTTCTGTCATTTAGTCTCCAGATTTGCATTTTTGTCTTCATCCTGATCAAATCTATTGTAACATAATAAAATATTGAAGTCATTTTCTTTAGCAACACTTACCTACCTTGAGGTAAGTTGTCTCCTAACAGTAGAAGTAACAGTGGTCTCTGGGAGATGTGAAGAAGTAAAATATGGTACCTTTAAGAAAGAAGGAGGTGTCTGTAGCGAGACTTACCAAGAGATCAAATATTGTGTTGTTCCATAACATTCACTAGGAAGTTTCTTTTGCCTTTTTGCCCTCTAGGTCAAGCTGAATGAGAGGATCATAGCCACTGAGCAAGGACTCCTCATTCGCTCTGTCCAAGACAGTGACCGGGGGCTTTACCATTGCATCGCAACGGAGAACAGCTTCAAGCAGACCTTAGCAAAGATCAATTTCAAAGTCTTGGATCCAGAGATGGTGGCCTACATGACTGACAAATGGTCCCCTTGGACCTGGGCCGGCTCGGTGCGAGCGCTGCAGTTCCACCCAAAGGACTTTGTGGGAGCTTTCAGCCACTCAGAGATGCAGATGATCAACCAGTACTGCAAAGACAGTAGACAGCACGGCCAGCAGAGGGAAGAATCCCAGAAGATGAGAGGGGACTACAGCAAACTAAAGGCCCTTATCAATAGCAGGAAAAGTAGAAATAGAAGGAATCAATTACCTGGATCTTAATGTTATTTTGTAGTAATAGATATATTTGTCCTTACTGTAGGGGGCTTCTATTTGTCTGTTGAGAACAAATTTGAGCAAATCTGATGAAAAATTAGTTGAAAATCCAACAAGCCTTAGGAAAGATCCTGTTCCTAATAAAATACAGTATAACTTAACTAAAGAAAATAATGCAGAGCATTTTCTTTCCTAGATACTTACGGACATTAGGTTGTGCTCTGTCCTAGAAGCAGAACTGAGTATTCGTCTTAAGCCAGATTCACATTTAACATCTCAGTATTTAATTACTGTTGATTAGAAATTTTTACAAAACCAAGGCATTGTCTTGCAACTCTGAAACTGTATCTAACAGACTGGTGGTGAAAGAATCTGGGTTAAGATGCATACTCAAAGTAGGATGGTACTAAGATTTCCTTGCACTACATTTAAGAACATGAGTTTCTTCTTGTTTACTGTTCAATATTGGGTTTACAGCTTTCACTCATAGTTTAAATTAAGTGAATGCATTCTGACAGGAAGCAAGTAAAGTATAATAGAAGTGTTTCATTCATTCAGAGATCAAATGAAGGAACTAGAAGAAGAAAAAGAAAAAAATATTGCTTGTCAGAGGAAACACTGATTATTGTGCATAGTATGAGTTGTAATAAATTCATGGGTTCTGGAATGTAACTTAAAATATCTCTGCTCATATTGATTTTTATTAAAATAGGATGCCCTGTAACACTACATAGCTTTATAAGTGGCACAAAGCTAAGATGAGAATGTTCATTATACATACAGTTTGAAAAACACCTGTGACTTAGGTATTTTAGCTATTTTCAAATAATTCCACTCCAATTTTTTTTATATAGGAGAAAATGTGGGTATACTGTATAGTGTTTACACAGAAATGAAAAACATAGATAATCTTTAATCTGTTCCATGGCTAAATTGGAGATGGTCTGCAATGTGGAAACAAGTATGTCTTTGAAAATTGTAAAGCACTATTTTTTCAGCTCTTTTCTCAAAGTTGCAAATATTTTAACTAGAATGTTTAAATTAAACCATTTCCATTTTCCAGTCTTTGTACCCTTTTTCTTTTCAATTTTATTTTCACAATTGCCTCTTATTTTCAGTCTTCTGATGAAAAGAAGATCAGGAGAATAAAAGGAAAAAAAAAAAAAAAAGAATGAGGGAAAAATAAAACTGAAAAATGGATTTGGGTCGAAAACCAAAAAGTTTAACAGATTGAGAGACATGTTTAAATGGAAATATTTTTGTTTAAGAAGTAGCTGTCATGTCTAGTGAAGTAAGTTTAGTTGAAAATTGGGTAAATGTGCATCAAGCCATCCTAGGAAAAACTATGAGGTTTTTTTTAGCAACACTAATGCCAAAAAATAGGCGCAAATCTTCCTCATTTTACTATGTAAGTGTTCCAAAAGCCACTGACTCCATTCAAAGGAGACAGATAATAGAGATTAAGAATGTGTGAATACCTTAGAAAAATTGTGGTTTATTCCATGATATTTTATGATAGAATTAAAAAGCAGAAACTAATGTTCAGCTCAAAACTAAGCTATGTTCAACTAAAAAAAAAAAAAAAAAAAGAGAGAAAAAAAGAGTCAAATAAAGAAAGTGAGTTTGTGGGAAAAAATTGAATGGAAATAATTTCAGATACCAGAGAAGATAAGAAAAAATATTTTTAAAAAGCTGTTACTTCCAGGCAGTAACAGATGGATATTGTATTTGAAATATAGTTTTAAACAACTTGATGGGTCTCCGTAGAAACTCTTCGGGCATTATTTTGATTCTGTTTCTATTAGAATTCTTTGTGAGTAACTCTATAGGGTGTAGGAGAACACCTCTGGGTTTGTGCCAGTGTGAATTAAGATCTAGTGCAATGGAGGTAACTCTGATATTTTCCTGATATCAGTCAGATGTGTCACTTTGTCACCACCTGATGCAGAATAGCCGGGAAATGGGCCTTAATTGATCAAACCACTTGAACGCTGTCTCTAAGTCTCTTTGACACTGGTGGGATCAATTTGAATTTAATTTGTGTGCTTACTGTTTGCTTTCATGGGGATGGTAGTGCCAGCCTGCTCATATATTGCCATCTAGTTAAGTGCTTTCCTTAATCAAGGCCTAAATGCATATTTCTGCAGTAGGTAGCCACTGGTATCTAAGGTCTTTCTTGTGGAAACCATCAGGAAACTTTCTCATTGACTTCAGTGAGCTTGGATCTGGCCCCAAGAGGTGGCAAAGGCACACTCTGGAGTTTAAAAAAACCAACCAACCAAACAAACAAACAAGGAAAATGAGATGAATAAGAGAAAATAAGATTTTTCCCCCCCCAGCTGACTTTCAGTGCAGCAAACTACTTTTTTTTATTATTCTTTTATTTTTTAATATTTTTTTCCTGAGGATGATTGACTTTTGAAGTGTGTAAATGACAAACCAAAAATTGAGTGCCACAAAATCGAACTACCTCCTGGAATGACGTTAGTGCATATACTCTGTATGCTGCCACACTCTTCCTATTTCCCCAGAAGATCCACTGCAGAGTTAGTGTGATATTAATGTCTATTGTGAGGATCGTAATTACTTCCAGATGGAATACAGTGATTAGTAGGTATATAAGGGTACAATTTATCCTTTAAGTGGTTAGGTACAGTGATATTTTAATAGGCCCCCATTAGGCCTCAGAAATTATAGTTACACTGTTTTCTAATAGAATATTGGCAATAAGGGATGCCGTTAAAACAATCAGCATAGCTCAGAGTTTCATATGATTATAAAATAATATTTTTAAAGCTGCTTCATATACCATTATTATGGTATGACTGTTTAAGGGATTATACTTAAACTAACATTTTCCCTGCTGCATGAAAACTTCGGCATATATATAATAAGCTTCTGTCAGTGCATAACTGGTCCGAGCCTTCCCCATGTGTAGAGTAATCAGGAGCCAGATGCTCGGCTGGAATAAACTAACGTAACTTGCTAGCTGTGCATTTAGCTACTGTGGTTTATACCAGCTGAGGGTTTGGCCCTGGATGTACAGAATAAACAAACTGCAATTTTTATTTGTTTAAAGTAGCCCCTCTACTGTAGGTAACACCAAAACATAAGACTGTAATATTGTTTGTGCTATTTAATACCTCCTATTTTAAGGATTACTAAATAATGTATATAATTTTATTCCTTAAAAAACACAAAAGCAAAATGACTTCTAGGCATAACTTCACCAACTGTAAAGATATGTTCTCTGCTAAGAACTTCACTGTGTATGGATTTTTTGGGGCTATTTTTATTTTGTGTAGTTTGTAAAGTTTGCTGAAATCTTGACCTAACAATGTGTTCTTTGCAATTGTTGTTACTGTAGATATGCGTGTTTTATTAAGAAAATCTTGGTTTTAAAAGTGTAGGTATGTGTATAAGTTCCTAGCATGATGAAACTGTCATTACAGTGAATATGCATTATATAGTGTGTAAGAAAGAACAAAATGTAGTTTAACATAGTGCTATTTAATTGAATATCTGAAATGCTATTTGCCTGACAAAATAAAGTGTGTTGCAACAATTTAAAAAATGTTTTGCTCTCCTCATTACAGATGTGTGCTAAAAACAAGGAGCTTATATTTTTTATCTGAAAAAGATCCCACAGACTTTCTTAAACCAGTCCTAGAAAGTGGTGTTGGATATTGCAGCGGGTCAGTTCTGAGCCCTGCTCTGCACTGAACACTCAGTCGCAGGGATTTCCAGGAGTGTGTGAAGAGTCAGAGGTGAATTCTTTCAGAAATTATCCCATATGAAGACCTTGTATAAAAGCAGGTTAGCATTTATTCATAATTTACTTCCCACTAGAAGTTCAAAGTCAACCAGAAATGTCTGACTAAAAAAGAAGAGTGAAGTATAAATGCTTTCTGCTTTTCTTTCAGTAGGGAAAAAACAAAAAAACCTCCAAACAAACAAAAAACCAATTGAATTCTGTGAAATCCTGCTCATGACCCAAGTTGTGTTGTTCAGATTATTCTTTCAGCTGGGACTCTGCATTCTGCAGGCTGGCGAGGCTGCGCCCTAGCGAGCCACAGCTCTCTCCCAATTCCTGGCTTGTCCTTGGAATGAAGAAATGTGGCTGACACCTACAGTAGGCTCCTTTTTCCTACAGCTGTCATCCAAGAAGTGTTATTATTTCTCTTGTTATCATCTGTTTTTCCAGATGGGTTTTAACAACAAAACATAGGCCATTCTCAGTTCTTTGGGATAATAATTAAAATACTGACCTTCACCACAAGGTTCTGGGTCATTAAACCTGAATTTTGATTTCCCAGATAGATAGGTTCAAGGCTTTATGAGGTGTGAGTGGGTAGGATTACTTCACTCCAGGGTTTCTGTTCTGGCTGGTTCCTAGATGTGCTGACACTGGGTAGTTACCTGCTCAACACTCAGACCGGTTTGGAAGCTGAGGTTTCGAGCACTCCCACATGCTGTAGGGAATGTTTGGATTAGGCTCTGAAAAAAATGGACTGAGTTTTACACTCTGAGTAACCTTTCCCAGATCTAATTCTCTGTCTTTACATCCTGCTCAGTTGTTTTTTGCTGATCTTCTCTCCCTTCTCTTTTTCCCCACTTCCTCAGTGTTGCAGCATGGTACAACACTTACTGCTTTGATCCCTTAGCTCCAAGCAGTGGCAAAACAAGACACTGGACTTCTTCAGACACCAAATATGAGTTCTTCAAAGATCTGAGCTTTCTCTTTTGTCTGTTGGATTTGTTGTTTTGTTGTTTTTTTTTTTCCATTTGGGAGCTACTGTATTTTCTGAGGTCTCTCTTCTGGTGGCAAGACCTTCCAAGATCTCCTTTCAAGTTCAAACAAGATGTAAAACCACACATACTTAAGTCTTTTGTGATGCATGTGCCCATGCAGGATCCCTGCGGGACAGAGCAGTGTCAAGTGCAGCCTCCTCTATGCAGCCACAGAAGCCTAGAGGGGACCAGTGAAAAATGATGCCTGCGCTGAAGGTACCACAGACAATGCTACAGGGTAGTTGTTGCCTCTGGAATTAATTATTGCCTCCAGAATTAAGTTGGCAGCTGTAATTCTGTGGAGCAGGCCATAAAAGCAGGTTGAGGCATTGTGGCTTTTGCCTAAAGCAATGGACTAGGTCTCAGGAAATCAATATTTCTTTATCCTTCGCACTGCAGCTGGCTTGCTAAGCCCTCCTCATGGTCTGCAAGGTGATCTGGGGAGAAGTGACTTCATGTAACACCAGCCCAAGTGAAACTACACACTAATGCTCACCAGAAGGTTCCAGGTAGATACATGCATACATACAACTACATACATACAGAAAAGCTTTTCTTTCCATACAGTATTTGCTGATACATTTAGCTTCCTTTAACATTAATCTATGTCCCTTTTCTGCTTCAACATGGGCACAATCAGACCTCTGCATCTCAACACATCAGTATCCTGTGGAAAGAACGATTACCGTCTCTGAGAGCATTTTAAAGACAAGTAATTTGTCCACAAAAGCCCTTTATTCTAATCACTCCCATTTCTAACTTACTTATTCTGCACGATCTCAACAATAATTTCTTTTTAGCATCAGGAGACTAGCACAGTGTAAGAAATAAAAAATGTACCATCATTTAACATGTCTACAGACTGAGATTTAAAGATGCTTGGGCATTCTGAACACTCCAAAATATAAATTCAACACAGCTGGCTCAGCAGTCAACAAATAATTACTTTACAGTGATAGACTGCCCTGTATCCCAGGACTCATTATTGGATTCTATATACAGCTTCACAGAGCAAACAGCATTCCCATATTCTTAGCACTGTATCAGCGTCATTACTTCTGTTTTGAATGCCAGCCTTATAAATGAACCCAAATGTTTGCTGAGCTTCACATTCAAGACAGTCTAGGCCAAGGGATTTCAAAATATCCAACATTTTTAAAAGCCCTAAAACTTTTTTGAAGAATTTTAGAAAAATGAAATAAAATAAAAAGGCCAGTATTGTTGTCCGTGGGAAATGAGTCAATAAGAAAGATTGTTTTCTAGTCGATCAACTTGTATAGCAACATATGGCATCAGGAAAGAGTAAGCAAAAATACATTTACTTAACCTAAGGTTCACAACTCCTTTGGATATCTGTTGTTCCTTGGCTCTTTGCAGTGGTTCTGTTTCCAATATCTGTTCTCGTTGTCTCCACTTCAAAGGTCCCTAAGAGACACAGGGTTTATACTGTTGACATCTTATGACATTATGTCCGCGGCATCCTTTCAGGCTTTTGCCTAATAAGATCTCAGTAAGAATAATATTATATGAAGTATTATCCATGATATCCACATAAGTCATTTCAGCAAAGGGTACAATATTTGGAAAAAAAAAAACTTATAACATTTTTAAGACTACTCAAAAAGACAAACAAAGAGGAACAGGACTCCAGAAAAAAACAAACAAACAAACAAACAAAAAAACCCAATACAACATTCCATGGTCCTCACATGAACACTGCGAACATTGACTTGCTACTGCATGTTTTCATATGGTGAAAAATATGATTCTTTCAGCCTTAAACATCTAATTCTTCTACAAGTCAAAGCTCACCAAGATTTATGTCCTTCTGCTGCTCGTAACAACGATTTGGTGGGGTCCTTTCAAGAGTCTGTATGCTCACCTTATTTTTTGTTGAAAATTAAGACATTTCCTCTTTCAAAGGCACTTATTCCTTTAGGGTTCTACTCCTCATTTTCTGCATGGACTCTTCTTTAATCCCTTCCCTTTCCTTTTCCCATCTGAACTCAGGCTAGTAGTCCCAGAGGGGCTACTTTAATTTAGCTGTTTTAATTGCAAACCCAATTCACTCCAATATTCTGAAATATATTACCTATTATAATCTGCAAAAGATGCTACACATTATTGACTTCATCGAGCTTGTCTGCTTCATGGTGTCAGTTAACAAACAAAATATAAAGAAGTACTTCCAAGATGTTTGCAGCCTTTTGAACTTAAGAACAAACAGCAGAACCAGACTACTTAGCTGAATGTATATGTTCACACTCAAAAGATGTTTGGGTAACATTGTGTTCTGTTTTTTTTCAGCACTATGTTCATACTATTCTTTATATCATGCCTGAAAATATAAGTACACTAGCTCAAGGATTTTGCTTTAAGGATCTTGAGATAAAGCAAAGAACAGAGAGAAAAACATCAGTAGATTATGTCATACAGATCTATTTGACAGATTGCCAGTCACAGATTACCTGTAGTATAAATTATTTATTATATTATATATATAACTCAAAAAGGCCAATAATCAAAATAATTCCTCCAAGCCTTCCAAAATAGTGAGCACAAAAATTGTTCCAAAGGCTGTTTTCTTCAGGGAGAAAAATCAAAGGCCTTTGCCATGGAAAAGAAAGATCACTTTTTTAATCCCAGCCATGAATCCAGATACCTCCTTCAGATATACGGGACAAAACAAGCTCACAAGTTTTCTTTTCCTTGAAATATTTCTAAGGATTAGAAATATTTAGGATATTTACTTATACATGGATTTGTCCTACATGTGGATCTGTCCTGTGCTATGTCCTCCACTGAGAGATGTCTGGAGCTATCAGGAAAGAGTTAAAACAGCTAATAACATGCCTGTTGGATTATCCGGGGCTCCAGAAGCAGGGAATAGTATTTGCTACCATTTGTTAACCACCTGGCCCTCTGGAGCATGCTGGTTGTCTCCTAGCATGGGGCCTGTTGTGGTGCGATACACACTGGCCAAGAAGCCCTAAATGAAGTTTGAGACGGTGCATTTTCTGGTGTTGCTGAAGACCAGTTAGAGATTAACAAAGAAAGAATTGCCTTGCCAGATTATTCGTTCCTGTCAAGAAGGCAAGCTGTTATTTTGAAAGGAGCTAATGACACGATGGCGAAAACCATATAAGCTGAACAGAAACTTCCCCTGCATCCTCCAGCCAACTGTAAAGTCAGCCAGCAGAAATCTTGGAAATGGTACAAGTCTTCCTGCATTGAGAGCACTCAGGTTTGGATGCCAAGAATAAATCTCACTCTGAGGGAAACCTCTGAAGTAACTGCTGTTGACTGAGCTGTTACTGGCTGTGAAGGCAGAGCTGAGTGTGGCAGACAGTGTCATGCCATACCAGATGCTGCATCCTCCTGGGCCCCATTTACACCAGATTTTGCCTGACTTGTCAGTGTGGGAAGAAAAGGAGATGGTTCAGTCCCTGGCCCCTTGCCTCAGACTGGCAACTCTGGGCCTCTCCTTTGGTTCACTTCAGCTACTCTGTGCTGTCCCAGAAAACTGAAACAGTCATAAACACCAGTTAACTGGTTGATTAAGTCAGTTCACAGCTGCTTTTCATCATTGGAATTTTGCAAAGCAACCTTTAGGTCTAGGCCACTGTTTTAAGTTCCTTTACTAGGACAAAGCACTAAGTTGCAAAAAGACATCCTAAAGAAGGACATAGCACTGGGAAGGTTAGTGCAATAACCAGGAAAGCTGTGATTTGCAGATAATCCTTGGTAGTGACCTCTTTCAGCTGTAAGATGGAAAAACAGTTTCTGTAATGCTTTCTGCATGCTGCACACCTGTATTTCACTAAAGAAGACAGCCTATGAGATACATCATACCTTGAACTTGAAATTTAGCTACTAGAAAAGAGCAGGAAATACATAATTCACAAAAGAAGCAGAACCTAAGTCAAGACAGTTCATGCTAAAATACCCTGAGTCTTGTGCAACATCATAAACTTCTTGGCTAATGCACGTATCATCTAGCAATTCCCATCCTCAGATCCTAGGAAAGATCCAGCAAGTATTTCCTTGAAGACATATTAAATTGAAGCCCAGTCCAATGTACTCTCTTTCTCAGTTCCTTAAGCCAGGTTCCTAGTGAACTCCTACTGATGTTAGCTACTCAACTTGGAGGACTGAGGGCTAAATAAAGCCTGTGGGATTTGGCTTTCTGAGAATCATGCTCAGCCTCCTTTTTTCCTGTGTCTGGGGTCTTCTGCATTTGAAATTTTTCTCACCACCTGACCGTGGGTGCTCTGAATCCTTTCTTCATAAATTCATTCCAAGTCACTGAGTAGAATGCTTATTTTCTGTTTTATTTATTTTAGGTTACTATGGCCATGGTAACCATATACAAAGTCAGGGTATTGCAAACACATACTAATGAGAAATTATTCAGAAGGTATATTAAGAAAAAATAAATAACCAGAGAAAAATTGACTCAGTAATATTAAGAAAAAATCAAAATTAACATCAGAATTAAATTATCACCAACAGATTCTGCCATTATGCAATAAAAGAGAAATTAAAATGCATCCCGCTGTTGACTTTATTTGACAAATCTCAGTCATAACTGTGACAATTTTATTCTTCTCCATCATCTGCATACCTCAAACCACTCAGACCTCCAAAAAACTGAGTTATTTGCTCCACACTGAATGATAAGTAAGACAGCTAAACAGTTTCTTCATGAGAGGTTCTCTCTTCTAGGAAGAACTACAGTTTTTCAGAAGCGGATGCAGCCTTGAAACAAACTAGGAAATGTGCGTGACTTTGCAACCCTGGCTGTCCTGTACCTGTGCTGTTTAGACCACCAACTATATCAACATTGTTATTACCAGTTTGATGATACGTGACAGGTGGGGCCTGTTTGCTTACTTGATGTTGCCTTTGAAGTTGGCTAGATGGTGCTAAAATGCGCTTCTGCTTTACATTAATGGGCATATGGCTCATATTCTCCTTAGTGTTGATCAGAGAGTACTTAAAACTCAGTTTTACAGTGTGCCTCCACACTTAAAAATTCTAAAATAAGGCAGTTCTACAGTCCAGCCCTGGACCAGAAACTATTCACAGTGCCTCATTAACTTAATGTTGTGTTGATTTTAGTGGTAAATTTTTTAAAAACATAAATTTTAAAAATCTCTTCCATTACCATAGGGTACAGCTGCTTGGAAATACACTGGTGCTTTGTGTCTCTGAAGGTTGTTTTGTCTTCCTTAACATAGGAATTTGTAGCAGTTGTGCAGTTTAATTTTCCTTGCTGCCACAAATCTTGATCCTTAATGTCCCTAGTTGTCTTTGCAGGGTGGTTCTGTGTTTTCATTTGTTTGTTTGTTTGTAATTCACTTGGGTGCACCGACTCAAAGAAATATGTGATGTAATTAGTATGGGAGCACTGCACAGGCTGAATTTATATTTTTATTTGGCTGGTCATATAATTGGTTGTAATTCAAAATGAATGTGTCATCCCAGATCTCACACTCTGTTCTGTGGACAGCAACACACGCACAGCAACAGCTGAAATGAAAATAAGTCTCACAGGATATTTAACCTCCAATATTTTCAGCTTGTCTTATCACCACTGACCCCAAATTGCATACTGGCCTTTTCACAAAGATAAAGGATTTAAACTGCTGAAAATGAGTTACAGCAAATAAAAGCAATATGTACCAATACGGTCCTCATATTATTCTTGTAAGCAAACAGTTGGTGTTTTTTTATAACTAGACGTAGGGAGATGAGTTGAACCTTTGCTGAAATGTACTAGCTGACTGCTGTAAAGCCTGCAGGAGCAGCTCACATACCGCTGCAGAGTGACTTCCAGCAAAACAAGAAAGCTGATCACAGCTCAGCCATCACCATGGATCTGGTTGCATGTTTGCAAAATAGCAGGAAGGTCCCTTTTCCCTCAAATTTGAAAACTGAAGAAACAAATAAACTTTTTTTTTTTATTTTTTTTTGCAGCCCATGTGCTGGAGAAAACACCCCCCTACACACACACACTCTTTTCTGTTAAGGTAAATATTCATGCAGCTGTTTATTGCCCTGTCTACTGAGATAAACAACACATCTATAAACTCCAAAGGCTTTCAAATAAACATTAAGACACTTTCTGGAAGAGTAAGTTTCAAACTATGCAGAAGGACCTGTTATGTAAATGCAGAATTCATTGATTTATTAATGTAGGATTTGCTCCTCTCTGTCCTCCCTCTTGAGCAAGAGAGATGTCGAGCAGGTATCAGGCCACAACGTTGGGCTTCTTCATGTAATAATAACTAGATGAAGGCTCTGGTCTGGATTTTCAGTGCAATCTGTACAAAAGGAAGGTTTCAGTGCTCAAACAGGGCAGAGTGCTGGTTTCTCTTCCAGGTAACAGTTCTGAGCACTCTATTGTTAAGGCTTCTGAGATTTCTGCTTTCCTTTTTTTCTATGCAAAGCCAAGCAACCTCAGCAAAAGAGACTTAGATAACCCTGCCCAAGATGCAACAAGAGATCTAACCTCAGGTTAGTTGAGAGAAGCAGATTAAAATCTCTTCTGTTTGGGGAGAGATTGGCATTCGAGTCAGCCTGATGACCTGTGACTGAAAAGGGTGGAAGGGAGGAATCTTCCTCTGGATGTATTTAGCTGTGGTTGCACATAGTCTGAGAACTACATGCTTATCCTTTGTGATCAGAATAGTATCTGCTGTGGAAATCCTCAGAACTCCCAAGAGCTTAGGTAACTGGTGTACTCACATGTGAGCAAATGAAATTTAGTTGATTGCGGCCAGTAAGTGTCACTTAAGTCAAGTGAGAGTTTTGATTTAGGCATCTAGATTTAGATAAAACATATTGAAGAGAAAGTCCTCCTGAAGCGAGATCCCATGGCACACAAAGAAACTTGAAAGATTAATTCTGAAATAAAACCCAAAACCTTCTTTCTAGTGCCGGGCAGCCTTAAACAAACCAGATATCATGAGAGGAGGTATTCATATGAGGTACTTCTTTCAATTCCTTGGTCAAAGGGATAGAAATAAGACTTTGCCATTTGTGGTACGGTTCAGCATAAAGGAATCATGACTCAGAAGTGCCTCTTCTGGTCCATTAACTAGAAGAAGGGTGCCACATGCTGGTATAACACCCATGGTAAGGACACATAACAGCAGGTGAGATAAGCCCCAGCACGGCTGCCTCCCGTGATGACTGAAGAGGCAGGTGCTAGAAGGAGGGAAGAACAGTGACACCAATACCATGGATCAGCTGAAAGCTTTCATACATACCAGTTCACTCAGGGGCATGCACTGGGATGTGCACAGCAAGTGGTTTGGGTTCATTCCTCTCTTCCCTGGGATTTCGTTGAAAGGGAATGTACTCTAATCGAAGAGTATCAACCTCCTCCATTTTGCACTGTAACAGTGCTTAGAGGCCCCAGGCCAGAGCAGATGCCCTTTGCTCTTGGCCTTCTTCAAATACAGAAGTGACAGCCTCCCTCTGAGTCAGCAAGGCAGATAAGAGGCAGAAGGAGTCACAGGGCAGGACCATTGAAAGGCTGCAGTTAGGACAGATTTGCTTTACTCTGGTTGATATACCTGGATGAGCGTCAGCCTCTCTATGCTGCTGGAGAGATGCTCCCAGGAACTGTCTCCTCCACCCTTTTCAGCTTCCAGACCACTACAAGCACAAGAGAGATACAACTTCAATGTTCTTTCCAACAGCGTAACTTAGACTGCCCAGCACACACCTATGACCACAGCAACCCACCTGATCCAACTTGATTTAAAATCATCTAATTTAATTCCAGGAAACAGCCTTTGGCCTTATGCCTCTTCTTTTAAAAGGATTGCTTCAGCTCCAGTCATTATATTTATGCATGAACCACCCACTTCGATATGGAAATTGTTGCAGCCCAAGGGGATTTAATTAAGTAATTAGGGAGGAGGGCATATAATGTAATTTGCTGTAACAGGGTCTACAGAGCCAGTCACTAAGTGACCATATGTGCTTGAGCCACGAGCATTTCAATACCCTTACCATCCCTGTGAAAAAAATAATGCAAACGGCAACTCCTCTTTGTTGTCTCAGGCATATTTTCATTGCTTGAAAGAATTGCACAAGCCATGCTATCATATCAAACTGCACAAAGCAGGCAGATTTATTGTTTGCCTGGAAAAGTACAACAACCGAAGAGCTTTGTGGTTCCAAGCCGAGGGCTTGACAAGCACTGTAAGAATAAAACCTGTTCTATATCAGCATTTTCACAATCAGGCCATGTTGTGCATTTATATTCCAAGTTTGCTACTCTTAAAGGTCAGTTTTGTTCTGAAAGAAAATCATGGTATTAAGTGCTAATGCAGCTGTAAATACAGTTTTCTACCTTTTTTTTATTATTATTTTTTCCTCTTTTGTGTTGGCTAAAACACTAAACAGCTGGTGTTTGCTAGATTGCATTCTTATAGTGAAGAGTTTGTCCTACACACAGAGAATGTGTTCATTCCTCAGGAATCAAGTGACCACACCAGAGCTAAACACTACATAAAGCATATGATTTATTTTGGACTATGATTTCTCCAGATGCTGAAAGCTGGTACATTTGTTAACTTTTGACTACAAACCACTGATTTTCAGTAGAAAAATGTATACAAGAAAGAGCAAAAACTTTTACTGGGATGCATTATTTGAAACTTCACTAAATGCTTGTTGCTTTCATATGTTCTTGCTTGCAAAACTTAATCTCTGAACACAGAAATGAAACAAAGTGAGTTTTTATTTGTAAGAAATCTTTAATTAAGGCAAAATGTCTCAAACTGACCCTGACTGCACTAATGGAAATATTTTAATTGAATTTGTGAGAGCTGGGATATGCCACCTATTTGAAGGCAGCCCAGATGATCGATTACTGTAGCTCAAACTTGGTTTGTAATCCAAACCTGTACTATTTAAATGGTACCCATTAGAGTCTGGTTTGGGGTTACATTTATCACTTACTCTTTTTGGTTAGGTGGGTATCTGTAGGCCTCATGATCGATCACCCTGGGGTCACATTTTCAGGGTTCTTTATAACCAGAGCAACCTGAGCCTTGGGCTCAAGATCCTGGGCTAGCTGACAAATTGTTATTTAAGACCCACTGAAATTAGTAAGAGCCATAGGTGTAAGCAGTACTTCAGTGATCAGATCTCTTTGAGTGTTTGAGTTTTAAATGCCCTGCATGTGACAGTTTAAGCTCTGGCAGGACTGCTGCCTGAAGCAACTGCAGGTCTGAGATCCTCCTATGACCACCAAGAGCTGGGACCATGGCCTGGAAAATGAGTAAAAGGTTTTTATCCTGTGATATTACAGTTACTAACATGCTTCAATCCTTCCAAGAAATCCGTGATTCTTTACAAATTCTTTCCTAATCCCATAAAGCTGAGAAATTGCTGGCACCTGAAAATGTCTGTGCCCTTCCCCAGCAGAGAGCTGGACCCTGTCAGGCTGACAGTGCACAGAGGCCACCCAGCCCTGGGGTTTGCAGCTCTTTGCACCAAAATGTTGCTCCAGGCTTTGAGCAAACCATTGGCAGACACTGAGTAAATCACTAATACCCCATGGAAAAGCCCTGGACACGCATTTTTTGCACTGAAGCATGGAGTTCTTCAAGCAAAGGGGCTGGTGGGTACTTCCAGACATTATCAGTCTCATATACAGGGCTGAGTTACACAGAAAAAAAAAGAACATGTCCAACACATGGTTGCATGTCTTTTCCCAACTTATGCTCACTTTCACTTTGTTATGGTGGGAAAGTTGGTCAAGAGTGTGGGGCCGCACCCATCCGAAAGGCCATGGTACATGTTATCTTCTCAAATGTTGCCTCACTGCCAGTTATCAGACTGGCGGTTCCAGGTACAGTTGTGCACAGAGTTGAAAGCAGTCATTATCAAAGCAATGGGTGGTTATCAAGGCAGAAGAAATAGGTGAGGAGGGTGTGATGCAGTACACATTATAATGGGTGTGTTTGCAGATGATGCAATGGAAGTTCCAGCCTTATCAGGTGGTGAAATTCTATTTTTGTTCTTATTTATGTGGGTATGCAGTAACAATGTCATGCGTGCAGCAACTGTCTGCTTCACAATACATTTTTTTCATGTTTGCTAGTTGACATAGCCTGTCGGGAGGGACTAGCAGCAGCCACTGCCGAGGGCTGGAGAAAGCAGATCAACAAGGACAGAAGTAGCAAAAGGCGGTATTTTATATATCAGCAGCTGTGTGTGCTCCCTGGTGAGTCAGCAGCTGGAGATGAATTTATGTGATGGCAGCTGCCTATGAAGTCTTCTTTGGCAAAGCCAGTAATGGAGAAAGTTTATACAAGTTGCATATCTGTCATTTAAACACGCCTCCACCACCCCCTCAGTTCCGGAAACATTCTCCCTGCCCTTCAGGCACCCAGCATGAAGGCTTAGTCTTCAGCAGGGATGCCAAGCTACCATGCACCGAGCTTCAATCAGGCAAGACTTGTTGCAAAGCTCATTTACAGAGCTAATTTGAATAATAGATACGAGTTTCTAAATCAACATCTAAAATGCAACAACACAAAAGCCTTCACTATGGGATCAGTTCCCTGCAGGATCATCTCTATGGCAAGTTCAGTTTGTATATATATAGCTATTTAAAAATCATTTTTCTTCATTGGAAGACAGGTGTACCAAAAAGTAATTGCAGTGGGTAGTCAAAGGTAGAGATTTCTCATGTAAAATACATGAAAAGACAAATTTCATAATTATATATGAGAAAAGTCCATAAGAGAACTTTTATACCAAATGACTGTAAAATTGAGGATTAAATCCTTTTCCTAAAATTGTTACCAGAAACTTCCATAACATATGTTGATGACTGGACACACATCTAATATCCTTCTCACACCAGATGTAGGCCAGTCAACAGAAACCGTATCTTCAGGACATCCACACATGCATGTTACAAACAGAAACAGAGAGGAAAACTCAAACAAGCCCAGCATTTGGCACCTTGTTTGTTTAGCAATATAGGCAACTTCTGATGTAACATCTTGGTCCTTATTTCTCTGAGGAATAACTTATAGTCTAGTTCTGACTCTCTGTCCATATAATTTGGGCAGTTTGATTTTGAAAAAAGAAACTGATCACCCATCATTGTAAAGGGTCTCCTGAGTGTTATAAGTGCTTTCACCTAGGTATTAGGATGTCATCTCACTGGGATGAGATATCATAGCCCACGACTTGGGAGGCACAGACTCCAACATTTCTCTTTTGGTCAGTAATTACATATAAAAAGGTACCTGTATATATACATATAAACTGTACCACACATCCACAAATAATCAGTCCTGGAATTCAGGGTGATCAAACCCAACAAAACCCTATTTTTTATTCTTAGATGTCTTCAGTTTTAATGTGATTAAATTTCTGGGGGAACTCGAATTTAGAGAAATAATTTCAATGGTCTTCTCAACAACCTTTTATATTTTTAATATTTTTAGCTTTAAAAACATGACCATGTTAGGAAAAACATATCATTTTTAATAAGTTTTATTTTCTAAATAAAAGATACTACTATCCAATCTTCATAACTCCAGGAAGTATATATATATATATAATTGACACAGTTGAATAGTGGCTTCACAATCATTTCAGCTAGACCTAATCAGCTTGCTGAGGTACTGGCTCTCAGCAGGGCTTGTACTCTCAGCTTGACAATGGGGATCAGAAATGTCTCATATCCTGCTCACTTGGAAAACCCTACAGAACACCCTGTAGACATATTTTTGAAGACAGGCTAAAACATTAAGTTTGCAGTTTTCATGATTTTTTTAGTTTGTGTCATTTAGGGTTGCCATCATGGGCACCCTTTTAATTGCATATTCTTATTATTGATGCAAATACATTATCTCAACATTTAACTCTCTATCTAGCCACTTTCATTGTAATGTGTGTGTTCTTCCCAAATACAAAAAATAGAAACGTAACCTGCTTCCTCTGCAACAAAAACATGTCCTGCAATAAAGACCATATATCAGTTAATGGTTAGAGCTTTACAACAGAAAATCTGGGAAGGATGCTATAACCATATCTAAACAAATCTTTCAAATACAAAATTACACAAGTACATACAGAGCCATTTCTAGATGTCAGCATTGTGAGTAAAATTGAGCTCACTTCCTCAAGCATGTCATGGTCAGGTGCATTTATAACCACAGAAAGCAAAGAGAATCAGAGAAGGTGAGATTTCTGGATGGAGAATGGGGATATTAAAAAGGAAGAGTCTTGGAAAGTGGGACTTGTTTTTCTGGGGGTATGCTAAGGGTCAGCAACTGGGTCTGCTGAGCGTGAAGGTCTTGGGTACTTTCTCAGGTCCTTCATCAGAGGTGGCCAGCCTGGACCTCCAAGCAGGCATCAAGCAGTAGTTGACGAGCAGCAAGTGGAGCATCTTTACGTTGTTCACAGGCCTGAGAGCATGTGATGTCTCAGAGTTCAACTATTTCACCAACCAACCAACCAACCAAAACAGAAAAAAAAAAAATAAAATCAAACATTCCCTATAATACCTCTTCCTTTTTAAAGCCATACGCTAACATATATGAACAAATTAGGTAACTGTTGCAACACTACCAAACTGTGTGAGGCAGTGATGCAATGCTTATTTTATGTTCTGAATTAATGCAAAAAAGGGGCCTCAGCTGGAATCTCATCGCATCCAAGTGTATCCACCCAAACCCCGGCACAGGGTGATCAGTTCTGGGTAGGAGAGCTGGAGAACTTGGACTTTCAGCTTAGATATTGCACTGCCATCTAGTGCACATCGCAGACACTGCACGGAGAGGCCTGGAAGTTAAGATGCACAGCACCAAACGTGTATAAAAATAAGGAGGGTTTTCAGAAATGTTCAGTTGGAGGGTTATTATGTAAAGGCACTGGGAAATTCTTGACAGAAATCTCCAGTCCCATTCCTTCTTTTCTAAAGAAGCAAGAATTGATGTGAGGGAACAGCAAGAGAAGTAAGAAACTCTCAGTGCTTCCATTTTCCTTTCCTGTGTATAAGATCCTTCTGTGCCCGCAATAAATGCAGAAAGGAGAGGCTGCAGGTGAGCCTTGCACAGTGTTTCCTCTTTCAGTTCAGTATTTGCTTGCAAATAGAATGCAAATACATAACTCTCATTTCTCATTCAAAATTATTCTCTGTTTGCCTTCAGGATTGCCCCATGGTTTACACACTACTCCTACACTGCAAACAGTGACTGAGTTGGAAAGCATCAATCTCTGCCACTTCTGGCAGGTGCGTTACATTCCCAAGTTTTGTGGCATGGGTGCATGTGGACCAAAAACTTCAGTGTTGTCAAACTATAAAATATGTGGTTTTATATCTAAATATGTCATTCAGTATTTTAGGCTGCAAGAGACCATTTCTTCCCAAAGATTGTTTTGGAACATCCAAAAAGTGTCTTTAAAAAAAACCTCAGATGAGATTAGCAAGAGGAGGTAATAAATCTGCTCCTGAACCATTCAGATGGGTAATCTTTTAATTAATTTCTCTCTTCTGACTATAAAGAGCTTTAGGGGAGGCTCCATAAGACGACTCAAGTGTGAAGCATGAACAACAAAGGATTTAAGATTAAGTACCTTGTCCGGTATCTATGAATAGGGTAACTTGGCTGCTCAGAGGGAGTCACAGAATGTCAGGGATTGGAAGGGACCTCAAAAGATCATCCAGTCCAATCCCCCTGCTGGAGCAGGAACACCCAGATGAGGTTACACAGGAAAGTGTCCAGGCGGGTTTTGAATATCTCCAGAAAAGGAGACTCCACAACCTCCCTTGACAGCCTGTTCGAGTGTTCTGTCACCCTTACCATGAAGAAGTTTCTTCTCATATTTAAGTGGAAATTCCTGTGTTCCAGTTTGTGCCCATTGCCCCTTGTCCTATCATTGGTTCTCACTGAGAAGAGCCTGGCTCCATCCCCCTGACACTCACCCCTTACATATTTACAAACATTGATGAGGTCACCCCTCAGTCTCCTCCAAACTAAAGAGCCCCAGCTCCCACAACCTTTCCTCATACGAGAGATGCTCCACTCCATTCATCATCTTTGTTGCTCTATGCTGGACTCTACCCAGCAGTTCCCTGTCCTTCTGGAACTGAGGGGCCCAGAACTGGACACAATATTCCAGATGCAGTCTCACCAGGGCGGAGTAGAGGAGAAGGAGAACCTCTCTCAACCTACTAATCACACCCCTTCTACACCCCAGGTTTCCATTGGCTTTCTTGGCCACAAGAGCACAGTGCTGGCTCATGGTCATCCTGCTGACCCCAAGACCCTCAGGTCCCTTTTCCCTACATTGCTCTCCAACAGGTCATTCCCCAGCTGATACTGGTACCTGGGGTTGTTCTCGCCCAGATGCAATACCCTACACTTTCCCTTGTTGTATTTCATTAATTTTTTCCCAGCCCAACTCTCCAGCCTGTCCAGGTCTCACTAGATGGCAGCACAGCCTTCTGGTGTGGCAGCCACTCCTCCCAGTTTGGTGTCGTCAGGAAACTTACTGACAGTGTACTCTATTCCCTCATCCAAGTTGTTGATGAATATATTGAATAGTACTGGTCCCAGTACTGACCCCTGAGGCACTGCACTAGATACAGGCCTCCAACTAGACACTGCCCCATTGACCACAACTCTCTGGCTTCCTTCCTTCAGCCAGTTCACAGTCCACCTCACTACCCAACTGTCCAGACCACACTTCCTCAATTTAGCTGCCAAAAGCTGCCAAAGCTAGCCAAAAACCATTGGTGACTAGCCTTCTACATGACTTTTGTGGCTTCCTGTAGTTATGACCTGTTTTTCTACCTTATTTTCAGCCCAGTAACTGTGTTAAAGAGACCAGCCTTGAAAAATGCAACTATGAAGATTATAGAGTGATCTAACAAGACTTCTCACATGAGATGCTCTGGGATATTTGAGACATCCATGAGGGATGAGTAATATGATATGGATTCTGTGGGAGACCCAGGCCTTCCTAAACTAGCTGCTAATAAAAAGAATTAGGTGTTCTGGGATAAATTACATTTATACATTTAGGAAACTGTTAACAGCATTCCTGCTTTTCCTGGTTTGCTTGCATGTGTGTATGGCACACATCCACACGTGGTAGGGTATCAGGGTTGAACAGTTTGGGGGCTGGTGGGCAAGAAACTCACTAGTGATATGATGTTCCTGGTGCCCCAACCTCTGCAATGTCCAGGGCCTGCTGTGTTCAGCCCTATAATCCTTTTTGTGGAGCACTGCAGCCTGTTTTTTATTTTATAGCTGTACACTTGCACACCCCTACCTGTCTCTGCAGCTGTTCTCCCTGCTCTGGCCTTCTAGAGTGCTCTTATCCTCATTGCCTTTCATCGGAGGACTCAAAAATTACTGCTTCAGCTTGGGTTTTATCAAAAGCCATTGCCATAACCATGCGAGTTGCCCTTCCTTCCTCCTTCTGCATTTCTACATTCCTACATTTCTACATTTAGTTGAGAGTACACTCCCCTTTTCTTTTCCCTCCCTCTTTTGTCCTTCCTTCCTTTGTATATTTGTTTGGTTTTTGTTTTGCCTAAATGGAAGAGGAACTGTTACAGCTGCTGTATACTGTGAGTTATGGATGCCACAAATCAATATATTTGCCTGTAAATCAGTTTCATCATCATTTGTGCAATAGTGAGAGCTTCTGGTATCTTTCAGGTGAAGACCAAATAGATGAATTTAACCACTTGTCAAAGATTTAAACATTCATAAAACCATTTAGTAGGTCTCAGCTCAGATCTGATTGATCAGAGGTAGTTGCTTAAAGTGTCTCTGGTGTGTGTCTCGGAGAAATTGAAATGCAAAGTCAAATGTATCAGTGTAAGATAGTACCACCATGATCAGTTTAAACTCATCCGTTTGACCTGTTCTCAGTCAAACATGAGAATTTTAATAAGATTCAATTTTCAGCTGGTAGTGAATAAACAGATATTAGATATTACTGAATAACAACTATTACCCACTATCTGGAAGGTTCTGATGTGGTGTGATCTGCCCTCCACCACCACAGCAGGGCCACAGCCAGGGCCACTGCCATGTAGCACAGATTGCAGGATTGGCACTATTAGCAGGTGGCTTTGAGCTAAACACTCTCTAGTTTCTAGAGGGATAAGGGGCATTGCCACGCTATACTATCTCTGCAGACTTGCCTTTCTGTATCTTTGTGTAAAGCAACATTAAACAGAAGTACTTAAATATTATGATAGTGTTGCAATGCCTAAAATGTACTTGGCCCCAGGAAGGAATTCAGGTGAAACATTGGGTAAAATACAGGGTCTTCGGCTGATTTCATAAAAGCTGGTGTGTTAAGAAATAGACCATCTAAACTTTAAAAAGTGATACATCTAACTCTTTCCTCAAGGAGAAGATGCGTTTACAGTTACAGTTACAGTTCCTGTATGTGGTTAGAAAGGCAAATCAAGGGCTTCTGCTCCTTGATTTTTTTTTTTTTTTTATTACTTCTGGTTTTAACCCAGTAAGAATTAAAACTAACATAAAACACATCCTCCACCTCTCAACTAGTATCCAAAATAAAGCAAAGATCCCCTTCATCTTTGTGGATTAGCAATTATCTTCCTTTATAACTTCATTTGAAGAAATAACCCGAATCGTAGCATACTCTCTTCATCTGAATTGATGTAATCTGTGTGGATTCATATAACAATAGGAGCTTCTGGAATCGACATATTCCACATTCTGACTGTAATTACTAAATTATTTTTACTTCTAGAAACATCACATGCATCTATCAGATATGGCTCCTTCAGGATTGTACTAAGTGCCAAATGATCTTACGCAGGAGACACATCCGTACATCCATTCAGAAAAGTGGGTGATGCTCCTGGGTCCTCAGGGAAGTCTCTGCTGCCTGGAGGATTAGATGGTGACTGGAATAGATTTCCTGAATTAACCTCTTAACTTCACTGACTTGTCTTTGAATTAAAGTATATGCTTTGCCAAAAGTATTTTTTAGTGCTTTTTCCCATTGCTCATAGGAAAAATAGAAATAATTAGAGGGCCCTGGTTCCCCTTTGGTCCTTGTTTTCTGTCAGCATGAGCCCATGAATGTCAACAATGTTCTTCAATTTATCCTGATGAAGGCAACCAGGCTGAGGTTGTCAAGAGCGCAGAATAAAATGCAGCTGCTGCCACATCACAGACAGTGTGTGTGTGCGTGCGCTAATTGTAGCAATAACTTATGACTTCACAAAGTAGATCCATTATTTCACTGGTGCAAACATAAACAGTTACACCTGTAGAGTGACGGCACAGAGAATATATGCTTCCACATTTGTGGCAAAAACACAGGAAATGTCTGAATTTATGCTAGTACCTAAAAGTACCTGCACCTCGAGCAGGCTTTTACCTCCCACTGCTGGTTTGAAGGGCCATTCATGTTTTAGGTCCTATCATGAAAGGAAGTGTCAGTGGAGACATTTACCTTTAGAAGCATTCACATGCAAGGAAAAAGTAGGAGGAAAAATGCCCTTTATACTTCCCCAGTACTACATGCAAATATACTCATGCAGCTGAATTTGCAAGTGTGGGGGCTTTTTCATCTAAAACCCGAGTCACATAGAAGAGCACATACATGACTATTTGTCAGTCCTGATTTGTCCACAAATCCTTGGTGTTACAGAAGTGATGCTTGGCTTGAAATAGAGTCCTGAACAATATGGTTGCCCCTGGTTACATCAAGTGTGTATGTTGTAAATCACCAGTTCACAGAACCCAAGGGAAACCCTGGCCTTAGTAAAACATTCCAAGATATTAATGAGCATCAAAATTTCTGTCTTAGTGCTGCATCTGACAATCTGCCATTCAGCTGACACTTAGGATGTGTTTTTCTCGCATTGCTTTTGAAGTGATGCAACTATTCCTGGTGATGTCAACTCAGGAGGAAGAAACAATGAATTTCAGCCAGTGTTATTTTTTATGACCTATGCTGAAATGAAGCAGAAGAACTTGTGAAAAACGGTATGCCCTTTGGGTGGCGCCTACTGCAAAGCATTTGGTTTCTTTTCTTACATAATATTGCCGAGAAAGGTCCCAGTCTGGCCTTGACTGTGTGGGCTTTAAGCCCCTGGCTCCTTTGGGTAGTGCTGGGAGAGGGTGCGACCACAGAGACATCTGGTATGCAAAGAGGGGACAGAGAACAGAAAATGAATAGCATCTATTTGTAAATGCAATTTGCATTTGGTGTCAGTCATTTGCCTCTTTGTTTTCTGGTTTTATATGGCTACTGAAAACACAAAAAGCTGTAAACGTATTTATTAATTAACAAATTTATTATTTTTAAATAACATTGGAGTCTGTACACCCATTAATAAAATATGTCTTTGTCTACTCTCACAGCTAAAGAACAGAGAAAACATCAACTTTCTGTTTCAGGGGGTAGTTGCATGTTTATATTACCTTAACAGACACATGTAGTCTAGGTGGGAAGAACAGGTTTTAAGAAAGGCTTTGAAAGTGTAATTACAGTTAGAGATCAAGAGCTGGCACACCTGCTCTGGGGTGTATATACGTGGGCTAGTAGATCTTGGGTCAGATCTGATTTTCACCAGTGATTTTCACCCATAAGGACATGGGGTGAGTGGGGAACGTGAGGTGTGAGTGTAGCCGGGCTCCCCTCTCATCAGACCTGCTGGACCAGCCAAACCAGCAAAGGAAACATCTTGCTGGATGTGTAACGCTGTGTTGCCAGCACCTCCAGCGCAAGGGAGCTGAAAGCAAGTCTCTCTCTCTGAGCTCGTTTTCCTGGAATTGTTTTAGGATTACTTCAGTTTAGATGTGCTGGTGCTGAGCTCTGCCCACAATGTCTCCTTGTATTTGCAATCTGGAGCAAAATTCTGTGTGTCACTGGTATTTATATCATAACATGTGGCAACGTGAAAGGTGATATGCACTTCTAAGCAGTTGTGATGTGCCAGAGAACAATGACATAATAAGGTTAACCTCAAGCTCGCTTATTCATCAGTTTATAAAATCCATCTCTAGGAAAAGAAAACACAGTCGAAATACCAAGAAAAGAAAGACAAAGGCTTCATTATTTGACACGGAAGACTTTATTTACAATTAGACATCAGGTTCTCAGAAAGAAGAGTTTGAGCTTTATTTTCTTTTTACTGAGTTCATTAACATTTCTAAGAAATGTTTATCCTGCATTATTTTAACAAATGTAAATATTTAACATTAGCCTTAATAACATGAATTAACAATAACTGCAACCGATGCTTTGGACAAAATAACTATAATTCAAGTGCAATATAGGTGTTGAACATTGTTTAAAAGTCCAAACCTACATTGAGATCAATGAGATTATACATATGAACAAATGTATTTTTGTGCATGCAAAATTGGGCCCTGAGACATTTAAAATCATGGCCTGGCTTGCTGGATCGCTGCTGCTGGAGCATGACATGGCACTAAACAACACTAGTAGAGCAAACACAAACTTGCTGACAGTGGACTTGAAGCCAAAGAAATTGAAGCTGAAGTGTTATTGTATCAAAAATGACAGAGGCATTACTGATTGTTTGCTTGTTTGTTTTTGTGAAAAGGTCTCACTGTTAGATTCTGGCACAAAAGACTGATTTTATAATAAGAACCTGGTGTCAGATCTTGAACCATAGCAGAGTTATACTTGTTTCAGTGAAGGTGACTTAATGACTTCAGATGTCCTCATACCTTTTTGACAAGTCCATAGGACTTTAAGGATGTCTTAAGTTGTGTCAAACTATCCCCAGACTGATATGGGAACAGACCATGACATATGACACCATCCACAATGTAAAGATGAGAGGAAGGTCTGATTTTTCTTTGACTAACAAGCACCATGAACAACCAAATGCATGGGGTGTCTGAGAGCAGAACTTCCCTTGACTGTCATGCCTCCACATATCCTGCCATTATTTTGAATGTACCCAATAGACTTTGCCTTCAAAAATAACCTCTTTGGATTTCTGTGATTTTTCAGCTTTATTGATAGCTGCGTAACTTTGTCCACAAGGAACATAGCATTAAAACAACAGCACTTTAGTCTGTTGGGTTTTTTCCCTTTATTTCTGAAGGATAAAAACACTTTATTAAAGATACCCCGCCAAATATATTGTCCTTTACCAGCAAGACAAACCTTTCTGGTTTAAAGTCCGTTGTAGCACTATTTCCAAACACCAGGCTATGAGAGGCTGGCCATGTTTGATTTTTCTTTTTCTTTGCAGCTCTTATTCAAGGATACAAAAGATCCAAGAAGAAGTCATAGAAAGTGCTGAACTTGGGATCCCATTGTGAATTCAGAGAATCCACAGGAAAAGGAGAGACCCCGCAACACTGAATATCTGCCCCAGTGACTCTCATTTCTAAGATATGACATTCAGATTAAATGAAAAAGTAAAGCATTTATGCAGATGGCAGTGTTTGCTACCTTTCTACAGGCTGATGCACCTCAATAAACAAATGCTTGCATAAATTTCCTTGTGGCAGATGGTTTATCATTAAAGAATTAGGACTACCTGTTTTCATTTACATTCTTCTATAGTAAGGAAGTGGAACCCTCTGATGTTTGATCCAAGTAATTATCTCAGTCTTTCCTGTGTCTGGAACGTTCTGAAATATTTTCTTTTGACCTTAAAGGTGACGTATCCGTATCAGATCATTCTCTATGGGAGACCTTGGGCTAAGGGAGGTTAGGGCAGAGCAGAAGCTGGTGTTCAAGCAAGAGCCAGAAAGAAAAGCACATAGGAGGCAACAAAATTAGCAGCTGAGCAGGTTAGGAGTTAGGGAGTGGTTCAGATGACTAAACAGCTGTGAAGCCAAGTGTTGATGAGCTCCATCAACATATGAATGACTATGGCATTTGTCTGAGCCATCTCCATATAAAATGTATAAACCACATATTTTAGTAAGTCTTTTATTAACTTCACGTATTACAGTTAGTAACTTTACATAATAAACTTCACATTCAACGCAATTCACATCCCTGAATAGAGGACAGAGAGCAGTTCTATTGCAGCAGCTTCCATTCCTTGAAGGAACAGAAAGAAATATTGCAATGAGAGCATCTAGAGCACAGAATGAGCTCAAAGGTGTTGTCATTCCCAATCTGTGCTCACAGACAGAACATCAGCAAACGGCTTCCATTTGTCTTGCAAGTCTCAGTAGAAAAAAAGTAGCAAGTTGCATAAATGGCGGAAGGTTGACTAAAATCCAACTGCACTTCAACTTCAGTCTGTTTGAATGTCATTTAAAATTTGTAACAAAGTTCAAATAATCAAAGTTATTTGAAAGCTTATTTTCCATGGTGGCCTCTTTAGTGATGTCACAAGTGTGGGCCTTCGGAAACATCAGCTTATTTGGGTTAGTGAGTTGGTCTTCTCAAAATGGAAAAGCATGTTGAATTCCATAGCATGTGGACCGACTGTGCCTTGAATCATACCTTTTGTCTCTGAATTTTAACATACTGCTTGGGTGAAAGTTCTATTAAACACTGACTACCTCTGAAGTCTTTTGTTACCTGTAGTGAAATAAAATCAGAATTCAGCATGTGACGAGGTAAGTCTTCGTCTTGTAAATGTCTTTTTACTACAACATATTTTTCACCAAAACATTCATGTCTCTGCACTTCTTCCAAATCACTCAAAAAATGCGCTTGTTTTCCTAGATGTCAGTGCATTAATCCACCACTTAGTTATTCTACTCATGATGGGAGTATATTTAGTCTTAGTGGGCTCGTACAGCATGACAATGATGCATGCCCGAGAGAAGTGAGAAACCCTAACCAACACTCAATAAAAAATGTCATTTACAGTGGGTTCTCTGAATCCTAGACATGGGTATGTCCTGGAAGAGCAGAGGAATCTGCAGCTGTGTGGCCTCTGTCACAGAGAAGTACTAGAAGGCACTTCTGAGCAGTTTAGCAATCTTGGATAAAACTTCTATTTTCATGAACTCACAATAATAATGCTGTGTTTTGGAAAAAAAAATGTTAGTCTTGTGATATAGTTCCCAATACCCTCTCCTGAGTGTGTTACGAGCATCCTGGAAGATTAAGGCCGGGAAGAGAATTTGAAAACATTAGCTAAATTACCTGGATGATTTCGTAGAGAAAAACTGCTGAATTTACTAGCACTTAAAAAATAAGAACAGCTAAACAGGTAGTGATTCTGAACTTCTTGAAACCCTGAGGGAAAGTTACCACTGAGGGTTGAGCCATTTGTGCTTACTTACTTATTTTAATTTCTTTGATCTGCATATGAAATAGGAACCCAAGAATGCGACGAACAGCACAGAACCCGCGATCATTAATGCCATCTGCAGCACACTCAGCATCTGGACCCGACCAGTGACTTTATTTCTGAACATTTCTGCTTTCTCATCTCCAATAACAGCAGACTGAAACAGTGCAAGAAAAATGTCAGTGAAAGGTAACCATGCAAGCCCTTACTTGCTGAAAATATTCTTGTTGTGTGCAAACCACAGCATTAGTTTAAATTGCCCAATTTCAGGGCACCCAGACTTAAAAAAAAAATAGGTCTTTTTTTTTTTCCTTTTTTTTTAAACAGTAAAGATTAATAGAAAATATACTAACCTCATTTAGCCAAAGAAGAGGAAAAATATAAGGTTTTTGAACTTTTGATAAAGCTCTGAAATGAGAAAATAATTACAGCATGTTACCTTTGGTTTGGTGCATAAGCCCAGTCTCTATTTAAAAACTTTTCTTCTCCACTAACTATATTTCTACCTTCCAGATGTACCTTTTTAGTATAGTTTTAGCCTGAAAAAAAAGAAGCCTACAAGTAATAGCAGCCATTTTATATATCAGGCAACCAGCTCTTTCTGTCTAGTCTTGTGGGCAATCAGAAAGAAGAAAGGTTGAGCGCAGTGAGGTGTTGGTGTGAGGGTCTGAAGATCTGTGTGATGTCCACCTGCCAGATGTACAGGATTCCCAAATGCACATCTGTACATGTACATTTGGGGTAATGAGGAAACAGCTAGACACCCACCAGCCCTAGTGATAAAATCCACCTAGTGACAGAGCATACACAAATTCTCTCTCTTTGGATTTGTTACAGAAAACAGTATTTGTCTTCAAGTTCATCCTCTTAGCTCCCATTTGGGTTTTGTAAGAATGTTATTTTTAAGAACATATTGCCTTACTAGCTTCTGTGGAGGAAACAAATGTGTATTAAAATACTTGGACAGTGCCTTGCTTCAGAAGGGTTGCTCTTCTGCTGAAATTAATGTGCTCTGAAAAGTCATGATGGAAATTTTTTCAAAAAATATAAATGGGCTTTGGGAAAATCTTTTAATTTCTTCTTTTCCCAGCCATTCCTGCTGACACTCTCATAGACCAATCAGCCCTCTTGAAAAAAGTCTTTAGAAACAAAATAATGAAGTAGTACTTACTCAATTTTTGGTGCAGGCTTCACAAGGAGGTTTACTTGCAGCCTTTTTGCAAATCGGAGTGTGAAGCCAGTGATCTAAAACCAGAAAAAAACCCCAACAACTCACATTATTTTAAACTTTTGGATGCCTAAGCCTAGAACATAGAGTGTGTTAAAAAGCACTTTGGTATTATTTGTTATGTTTTGAAGGATTCCATTTTATTAAATTTTAATGTTTCTAAGGGTCTTTCATTTCTCATAGAAGTTCTGATTTTGGGGCTTCACTACAGTAACTTTTATAATTTGCAATTAAAACTGAAAGTTAAAGAGTAGGTTAAAAGTACTAAATCCCTTACAAAATGTTTCATATAAATACACGTTTCAGGTTTTTTTTTCCCACCAGAAATTAGCTATATTTTCTTCTTTAATAAGAAGGATGATTAACTTTCAAATGGCTGAAACAAACATTTCATATCTAAACAAACATATCAAAACAAAGGTCAGATCTTTTCTTCATCTCCTTTTCCCCTTTGTCCTCCACAAAACCAAGACAGGGTATGATTCTTGAAAATTTCATATCAGATTTAGGAAATTCTGATTCATGTCTCTATTCCAAATAAGGTGAAACAAAGATTTAACTTTAGATCTCACCATTGAAGTTACATAGCTTAACTGTCAAATTATATGACTAAAAATATTTCAGTGAGAAATGCTGAAATTTACTTTTTCATCTAAATGCAGAGTGAATTAAAATTTTGGAACCTTAGAATTCATCACACAATTCAGAACACTTTGGTAAATACTCTTAAAATTGAGAATATGAATCACTGGAACAGAAGTAGAGATAAAATCAGAGATAATCAAGATCAGAGCTGTGATGAGGTCATTAAGTTTAGGAGGTCATTCAGTTTAGGAGGTCTGTTGTACAAACTGAGTCACAAAGACTATTTTAGGCCTGGTCTAGGTAATCTGTTCAGAAACTTACCAGTTTTCTTGAAAATAAACTCATCTGTATTTATGTAATTTCCATTTAGATGGTAATTAAAAAATGGCTAGTTACAGAAGCTGAAAAAAAAAAGTGTAGAGCAAACAGATCTTCCATAGAAAATAATTTGTTCAAAGTACTTGAATGTCATAGAAAAGCTATTGCAGACTTCAAAGTTTGCAGAATCTATTTAATCCCACATTCCCAATAAGGAAAAAATCTAAACTTATTTTCCCAGCTTTGAAGATCAGAAGGAGACAAAGTTCTGCTCTAAATTTCCCCTGATAAAACTGTAACACTTTTGTGAGGAGATCTTGCCAAAGCAAGTGTGGAAATCTTGTATCTTCTGGTCATCCCTCTGGTAAAAGGCCTGCTCTACTACAATTAAATTCAAATATTGCAAGTTTACTGAGTTATAATTATTAAATATTTGGACTTACAGGCTCTACATCTAGAAATGTCTCATGTTCCTCTTCATTTGGGCTCAGGCCTTCGACATCATTCAATATAGATTCACTTGCATGAAGAAAATGTGGAAGAGAGATAAATACTGGTTTTCCTATTTGGAAACAAAGAAACTCATTCAAATCATTAAGCCTCGTTTCAATGTTCATCTTCTGAGGCCATTTTCTATGCAAACATAGATTTTTATATAGACACACAATCCTGATAAAAATGTTTGTAGTCCCACCTCCCCCATCTCCAAAAAAAAAAAAGAGCATTTCTGTGATTCTACTGTCATTAGGAAAATTTTTATGGTGAAATAAATTATAGTTACAAATCCTGCTTGTCTGTATTTACACCGTGGAGCTGGCAGTGGAGGGCAGGACCTGACTGTCTCAGTTTCCCCTCACCTTCGTGATCCTCTTTTAGTAGAAATCAAGCCTGAAGGGAATCCATGCCGTCCACTCTGCACCAAATACAGTCTCTGTACAAACTTACTTTATTATACTCATGTTAAACTAAGCCAGTAGTGTCTCTGCATCTCTGCATGTGTATATAGTTGTGTACACACACGCACAGACAGTGTGTGTGAATTAACACAAATACAAAGGACTGTGATTATATCTGGCTTTTATACAGTCAGTGCCCCCTCCTTTCCTTTCCGTACATTCATTCCCGCAGTGTCAGTATTCAATCTGTAGTATCACAATTTTGCATAGCACTATTTTGCATAGCACAGAAGTATGATAATATAGTCCTCATTTTGGGAAATGAGGCTGCAGAAATGTGAAAGGTCTCACAGGCAATCTGTGGAAGAACTCACAGATAAACATGAACATCCTGGATCTTAAAGTAAAACCTCAGCTACAGGACATGTACTTTTTCCCCAGTTAAATGGCCTGTTTGGCAGCACCATGTTACTGCTATACCTGCTTTGCAGGCACTGATGTCTAGGACTCCAGCTAATGTGCAGTTCTGTGAAATGACTTGATCTGTACAGAAGCAATAATTATCTTCGACTTCAGCAGGCGATGCAAAAGCTTCACGAGGAACTGCGAAACGATAGAGTGAGATTCCCTTCACCTCGTGCTTGCCCTGGTAAACTCCATAGATTGATCTGAAGATGGAAGAAGAAAAACCTGTTTCAGTCATTTGTATTAAAAATCTGAATTCATGGCAACACTCCTTAAGGATTCCCCAACATTTTCTGTCTTTAAAGAAACAAGTACTCCAGGGACCCAACATCCAGGCTCCTTGTTCCTCTGCAGTGGAGAATATTCCACACTTCCACAAAAGGATGTACAAACTCCAAGGTGACCATGAAAACAGACAAAAAGACAAAAATACTAATACTAAATGACACACACAAAGCTAACAAATTAAGTAAGAGATCTTTTACCTACAAACTTCTACACTCACTGTTATTAAATTTTTGGACTACAGTAGAGACACTTATCAATATAACACAGTTTTTCTATAAGTTTTTGCTAACTTGATAATACTAATCTAAACTTTACAATGCAGGCAATATTCTGCATATAATCTTATTCCATTACATTTGAATCACAATATCACTTAAGTTTCTTCTTGCTCATACATTATCAACTGATACAGAGAGATGGTTGTTACACAGTAATGTAACCAGGGCAGCAATGCTTTGTATTGCAGCCAAACAAAAGAAGGGTTCTGGGTTTTGTAACATGAACAGAACCATTTTCCATGCCCTGTTTCAGCACAACCTTTGGGCAATTGTTACTGTCCTTTTTCATTGTTCATTAATTATGAGAATTAAATGGCCAGAGGGATCTCTCAAACTGTGTGCAATCAATCCAAATGATTTTGTCATTTTTCCTCTGCATAGAGTTCCCTTTACCATGACTTGCGAAATGTTTTCCAAAATGCTTTAGACCAAAAAAAAAAAAAAGGAAAAGAGAGAACTTTAACTTCATGTAAAAACACTGATCATTGAAAACAAACAGCCTGCAAAGCAAATGGCTCACTTTAAACCTAGTTAAAAGGAAGCAGCTCTGTTTCCAGGCAGCAAAATAAATAAAGCGGTCAAACATCTCAAAGTAAATACACTATGATGCCCTTTAAATCTTTTAACATGGCTTCCAGTGATCCCACTGGAGAACTCAGGAACACTACATAGCCACGGCAGAAGAAGCAGGCTGAAAAGCCATCAGTATGGGATGCATTCAGCAGCTTTATTTGTAAATACATAAAAATAAAATATGTAAAAATATCCTGTGAGAAAACAATTTTAAGTATCTAGTGGGTGACAGTAAATCCTGTTCTGCACAGAGAATCTTCTGCAGAAATGCTGAAGATGGATCTAAGTGACCCTTGCTGTACCTATTGCCTTCTCAGACCAAATACAGCAGGTTATAGACTGAGTCCTGATCTTAGAAGAAGACTTTCAAGACTTTCAACCCTGTGACCATCTGTGTCTTTCACAGATCTCTAACAGCTCACAACATTGTTGGATATTCCCAAATGATACATCTGTAACTGACTGAAATAACATACACCGTAACTAGCTTACTGTTGGACGTGAATGAAAGTAGTAGAATCAGGTTCTGAATCATGAGCACAGCTCATGAATTTACTTGTGTTTAGGGGAAACATTTATTTTAAATTGCCTCAGTAAACTGTACCCAAGCAGAGACACAGCAGATGCTCTTTGAAATAACAGAGCATTCGAGTGACACATGCAGGTGTGTCTGCACACCAGGAAAATACCAGCGCACCTGCAAATATCGGAGGAGAAAAAGCGCAGAGTCTGATCCTTCTTAACAAACGGTGGGAATGATGCTCCATCTGTGAATAAAATAAAATAAAATAAAATAAAATAAAATAAATAAAATAAAATAAAGAGTTTGAAAACTATTCCACTCAGAAGATGTGATTTAATTTCTAGCTCAATTCTCAGCTGTTACTCTCCTATAAAACCGTGAAAAAGATAAACAAAAGAAACCATTTATAGGGAAAATATTTATCTAAATTATCGCACCGTGACAGGCCATCTAAAGATTAAGATAAGATAAGATAAGATAAGATAAGATAAGATAAGATAAGATAGCAAGCCAAATTATGGCAGCTTGTGTGTGTGCGTGTGTGTTTTGTGTTGTATTTTGTTTTGTTTTGTTTTCCCCACAGATATCAATATATACGATCAAGCCCATTAAAAACAGAGGATACAAAAACCAATCCTGCTTAGTACGAATCCTAATACCTGTTGTCATTGCTTCAAAGTTTATGCAGTCTAATGACCTACACCTTTCTAGAGATGCTTGGTTCACCTGCAGTTATGGCACTCAGCGCTTAAAAGAAACACAGCCTTAGACTTCAAAACTGGCGATTTAATAGTGCTAGACCTTTTTTCAGCAAAGATTGCTCAAGCAGACCCCTTCTTTGCAAGCTGAGATCTTCTCTATGGCGAGAAGGAAGCAATACTAGGGCACAAGCCATCTCACCTCATGGTAGACATGCAAAATAGGTCACAGGAACAGCACTGTGTGGTGCCTTTTCCTCTACTTGTTATAATAAGAACACAGATAGCTCAGATGCACATTTCTGTGTTGCCAGAATCCAGAGTTGAGCAAGAGGACTGTCATTTTTCCAAGTAAGGTGTTGTAACAAACTTTTAACCAGCACATTTGTTACTTCTTACTATAATTTATGTTTAGTTTCTTACTCAGCAGCCATAACCAAGGGATTGAGAACATCTGCGATATCTTTCAATCTAGTTGGCAAGAGCGAGAAAGCTAAATTATGTACTGCCACTCGCTCACTGCTGACAGCAGCACTTTTTCTTAAGTAACATCCAAGATCATCCTAGACACACTATTTCTAAATCTTGGCAGTCTTGGAGAGTTTGCAAACATGGACTCTTTTCAAGCCCTGTAGTAGAATAATACTAAACATTTTTATCTAGATATTTATTTATACTATACATGCTGCACTTTGATGTGAAAGCTTACAAGATAAGAAGGAATTCTCACAAGACTTTTTAAACCTGCTGCTTCTTTAAACACATGGTCTCTCCTGAGCAGTCACACTGAATGCTCTTGTAAACTGTGCGATAACCTTTGCTAACAAGGTAAAGCTCCACGTTTTCACTGTACTGGAGCACTTAGTCTAGTTAGCTGATTATGCTTATTCCATCAGCTGTGGAAGAAGAAAAAACACAATGCTGAACCTGGGAAAAAAGGGTTCAGACTCCATAAGAAAGAGGGAAAATCCCAGAACCTAAAAAAATACTACCTCTCATATAATCAATTATTTTTAAAAGGAATTAATCCATCCTGATTCACCGACTTTTAGATAGTCAGGTTCTTGTGATGTACTTGAAATACTTCAAAATAACTTGACATGTGCTCTAGGTTATAAGGAAAATTATCTGTGCCAGGGAAAGCAGCACAGAAAAGGAAAACAAACAAGCAAACACCACAAAAACCACCACCACAACAACAAAAACCTCAATAACAACAACCACACACCAAAAAAAACTATTTGTTTGGATACTTATTCACTGAAAGCCTACAGCTCTCTGCAAAAGCATCCACCATGACATCTGCCAGCCTCAGCTCAACAGATTCTGGTGTCCTCACAGCCGTGCTTTCACTCATCAAGAGGAAAAATGTCATCTTGAACAAATGTGTCTTAAACAACACAACTGTTTTCATATGCATTCCAAAAGCAAATTCAAAAATATTCTTCTGTAGTCTATTAATCCCAAACTAAGCTACTTTTCCATCCCTTTTCACTTGTTGGTGACCTGAAAGTCACCAGTCTGACAGCCTTCTCCCTTGTCACCTTGTTTTCTTTTTGTAGCTCAGTAAAAATATTTTCTGTCCATTCTGGTGCATTTAGTTTTGGTTTTCAATAGTGTAAATTAATGTACAGTATTAGACTGAAAAGCTAAGTTTCAACTACTACAGCAAAGAAAATATATCTTAGTTATATAATAGCATAAAGATAATTAGTAGAAACAGAGAGCTGGATTCCTTTCTTGTATTTCTTCCATATGTACTCTAGCTGAAGAGGGTGTGTGTACAGCAAATATAAAATAATGTACAATAATGTATAACATATATATTTAATAATAGATACACAAATATACATGTATAATAGCAGTATATCCACATTCATATTTATATAAACATTTAATATACAGAATATAGAACTGTTCAAGTGCAGGGGAATTAACTTAAAAAATGTATCTCATTATTCCCTTGTTATATCAAGAAATACTGAAGTTTAAAAAAGCTCTAACAGGCTCACCTGTGCCATTAACCAAATCGCAGTGACCTTGCCAGTATGAAAGATTCCTTTAAGAAAAAAAAAGAGTAATTCTGCATTTATTATATTATACCTCATCATCTATTTCATTACCTTTATTGCTAAATATAATTGCTCCTATATAAGCCTGAGCCATTAGCAAAGTTAGAGAATACAGATGTTGATTCATTTATTCAGATACACTATATGATGCATCATAATAGGACGAAAGGGATCTAGCTACTTAAGGATGCAAAACAGAAATAAATACTTGTATCAAAGAATCAATAACTGCCTTAAATCCAAGCTCCTAAAAGAATCGTTAACAACAGAGAGGTGGTTTTGCTAAGCCCAGAGCTTGATCCAACTTCTTTTGATTTGTTGAAGATTTTCCATTTATCTATAGCTCTTAGTGAATCAAACCTCAAAAGCCATACCTTGAAAATATGTCTAATTTTTAATTTTACAAATGCTATGATACCTTTTGTTTTTATAACTTTCAATTATTGCTGTTTTTGTAATATCTTCTTTCCCAGTATAGACTCTGTAAAGTCCATCCAATGTCCCATTGTACTGTAACAGACACAAGAAGAAGGAAAAAAACAGTTAGAAGTACTGAACTAGATTGTAGCATTGTCAGATTTTTCTTCCTCACAGCAGCTGCCTTAATTTTTATTCACAGTATGACAATCGAAGGCTTTGCCTCCTCATTGGTTTCACTTACCGGGTAGAAGACTCCCAGAACTGGGTCCAAGGGAAAGGGGACCTTGTTTAAGAAGGGATCTCTGTAACCCCACAGTAATTCTTTCACTGTTCTGTTCTGCAGCATTTGTGACTTAGAAGACTTAATCCAAGTGTTCAGTAGCAGTTGTATAAAAGTGTTTGTATACACAGAAGGTGCAGCCTACAACAGCAATAAAATTAATGTTTAGCATAGAATTCTGCATGCACTTTAGATCAAAACCACAGAGAATGACTCCAAGAAACCTCTAGTAAAGCTGTTTTCCAGAGTTGCAGCTCACTGTAAACTAATTTTCTACTTAAAATTGTCAGTCCTTACTACAATTACTGTGCATAACTTACACAAAGGCAGACAATTTGTCTTTACATGAGTTCACTAGAACATCCTAATCACAGAATCACAGAACAGTTGAGGTTGGGAGGGACCTCTGGAGGTCATCTGGTCCAACCTTTCTGCTCAAGCAGGGACACTGAGAGCCACTTACCCAGGTCTGTGGCCAGATGGCTTTTTTAGTATCTCCAAGTAATTATCTCAAATCCCTATCTGTATAACAAAGGTTGTATCACTTCCAGTTTTCTACCTCTTTTCTGTCATCTCCAGATGTCACACACTTCAGACTCACTCACACTGTAAACAGGTCAGTAAAAATATATGAGCCTTGTTACTTATTGGCTTAGATAAGTCGTTTAGATTTGCTGTTACGCTAGCAGGAATACAACTGTATCTGGCATAAAGCTGACCAAGTGCTCAGTCTTCATTAATTCTTTATTTAGAAAGAATACACATTTGCAACAAACAATTTCTTTCTGAAAAGCTTTAATTCTAAATAACGGATATCTTCTCCTAATTCAATGAAGAATAATGTAGATTTCCTGGCAGCAATTGTAATGAAGGTTCCCAGAGGCATAAACACAAAGTCAAGTCCCTAAAGGCACTGAATAGCTTGTGGAAAGCAAACAGAAATGATCTGTGTTAGCCTGTCTAGTAAAGCAGGAAATTGTAAAAATTCTGGCAAGTGAATCTGTGTGAAAATAAGTCTTTCTCTTAGAGCAAGTCCTCAGCCCTTTAGTAGACCACTGCTCTATACTTAGTGCTATGAGGATGGCAATGGAAGAGTCCCTTTTGCTCTCAACTCCTGCCCTCCTCAACCTCAGGAATCTCTCCCTCTTGTCTGAAATTGAACACAAAGTAAACAGAAAGTATGGATATTACAAGATTATGAGACAGAAGAGATATGGGTTCAATCCCCCCAGGGTTAGTAAAGTGTGAAAAGATCTCTCCAAATTCTCCTGCGACTATTTTGATGACAAGTTTATACTATAAAAGGAGGGCTCAACTAGACTGAAGTCAGTGCTGTCAAATGAGATCAGCGGAGCCTCTCTGAGAATTTGGCCTTACACCAGTTTGTTTCTGAACACCAAAAAGGAGCTTGGTTCCTCTGTTCACACCCCCTCTGACACGGCTGATTCCAGGCATGAGCCTGTGCTACGTGATCCAAAGTGTGGGAGCTGAGCAGTGTTAGTTAATACCGTGACATGTAGAACTCTGAGTAAGAGGAAAAAAGAACAGCTTTCCGAAAGAGAGATGCTGGCCTAAATAGGACACAGACAGAATATATCTGGTCTGAATAAGGTAATTTGTCTTTATTTATTAGGTCTTTGCTCTCTAGAGGAAAGAAGGCTCATGCAGCCTTCATCACAGTATTCCAGTACTTAAAGGATGGCCAGAAAGAGGATGGAGACTCTTTCTTCACAAGGAGTGATATGGAGAAGACAAGAGGCAATGGGTACAAGTTGCACTGGAAAAGGTTTCTTCCTGATAGAAGAAAGGAATTTTTTTTTTTTTTTTACAGTGGGAACAGTCAATCACTGGAATGTTGTAAAGTCCCCATCACTGATGATTTTCAAGGTGTAATTGGATAAGGTTCCAGAAAATCTCATCTAAACTCTAGTCCTCAGAAAATATTGAATCAGACGATGTTTTGAGGTTCTTCCAACATGGGCTCTTCTATGATTCTGTGATTGACTCTATGATTCTATACTGTGTTAACAGCAAACATCTCTTCACTCTGCCCCTAGCACACACTCTCTCACAGAGATCCTGAACATGCAGACACCACAGATCTAGTGCAACACAACCAGGCAACACAACCAGGACTGAAACAAATCCATAAAATGTAAACATCAATTAAGGGCAAACATTCTCAGCCCGTGACAACACAAAAATGTCTAGACTAGGGTCTAGCACTACTCTGGGTTGGGACCCTGTTACTTTTATCTTAAGTACTAAGGTCTCAGCAGGAGACGAGAGCTCAGGGGATGTCACTGCAGTTGTGCTGAGATTTTACCACGAGGGGCAGGCATCTGGAATAGTGAGGCCATGCATCTACTGAGCAAGGGACTTAACACAGCTCCCCTGCCTAAACAGGACAGAAGTTATTATGGAAAGATGATGCAAAATCTGCCTTTTACTGTCCATGCTGTACCTCACACAGAAAGGGAATCCACCCACAAAATCTTGATTCATTCTCACATTAAAACTGACTGGGAGGATGCTTTTTGATACATGCTATCCAAACTCATGACTTTGTTTCTACTGAGAGGAACAAATTAATTTTCATTTACCATTAAAATTAGCTCAGGAATACAAGGAAACCTTACTATATATGCAACATGTCCTCAAAATGTTTTTTAAGACAGTAATACAGCTATCCTCAGTGTAACTGACACTCATGTCATTTGAGTTCATAGAGAAGAAACATATCCTGTGGCAGTTTCAGTATTACTAATCCTAACTTCTCCTCTATTTTCTCCAGTATCTCAGCATTTGAACATGGACATTATGGTTTTATTTCTTTACTTACAACAACAGCAAGGTTGAGGCACGTGATGGTATCATTTTCTGTCCCAACAGACATATCAGGTTCAAAACGAGCAACGTTAGGCAACATGTAGGATATTGTGCCATCAGAGTTTTCCGTGATATTTTCTTTGGGTAAATATCGCACCCTTGAAATAGAAAATAAAAACACAGAATTTTTTTAACATTTCATTTTTGAGACAACACATAACCATGCCTTACCGAAGTTTTTTTAAAAGTTGATGAATGTTTTTGAAGATGAATGTTGAACTTTTTATAACCCCTTCTTATGTGAATTTGTGTAATAAATATGTAAAAAATCCATTTTCTGTAAAATATTTGTCTTCTGGAAATATTTCCTTAGTGCCTGAGGGAATATTTTTTTTTCTTCATACTAAAATGAAAGCAAGTATTTTTTAAAAAATTTTAATAATGGACCTTGTATCTTCTTATATGTGTTTTAAATTAACTGTTTTGTCACATTTTTCTAAACTTTCTCATGGTTGCATGTAATTAGAAGGGGATGACTCAGAATGGTTAATAAACACTTTTTTTATTTGATAGGACAAGGGGTAATGGGTACAAACTGGAACACAAAAGGTTCCACTTAAATTTGATAAGAAACTTCTTCTCAGTGAGGGTGACAGACACTGGAACAGGCTGCCCAGGGGGATTGTGGAGTCTCCTACTCTGGAGACATTCAAACCTGCCTGGACACCTTCCTGTGTAACCTCATCTGGGTGTTCCTGCTCCGGCAGGGGGATTTGACTGGATAGTCTTTCAAGGTCCCTTCCAATCCCTGACGTTCTGTGATTCTGTGATAGGTCTGTGTTGCAACAAAAGAGATTACAGGTTAAATCTATAATGGGAGTCACTTCGATAGCATTTCCTATGCGTGTGGATGTTTATAAGCAGACTTTCAGCTCTCCTGAGATTCTCATAAGCCTCTCAAGCATACCCTGTCACCAGATCACTAAGGTACATATTATTTTCATTAATAATGTAATTGGGTAGAACAACTACCTGAAAGTTGTGAGATTTTGTTTTTTTTTTTCTCATTAATGTTACTTCTAACTGGAAACAAAAAACCTAAAACAAAATTTCCAACAGAATCATACGGACAGTTGCATTTTCAAGGCCAGTTGTTCTACATTATAATAAATAAGAAAATATTTAAGGGGCAATTGAAAGTCACATTGGCTCAGGTAGACTTCTTATCCCAGGTGAGCATGACCACAGCAGTGAGACGAGTTATATCCATCATTTCTTATATGGTCTCATCCAGGCTTCTGGAAGAGACTTGTGCTTGAGAAAAAAGGCACCATCACCACCACCAGAATAAAACATTTCTGTTTGGCAGGAATTCACCTTCTGCAGTATTTGTTAGCTGGTTAGTTTACTGATTCCTGTGTACTCTATTTTCAGGTACTCTATGAACCGAGAGTTCTCTACTTCTAATGAGAAATAAATAATCTTTTAGGCGTCAAAGCACCTCAGCCATAGATGCTGTAATACAAAGCCAACTTGCAAAGATAATATGCATCCCCAAATATCTCAAGAAAGAAATATCCTATCATTTTAGGAAATAAATTTCATAACAAGGGTGCTAGTGATAGCTGGATATTTGGCCTAATGACTCCAGAAGAATCACAAGTTCTATGTCAACATCACAATTAAAATTAAGGAAATGATTAAAAGCTTCCTTGAATGATGATGGACTGCTGCAACTAGGCCCTAGTTAGTACATTCAGAAAAATGAATGCTTTTCAGAGGAAAAATTGAAAAAGGAAAAGCTATAGGCTTAAAAATAAGTCATAAAGGACCAAAGAAACAAAACACATCATTAAAATAAATGAGAGATACATGGGTGATAAGATAATCTCTTGAGTTTAGGGAATCTGTCATATCTTCTTTTATCTAAAAAGTTGGCAAAAAATTGAACAGCAAGAAGTGCAATGTGCCTCTGTGTTGTGGCAAACACCTTGTTAATGAAAAATTGTTTTTCACAAGAGCAAACAGCTTCACACCCAGTTACTTATTTCTAGATGTCTTTTCCCAATGTGAGACCCAATACAGAAAGTGTTTGTGATTGCTCTGTGTAGCTGCAGTTCAGGCATTTTTGTCAAGTCTGGCTAAAATATAATGCTGGATCTCCAAAAATAACTTTTAACTCAGTAGAACTTTCTCTGAATTTAACAAAACTGATATGACATCACATACTCAGGGGTCTTTGCTTACCTATATGTGTAAGGTCCTCTTTGTTCAAGTTTTGGACGTGCTCCTTGCTCTAATACCTCTGAAGGATTTTCCACATTGAAAATCCAAAATTGCCTGTAAACTGAACTTCCTGGCACAAGCCAATTTTGAAAAGCAATGGTACCATTTGCAATTACAGCTTCCTAAAAGGACAGAAATTAAAGTTAAAATTAACCACAAAAAATTAGTGACAAGCTGCATTTACTTTCCAGGTGACTATAGAAGATTCCTAAACAAACAGAACAAAAAGAAAAAGGCTAATTTATCATAAATATGAGACATACAGCACACATTTTTGGCCAACATTTGAAGGCAGCTTGACATTCTTGCTTAGTGAGAGCAAAATTGAGTCTCTGTAAAATAAGTGATCACAAGGCTGATATAATTGTTACTGTAGCCAATAGCAAAACTTTCTTACTGCTGTGGTAGATCATTGACTTAGTTCCCAAATACTTTCCAACTTCTCTGAGCATTTTTTTAAAAAAAAAATCTTTGAACAACTGAACAATAACCAGCAGTTTTCAGAATCCATAAAGTGCTTTTAATACATTTTTAAGTAGCCCAGGAGAAGAAACAAGAGTTATCTCTGAGCATTACTCAGACACTATGTAATTGTTTACCCAAAGAAAGCAAATAGTGTTCTTGCAGGACTGTTTTTTGTCAGAAAACTCTTGTCACCAAAACTGAGACTTTCTAAGAAATCTCTCTAGTTTTGATAACATTTTGTTAGGAAAGTTTCCCAGGTCCAGGCAATGAGGGTAAAATATGCCTATAAAGACAATGCAGGACCATGGCACTCCGCTATAACATGGTAAATGTCTATTCATTCCTTGGGACTGTGCAGTGACAAAGAGAATTTAAAGGTATGTTTTCTATATTGTCAGGGAAATACCTGTTTTGCCTGGTCTACATCAGGCCTCTTTCTATATGATTTTCCCAAAGCCCTGCTATAATGTATTTTTTCTCCTCCATGGTAGAAATTCAGAAGAGTTTTTACAATAAGAACAAAAATCTAAGCTGCTTGGCTCCAACATATGAAATTCTTTTTTATTAGAGTGGTGCAATATTAATTAGGCAATTTGTACATGGCTCATAGAGTCCCAGGAATTAAAAGGCTAGAATCCCTCCAGGTAGCAAGATAAGACATTTTAAATGACAAGTTTCTAGATTTTCTTTCTAGCTTAAGTTTCTGTCTCTAGAAATTGTTTAGCACCATCAAAAAAGAAAACAAAACAAAAAAAAACTGTATATACTACCAATTAATAACCATTGCAGTTAGAAATGAGCACCGCCTCTTGGAGAACTCGTAACACAGGCAAAGCTTTGTTTGTAGAAAGCCTGTTTGCCTGTTTTATGGTGGAGTTGCAAAAGCCTTGCTGGTGGCGTAAAGCACTGGGCTTACTGTTTGAATATCTGTTATAATTTATGTGCATTTGTGTGAGAGGGAAAGGAAACCTTGCCACAGCAAATGTGTCATCAGCTTGAGGTCTTGCACTCACTTGACGGCTAAAATTCTCTTCATCCTTGTTTTGTAAACCTCAGGAGGCCCAAGACTGTCAAAGCTGTGATCCAGTGTGGGGCAGACTGCCTCCTTGGTGCAGAGGGAAATGCTCACATGATTTGAAAATCACCTTTTCACTTTCCAGAGGGAACTGCTAAAGGGAGCTGTGAGATGCCGTCTGATACAAATATATGTAAAACTCAGTCTGCTCAGTCTGAGTGTGATCTATACTCAGCAGGGTCCTGGGATGGAGGTAGATGCCAGGATTTGACCTCCTTCCTCTGTGTAAATGGGACTGGGAAATGGTTGAGGATTCCTGGCAGCTATATGGTCAGGAGAACAAACTAATCTCTCTAGAAGTCAACAACACACAGACACAGACATGAATAGAAAAGTTTCAAACCTTTGCATGTACTTTCTGTACTGCCTCTTACTATATATCACTGTATTATGTACTTTTTTATCAATCTAGAATGAGTTTGCTGTCCACCTAAAGAGATAGGTTGGTTCTCATTTATTTTTCATGCAAGAGTAACTAATATGTCCATACTATAACCTTAGGAATGCCAATGGATAAAAAATACTTTGATGTGGTATTAAGAGGTCCCTGGAACCTGAGTACATGGGACAGCCAGGTTGCAACAAGTTACTATGTGGATTTGTAGCCCACCATTCACTTTGTGCTAGTGCCACCATGAATGCTCTTGAGGGATGATTCAAGGCAACAGGTGATCCAACCTGACAGTGAGAAGACAAAGGGAAAGGGGACAAAGGGGAGACAAAGGGAAAAGCTCCTGCAGCCCCCGGTACCTGATCCCCATGCCTCCCATCTTCCTTTGTGCCAGCTCTCAGTCCTCAGGGAGTGGTTTCTGCTTGCCAGACTGGAGGAAGACTACTCCCTTTTTTTTTTTTTAAGCTAGGTTACCTTTCTACCAGTGATCCACTTGGCTTGGAGGTGTGGGTAGGGGGAAGGATCAGATGACAACCAGAGTTAAAACAAGGGAAATAGCAGGACAAAAGAGGGAAGGGGAGGAAGGGAGCAAGACCATTATCTTCAGTGGCATTCAGCCATTATTGTTACTAACATTTCTCCCACAAAGGTAGTATGTATGATTCACTGTCACATATTTCAAGAGTGCAAATGGTGGGTTAAAGCTCTGTCTTTATTCATGTCTTCATTTAATAAAACTAATATCCTCACACCAGCAAGCCATTGAGTTTTGGCTACCTGATCACTGGTGATGCCAACCCTAAATACTACCCTTCTCTTAAGAAGCTTGAGAAGTGGGCCCATGCGAACCTCATGAGATTAAAGAAGGTCAAGTCCAAGATCCTGCACTTTGGTCAGGGCCACCACCAGTATCAATACAGGCTGGGAAATGAAGGGATTAAGAGCAGCCCTGCTGAGGAGGACTTGGGGGTGCTGGCAGATGAATGATTGGACATGAGCCAGCAATGTGGGCTTGCAGCCCAGAAGGCCAGTTCTATCTTGGGTTGCATCACAAGGAGCATGGCCAGCAGGTTGAGTGAGGTGATTCTGCCCCTCTGCTCTGGTGAGACCCCACCTGCAGTGCTGCATCCAGCTCTGGAGCCCTCAGTACAGGAAAGACAGAGACCTGTTGGAGACAGTCCAGTGGAGGGACACAAAAATGATCAGAGGGCTGGAACAGCTCTCCTATAAGGACAAACTGAGAGAGTTGGGGTTGTTCCGCCTGTAGGAGGCTCCAGGTAGACCCTACTGCTGTCTTTCAGTACTTAAAAGAAGCCTATAAGAAAGACTGGGACAGATATTTTAGCAGGGCCTGTTGCAATAGGACAGGTGGTAATGGTTTTAAACCAAAGGAAGGGAGACTCTGGCTAGACATGAGGAAGAAATTTTTCACAATGAGGGTGGTGAAACACTGGCCCAGGTTGCCCAGAGAGGTGGTGGATGCTCCATCCCTGAAGACATCAAAGGTCAGGTTGGACAGGGTTCTGAGTGACCTGATCTAGTGGAAGATATCCCTGTTTGTTGTGGAAGGGTTGAACTAGATGACCTCTGAAGGTCCCTTTCAACCCAAACTATTCTATGATTCTATGGCTAGTCACTTGTATGTTCCCCTAGTAACACTGACATGCTTTGTGATACTATGAAAGATAAGGTAATTTGGGAAAGTACTAAATTGGAATTGATAGTGTGAAACTCTTCTCAGCTGCCTAGTCAACCTGCTTCAGCCCTAATATGCAGTAGTTAACTACTGTTAGTAAAAGTAGATGTGAAATATACAATTGCAACACAGCCAAGTTCATCTCACAACCTAACTGTGCAAGACTGAGTGAAATCAGGGGGAATTTTAACTCTTTTTATTTTCATCACAATTTTTCCCCCTCTTGTGGCGGGTAAACTGTCAACACATAAATTTGAGAAATGCTGGGCAGTCAGCAGTACAAGCTTGCTGTACTTTGTTGTTCTATGCTAAATTCAGTCATCTTGATTTCTGACGAAGAAATACAAAATGTAAGACAAAGTTGCTGTTTTGACAAAGAATCTGGCCAAATGGACAAAATATGCCATTTTCTGGGAACTGAGAGATTCCATGAATGCTTTAGGTGGTAACAAAATTGTAACTAGTTTGTCTCTATGTGTTGTACGTGTTGGGCTGCATGCATAAGTTGGAGGAAACAAACAATACAGTTCCATAAAATTGTAGAAGTTAAGTTCCAGAAAAGCCATTTATTATTTATTATTTTTATTACTTTTAAAGTTATTATTATTAGCTTATTACTAGCCTTTCTATTCAGGCTTTGTTGGATCAAAACTTTTAGTCCTTTTTTAGTCCTTGATCGTAAAAGATTATGAAAGTAAATAAAGTTTATCATTGAAAATGCTGGAATATGTGTGATTAAATCACTTATGTTGTGCTGAGAGACAGCATTTGTTTTAGCTTCATTAGTATAGATAAAGAAGTATCACATGACTGTCACAAGCACAATTTAAATTAGGAGGATCTCCTGTGCCTCCAGTAGCTGAGGAGATACAATCTGGCTAATCACATGTAGCAGATATGTAGAGAGACAGATGGCTAAACATAATAATAGCTAAAATTGATAGCTTTATTTCTAAAAATAGCAGAGTCTAACCCTGAGGGCTCTACAGAAAGAGCAGAGCACTGAGGTATTTTGGCAAAGCATACACCATTCTGTATTATCAATTCATTAGGAATTAATATATTAAGTAACATTACATGGCTTCTGTTAAACTCCTGAGCTCATGCACTCAGGTAGAAAGCAAAAGCTCTTAGAGGAGTGGTAATAAAGATTTTTCTGGCAAAAAGCTACCAATGAGTTTGAGTGGTTAGACCTAGCTGGAAAAAAATCTGATCAACTGAAAAAGAATAAAAATTCTTATTATAACTAAAATGATGGGAATTTTGCCTAAATAAATTATACAGTTTTAAGGGAGGACAAGGCAAAAAATAGTAATCAAGCTATGTCAAAATATCTCCTTTCAACAATATTAGTTGCAAGGTTTCTGCTTTGTTATTTTGAGTTTACCTTTTCTTTTGATTTTTTTTTTTTTTAATGTTAGACATTATAATGTCTAATAATATGAAAATGGACATGATAATGTGCAACAAAAATGTGTGAAGTAACTTTAAAATGTATATTTTGATAGCCTCAAACAAAATATTTTTTGTAAAGAACTCCAAAACCTTTCTGTTTCACTCCTAACTTACCAAGGGCAGTTTTCTAAACCCCTAAGCCTCTCATGGAAAAGCATCTCTCCTCTCTCAGTAGATTCAGTGACTGCAGAAACTAAGATTTTTTTCCTTTGGTACTGAAATCAAGAGCAACTTTTAAGGGGTAAGTCTCCTTTCCTTGAATAGTATCAGAGCTGAAATAGCTTAGTACTAATCTCGGTCAGTGGATCCCTGCCAAGATGCTACTGGTGGTGTCATTTTCAGTGTGCTCTTCAAGTGAGAGTTTCTTAAAAGAGCTTCTAAAAAGATAGAGAAAGTGTATGTAATGTTGAAATTCTTCAAACGTGCTGCAGGCAGGAGTAGAAACAGCTTACCCCCAGAAATCTGAGACACAGGTAGAGCAGTCTAGGTTTAGAGAAGATAGCAAAGTGCTTTGTGTTGAATCACAGATGTATTTTAGCAAGCTGGACCACATGAAGAGGTGACATCTTGGTGTTACTTGCTCATAGAATCATAGAATCGTAGAACAGTTTGGGTTGGAAGGAACCTGCAAAGCTCATCTAGTCCAATCCACTGCAATGAACTGGGACATCTTCAACTAGACCAGGTTACTCAGAGCCCTGGCCAGCCTGGCCTTGACAGTCCATGTTACATGGACTTTGTTTGGAGTGTTCATGAGTGGAGGACAGCGGCTGCCTACTAGAAGATTACAGCCTATACCATGGGAGTCTCTGCCAGATTTCTAAGGGCACCTGAGATTGTCCATACACTTGTATTCTCTTCACTGCAACAACAATATGCAGCCTTCCAGGAACACGTCCCGCGGTGTTTATTCAGGTTAATCTCTCAGTTACTGCAATAAAGAAGAAGTGAGGCTGGGAGGGTCTGATAAGCTGCAGAGGTGTGTGCTTAAGGGAAGCATGCCCAGGATTTTGCTGTTAGCAAAACAAGACTGTTCAGAACTATTGATTGTATTTTTTTTTTATTTTTTTTTTAAGAAATTTGTCCCAGTTTATTGGGAGATGCTGAGAAGCTCAACTGGACTTGCTTGAGAGTAAATTGATGATAACATGATTTGACTAAATCTTGACAATTTGGCTTGGTGTAGTATGAAGTGTCCTAAAACTATTCATTCAGGAGAAAGAAGTTTACTCAACATTTGTTTTTCTGATTGAGCAATAACATTCTATAGCAAAATTAATTTCCCCTAGAAACATAGTTTTGTTCTTAACTGTGCTGTCAACTTGTGCTAAGAACTGAGATTTACTCTGAGAAAGGATAGGCAGAGGGACAACTTTGGGTCTTTTTTCAAGCTTTGGACTATGCAGAATGTCAGACATGATTTTGCTTCTAATGGTGATATCTGAAACAGTTTTTCTCTTTTATTAAAAGTATGTCATTTTGACATTCTTTTTAATCCAATTGGTGAGGACCTAAGTTTAGGCTTTGCCTAATACAAGTTCAAATACAAATATAAATGCTTGCAAGCCACATCTGGGAGAATATCTTGCTCATTAGTTTTTTACCTTTCTAGAGCCTCTGTTCTTGAGAAATTCCACATAAAATTGTCATTGAAATTGACCTTTTCTACCAAACATTTTCTTTAAAAAATGACATTTCCAAAAGTGAGATTTCAGAAAAAACAGTGAATGTTCAATATGTTCTACTCAGCAGACTTGTTTCCTTTAAGTCAGCTCTGTGTTTATCTTAAATATAACTGTAGCAAATAATAAATATCTGCTTTTCTTACTAGTCCTTTCATTCGCACAGGTAAATGAGAAAGGAAAAGGAAAAATATAATCTAGTATGATTTGTGGTTTGGAAAAAAAAATGTATCCATTTACTTAAAAAAATGAAGCCTCTACAAATTTACTCTTTTATGTTTTATATGAATACTGGTACAAATTTTCCTTTACATATATGTGTGTGTATGTATATATCAAACAAGCTCCCTTGAAATAGGTACAAGCATCTGAAACATGATCACAATGCAGAAAATCATAAAGAGGTTGAGGAAAAAATTACCCTGTCAAGCACTTTACCACTAGGAACTCATGCAGGTGTAATTTCATATGTAGACATTTGCAAACTATGCTGTATAACTGGTTCATTATTATATGTAAACAGATGAACACATAACATTGCTAATATGTATAATTTGCTTCAAAAATACTTAATGGGATAAGACAGCAATCTAAATTATCTCAAAGTAAATATTTAAAGTAAGGAGCTACACCTTTTTAGTGTACTTTCTAAAAAAACCTGCCATCCCCTCAATACGTCAATCAATTAAAAGTATTTGCAAATATAGAAAGTAAGACTTCTTTGTAAAATGTTGCAAGGTGAGTGAGACATTATGTAGTGAGAATTATTTTTTTTATTCTCTATACATTTGAAAATTTATGAAAAATATGGTAAGAATTAGAAAATTCCTCTACAGTTAGGTTTCACCAATTTTTTAGACAAAATTAAAATGTTTTATAGAGGCCATTTATTTTCCATTAAAAAAAAAAGAAAAATATGACAGAACCGTGGCAGGCCCCCAACAGATGGTTCAACATTTCCTGACACTTCATATATGCATATAGCTGTTAAAGACAGTCTTCCAGAAGGGCCTTTGAATAAGTATGTCCAAGATCACCACCCTCTTCAACAGGAGGATTAACCATCAGCCAAAGACCTTCAGGTTTCTAATATTTTAACTGTAAGAGAGCCCACCTTGGTTGCAGTGACCCCAAGGAGACTCTGTATGTCTCTGTGGTGGACACCCCATGTCTAACTTAACCCTAACTCCATGATTTAGACCCTTAGTTACACATCCTTTTCACCAAAGGTTAAACAAATTGACTTTTCATTTTTCTTTAAAGATAGCACTAAATTTTAAAAAAAATAAAATAATAAAAACCCAAACCAAAACAACCGAAACAAAAGGAAAATATGTCTGTCAGGTCTACAATGCTCTACTTCAACTACTCATCACACTCCTTGAGCCAAGGAGATGTATATGATCAGATCCCATAGTCTTGTGGAGCACATTGGCTTGGATCATACAGTCACAGAATGTGTGTCGAATGCACGCAAATATGGGATTAGATTCTGCATCAAAAGTTTGTGTAGATTATTTGCAGTACATAAATACAAGTCCATGGAGCGAGTACCAAATTAAGAAAAAAATGCAGAAAAATAAGTAAGTGGATCATCATGGGTAAAAACCAAAGAAACTACAAAGAAACATAATTAAAATAAAAAATGCTTACTTCTAAATTACATTACTGAAAACACTTCTTGAAAGCAATATTTTGTTTTCTCATGTAAAGCACTAAAGACAGCAAGAAAGTGAACATGGCAATATAATTAATATATTAAAAGTCTTTCGCTGTGTTATCTATTCCCAGGAAAGTTTGTATTGTATATATTACAAAAACTAAGTTTAATAAAGAAAAAAAAAAAAAAAAAAAAGGAAAAGGGTAGAAACAGAACACAGGTTTATAAATCATGTACCTTTTTTATTGCTTTGCCTATTAGGTGATCTCCAACCGGAATCAGAACCCCTCCAAAGATAGCCAGCACGGCACCGATGATGGCCCCAGTGAGGAGCCCACAGTTCCTGTTACAGGCCATTCCTCTCCTTTGTCAGGGTGTAGACAGACAACGTGAAAATATCCTCCCTGCAAGGCTTGATGTTTCTTATACTTCTTGCTCCCAATAGGCTCACTGATCTTCCTGAAAGTAGCTGTTAATATAAGGAGAGAGTGAACAAAAGTCACATTCCAAAGCTCAAAGTACAAAGTGCATGGGGTGAAGCAGGTAGGGAGATAACATGTCAAAACCAGCCAGACAGTGGCAGTCAGTGCCAAAAAAAAAGTTGCATATACTTCTGGCAAGCTAGTCCTTTTTTTTTTTTTTTTTTTCTCTGCTCTGATTCATTAGGGTAAATTGATATAACTATTATGCAACTAACACTCCTCCTGAGGCAAGCACCTTCTCTAAAATCTCTGTGTGCCAAAGGAGGAGGCTATGGCCATCTGCTTTTATCACAGCCTACAATGACAGTGACTCCCACTTCTGGGAAAATCAGGAGTTTGCACAGCTGCAGTGAGCTACCCACGCTGCTTCTGCATTGTGCCAGTAAGGAAGCCCTAAAGGTTCACCAGCACCTTGGTGGGAATGGCGGCCTCTAATGGGAGGCACCTACGAGGAGCCTGTCTTCCCGATCCCTCTCAATCCACAATCTGCTACTGACGGGATAAAACTTTGGTTTAGCAACTCAAGCATGACTGAATTTTCCATTCTTACCATCACCAAGGTTCTTACAGAAAGACAGAATTCTTAAAGCAAGTCTAGATTTCTATCTTTGAAAGACGTAGCATCTTATTTTTCAAGACCATTCTGTCTCAGAAATAAAAAAAAATCTGCAATTACTAATTGGAAATCAACTATTACTGGTAATATGTGTTAACATATCTCAAGATCTGGCCCTTAGTGAAAGATGTTGTAAAGAAAATCAGAATTACACCAGTAGTGAGAGATATGGTAAAACGTAAGCTCATGGTGATTTTTTCCCATTTGTTACTTTTTATGAATAACTAAGATAAAGAATTGCCTAATTTTTAATTTATTCTTGCTCAGGAATTAACCACATCTCCAGAATCTGTAAGTTTGTTACTTTTTTTATACTTCCAGGTAACAGAAAATCCACTGTTTTCTGTTTTAGATGACGCTGCCCATAGCCTTTTTATTCTTAGCAATTTCTTCTTGTTAACATGTTGTGTTCATCTCTAAATCAATTTTAAAACTGGTATTAGTTGCAGAGCTAATTGCGCATTCAAGGCCAAACACAAAGAGCAAAGGAAAAAAGGAATATGGAGTGGAAGAAGAACTCAATCTGAATTCTCAAGGATTAAAAGGGTAAAACAAATTCATGTATTTCTACATAGTAAATCAGGCATAGGAATAGAATGTATTTTATTTTTCTAAATGCAGTTATGATGTCCTTTTATTAAAAACAAAAAGAGACACATACAGTATGCAGCACTGACATAAGGTACCACAGTCAGCAGGCTGATGATGTGTGCTACTGAACTCACATATATATATATATATATACGTACATATATATATACGTATATATATATATATATAAAATTTCCATACCTGAGCCCAGACCACTCCTTTTATCTGCATTGCACACCCACCTTTTGCCCGCTTTTGCACTAGCAGCAGCTTATGGCTCTTTTGCCATTAACAATGACTGTTTCTGTACATGTGAGCTCGTTTGGTATTTTAATCATTTCTCCTTTGATACTTGCAAGCAGAATGACCAAATCTTGCAATCTCAGAAAAATGTCCTTCCTATTAAAGTCAGCCAGTCCATCCATCTGCCACCAGGTCATTCCTCATGGTTCCCACATCAAACTTTACCTTTTGCTTGCTTTACCTGCCCATAAAAGGAAGCAACTAAAAAAACCAGATTTTGCTCATGTTTTTAACTCTCGCTAGGGATGGAGAAGAGTCTCTTTTACATCTGTAAACCTGGCTTTTCTCCTGGGGAGGTACACCCCATTTGAACCCCAGGTTTACTTAGTTGCTTTCCTCTCTGCCAGCTCTGTTAGTCTGTGCCTTTGCTCAGAACAGCAAGAAAAACTCATCAAAGGGGTAGCATTAAGAAAAAAGTCCATTTTCCCAAACTTTTGCAGTTTTCACAAGAATAACTGTTAGACAACTTGTCTGAATTATAAAAACACCAAGTTATTAAGGGGTCTTTGATACAGTGGATAGATACATAATGTGGATAACAGCAAACTTTGAAGCAAACTCAAGTTAGAAACTTGTTAGACCTGAAGAACTTCTAAGTGAAATCAGTAGGACCAACTGTCATATTATCTTTGTAGGTATGTTCGGACCAGGATCTAATGGACTAAATAGTCTGGCAAAAGCAGAACTGTAATACAGCTGTGCAACTCATAAGTGATAAGTGATGTGGGGATTTAAAAATCTGACTGCTGTCACACACGGTAGCAAATCTAGGGAGAAACAGAAATTCGCAATGAAATCATATTCTGAAAAATAATATTTATGTTGATATTTTCCTCAATGCTATCTATTCTAGCAGATTTATTTTTTATGAGTGGAAACACATATTTTTGAAATTAAAAAATGAAATTATCTCTTCCATAAGTGTTTAAAGAAGGCTTTTAGACATTGTCAGGCTTTTTTTCTTGGCTTACATACTGAAGCTTTTCAAATTCAGCAGAAATACATCTTCTACCAAAATACATTTCCATCTAAGTTTCTACATGCTGTTGCAATAGATTTTCTTTTTTTTTCAAGTTAGGCAGACTAGGTATCTCTCATGAGCACTAGCAATAAACAGCTAGTAAGTTGAGTTTATTCCAAGATTTTAAAAGCTGAAGAATATTCACCCTTCTCCCACGAAGCACAATGCAATAGCAGTCTAGACATATCTCAGTTTATGCAATTCAAATTATCCATTACACAAGTGCAATGAAGAGCCCTCACAACATAACATTCAATTTCACATAGAAAACAACAAGCTATTATAATCACAACTGAACACTAGATATGAACATTTAAGTAGAAATTTCCAATAAGAATGTAGTTGTGTCAAGCAAAAAACAACCAAAAAATCAAAAAAAACAGTTGTTCAAGCAAAAATAGTTTACCTTAATCAGAATAGAAAATACCATAACAAAATTAGATGTTGCCTATGAGATTATAGCATCATTTAAACTTAGATTGGACTACAGGATAAAGGAGAATATTCACCCCATTCTAGAGTGCTGGGCATGTACTTTTTAATATTGTTTGAAAAGTATTTAATAGAATACTGACAATGGAAACAGTCCATTCAAATCTCTGAAAATACAATTTATAAGCAACTGAATAAGAAGAAAGATGCAAAATGTTATTAAACTTTTTCTTCCCTACTTAACTTATACTTCTGTACATGTCAGTTTAAAGCAATAAAAACCTATTAGATGTGTTTCCTTAAATGATTTATCCAGCTATAATAGCAATTTTTAAGCATTGTTTGACATGGCATTACTTCAACTCTGATAGAGAATGAGATTTATTGCCTCAAATGAGAGCAACTACATGGAGAAGAAGCAGCTTAGATAGTGAAAATTTAAATGGGTTTTTTAAATTTCTATTAAGAGTTTCAATCACAAAACATAGTGTTTCTTTAAATATAATTCCATTTTCTCCAAGGTCAGATGGTGGGACTAAAATCCCTTAGGTTTTTAAGAGACACATTTTCAGGGAACAGGTTCTTCTTGTGGGTTTTCTTTTTTCTTTTTCTTTTTTTTTTTTTTAAATCTTTGACATACATCTAAATTATATGTTTGAGTTTTTTCTCTGCAATAGTAAATGCCACAAATATCACCTTAAAAAGTATGCATTTCTGATAAATTCACATGACCCCAGAACTGTAGTTTGAAGAATATTAAATATTAAGACAGAATGCAACTGGGAATATCAGCAACACTGAACATAAAACACCATTGCTAAAAGAGGCATTTCACTAATACATGTAAAATTTCACTTTTTCTTGCAATAGCTTTGCAAAATCCTGTCATTTTATTTTATATTACAAATAAATATTTTCAAGAGCTTTCCACCAACTGATTTTAAAAGTATTTCTGAGAAAAACTCTCTGATTTTAAGTGTTCTATCGTATGACTCACCTTGAGTAAGGGCAACTGACTTTTCAGCTGAACATACAAGAGCTTAGCACATGACTTGCATCACGTTAACAGAAGACAAGCAGCTAAATCTCCCCGCCAAGTCCATAGCCTCTAAACTCCGAGGGAGCGTTTATATATTGCAAGAGACGTCAGTTCCCTGTTTATCATTTCGCCAGAATAAAAAGTTAGGTTGTATTGGAGCTTGTGTGCGGGGGTTATTTTTACAGCCTGACTAAAAGCCACTACCAACATCTCGTGGTAATATACTTAGCAGCTGCAATCTTTGTCATATTTTGATCCAAGTGAGCCAAAGGTCAAGGAGACAAAAGGCTAACTTACTTACTTGGTTCCTGGTCACTTCTCTAATATCCATTTGTTTTAAAACTGCTTATATTGGCAAGTTATGACTAACCAGTTCCTGACAGTTTCTTTAAGAAGCTTTAATATTTTCAAATATTCTTTGCTTTATAGCATGCTCTGCTGTATAAGTAAAGCCTTACTACTCCAGTAATTCTCTGCCAAAATACAGGCTAAACACCTTTGCAATTTATTGTGATAATATATTTTCAAGTAATAAAAATCAGGAAATGTCAGAATATCTTTTAAAGGGATTTTTTTTTCCACAAGTTGGATTACAACATTTCCTCATAAAGTGCCCAGGCTCTTCCTCTTTTACTGCAAGTTCAATGAACCCCATCCCAGAAGCTTCTTTTTCTTGATGTATCTAAAAATCAGTTATTTTTACACTGACATCTGTGTAGACCAAAGAGTCAGCCCAGCACAGCATCTACAAAAAATTAACAATAATCAATTTGACAAGATTTTGCACAAATATTTTAAATTCCTCCTCATCCCAGGTGAATTAAATGAATGGATTGATTTAAAATACTGTTCTGGCAACAGCGAGAGGAAGTGATTTATATTTGGCTTATTTTATTATAAGAGATAAGATATTCCTAAAAATAGATTCTTAGGTCCAGACTTTCAAGGTTTAACACTGAATAGTTTATGTTTAACATTTGTGGTGTGTTTTGACTGATTGTTTCCTGTTCTGTTTCTAATATCACCCTATTTGAAAGTTAAGCTTTTGTGGAAGAAGCTCCTTTCCTCTAATCTATTTCTGGTAACTGAATCGAACGTGGATTAAGACTGATGAATCTAAGGTTTTATCTCCTAGTAGTGAAAACAAGAGTGAAAGCAGACCTGGTCCTCTGAAAGCAACCTGTAAGACAGTCTTTATACAAGGTATGCTGTCAGGGAAAGTTGGTGACCCTGACTAACTCCATTTCCACACCCTTGAAAAGTGCAGTAAATTTGCTTTCTTCTATTCTCTAATTAAAGAACGGAGCTTAACTGCTGAAAGAAGTAGTCCTCCACACTATGATTTCCATGCACTATTTTTATAATTATCATTAATTATTTCTATCTCTTTGTATGATCATAGAATCACAGAATAGTTTAGGTTGGAAAGGACATTCAAAGGTCATATAGTCCAGCCACCCTGTAATGAGCAGGGACACCTTCACCCAGATCAGGTTGCTCAAGGCCCTGTCCAGCCTGACCTTGGATATCTCCAGGTATGGGACATCTACCACCTCTCTGGGCAATTGTGCCAGCTTTGCCCCCGCTGAGGATGCTCTTGTTTGGGATCCCCCAGTTTTCCCCCCAGGCTACACTATCTTCTTCATTGTAGATTTGTCTCTTCTAAGAGGAAGCAATTCCAGCTACTCACACCTGCCCATGGAGATGTTCCCTAGTGTGCTCATTTTCTTCATTTGCATATGGGATTCAATGTCCATCATTTAGAAGGGAGGGAAATATCCACTGCTGTGATTTTCTTGGAATCCTAGCGGCACTAAAGCAGATAAAATGAAACTCAGTTTTCAGCAGATACATGCTGAGTTGTGTTTGCTAATTTGTTACTTATGATATCCTTTTATTGTCCTATATAAGCAAAATATCTTCTAGCAGGCAGTACTTGGCTGTGAAATCATGACTGTCAAGTTTGACCACAGAAATCAGCTGAAATGATTTGGAGCTAAGAGAGAAGTTGTATTCTTTTGGCTATCAGTCATTTCTGTTTCTTAAAACCAAGCATAAGTGTTTAATGGTTCTTCTATGTTCTCTGGCTTCATATCACAGTTCAGAGGTTATAGAGGAGAAAATACAGAGCGATGACAGAAAAAGAAGAAAATTATGTATTCCATCAGAGTCCGCAGAGGTGAGACAACAGACAAGCTACCCCACAAGGAGAAACTGTTGAGAAAGAGAAATGGTGGAAATGACACTCACATGCTTTATGAAGACACAGAAAACTGCAGGAAGCAGAACAACACAGTTTTAAACTCTAAATAAAGTCCACCCACATTTCCTGGAATAAATATGCTACTGACAAGAAAATGTTAAAGATGAGTGTGATTCCTGGCATTTCTAGACATCTCATAGTGGGGCCTTTTGGAAATCACATTCTTTGGGGTGTTTTCCAAACACAGAGAGAAGAAATGTGAAGAGTTAATATTCCATAAGCCCTGAGATTACTAAACACTCGGTGTTTTCCTCCCTCCTTGCTTTTTTTTTTGTTTTTCTCATTAAGATCCCTTCCATCAGGGAATGACATACCTTTATGGTACACAAAACTTTAATTTTGAGGATGCCAACATAAATGTTTCCACATTCCTATGGGCATTCTCTGATGTGCTGTACAGCATAGCGTGATTTTATGTTCCTGTGTTTCCACAGTTATGTCAGTATCAGGGTTTTTTCTTCACCTTCCTATAAAGAGACTTGCAGAAACTAATCTCGACATTAATCCCTTGTCAGATGTGGAGATGTGGCTGATGTTACCAAGTACATTAGAAAACTCCAGGAAACTCCTTTCTGTACTTTTGCACCCTCTGATTTTTTTCAGAGCACCTAAACCTTTAAAATAAAACAAACACAAAACTCAGAACAAAAACAAGCAAACAAGAAACCTTACAGTTGTTTGGCAGATTCCAAGCCCTGAGGCAGAATATGAAGTTAATGTCCTCACCATTCAAAACCTGATTAATATTTTTTTTGAACACTCTTCCTATTTTGAAATAAAGCTGTGAGGAATTATGTTTACCTGCTTTCTATAACAAGTAAAAGCACAGGTTCATTGTTTGTCCAACTCATTCTGTCAACATCATCTTATGTACTTCTACACTCCCTACCCAAAATCCTACTGTCACAGTCATGTTCACTCATGTGCACTTAGTTCTACTGAGGAAGAGAATGAGGAATAGGAATCAACTACAAAAGAAAACATGCAATATGTTGCCAGTTGGGTGAGGCTTCTGTCCCTCTGCATGTGTTGGAGATACTAGGAGGTGTTCCTTCATAGGCAGTGCAATTTTGTATTAATGAAAGGCAGTTTGATTTCATATGGATAGGAAAAATCTTCTGCTTATCACCTCATCATATAATACATAAGAATACATAAGAAGCAGCACATGAGCTATCCATCCAGATCAGCCTCAAAATTTTTTCACTTCTATTGCACGAGGCTCCCCTAGAATGAACATGGCCTGTCTTCAAGTACTGTCTATAGAGAACTTTAATACGTAACATCCAAATTATAAAATAATAATCTAAAATTAATATATTTTTTTTTCTAAATAGTATGTTCACTGTCTTTGTTTCGGATACTGTCACTGTGACTGCTATTTTCTACCACTTAATCTTCCAAAAGCCATGAGAGAGAACAGTGTTATGTGGCAGGAGTAGTCACCTCACTTTAAAAGAAGGAGGTATCAAGATATTGCAGTTTTTTTCAGTTTCATTTTTAATACCTTATCTCTAAGGACCTGGAAGAAAAGAAATAGTTTCATAGCAATAATTGTCTTCTTGTTTAAAATTAGCTACAAATATTTGATACAAATAATTTTATCCAGGTGAAAAGTAGGCATTTGGCCTAAGAAAGGTAAATTGGCTTATTCTCAGTAGAGAGGTATGAGCACTTCCCCGAATTCATCCTATATACCTTAAATGCTTTTCGTAATCAACAATATATCAAGTCCTTCCGAGGTACTGATGTATCTCCTTTAACTCTAGAGGATCTAAGGACTCATTTAAGTTAGACATATAACTTTTAGGAGGTTAATGTTAGAACAGTTCTACTCAAACTCCCCAGAAAGTCTTTCAGCTCCTCCCTTTATCAGTGCACCATACTGACAATGTCAGGACAGCTGTACAAGGCTCTGCTAAGAGCAAATAAGTTGTGAAGCAAGAAGAAAATGCAATGAGAAAACTTTGAAATATTTCACACCTGACATTAATGGAAAGTTTGGCCAAAGATTGCAGAGGTGTTGCAGAATTTTTTGCCCACCTTGCACCACAGACTTTTCCTGTAGATGTGTTGGCCTTCAGGGCTTTCCAGTGTGCTCCCTGAGGCATCCTCCAACCACTCAAATAAAGCAGTCTTCAGCCCCCTGAAAAAAGTTACTCCCAGACATGCATGAATACCTGATTGTCCACCAGAAGAACATGGAGGACTCATTCCAAACTGCTGTGTAGCTCCTTCATAACGTACTAACAACTCTCAACCGTAGTTTCCCCAGCTCTGTGAAGTGTCAGGACCTAGGGCGACATCTCTTGTGATTCTCAATGTGTTCTGTCTATATGGAAAACATGCTAACAGACCATTGGCTCAAGCCAACTTGGCAGCAGTAGAGTGGAAACAGTGTGTTATATTTGGCTCCTGTCAGCGATAAGTTTCTCTGTCATATTGTAACTAGGTTCTTTAAAGGAAAAACGTATAAAGGAAGATCCATCAGCTGGTTCAGTTCATTTTTTCCCCAGAAATATTGTTTCTGAGCTCTTCTTCACTGACTATGGCATGCATTAACTGCCATGTTTCTCAGTTCTCAAAATCCCTTTAAAAATTATTTTCAAGTGATTTTAGCAGTGGAATGAGGTGAAGAAAGCATAAGAGAGTTAGGGATAGAGAGAAGTTTGGTTCTTCCAGTCCTGTGGGTTCATGTGAGAGCCACTGAGGATATAGATAGAAACTTTGTAGAATTGAACCCAATACCGAAACTGTAACATAATAACAGAGGCTTCTGGCCAAGTCTGAAGCAACAAAGAGATATAAAAATTTGTTACCAAAAGGGCTGAGTAAGACTATTAACGCTAGAGACGTTTCTCACGGAAACCTAAGGAGGGCATAGAGAGGAGGCTCCAATGATAGAGGAGGGAAATTTTGAAAGCATGTTTTGAAAGTCAAGAGAAATTTAATAAAACTTGTCCCTACTTGGATATATTATGTTTCTTGCAAAACTCTTCTCCTTGGCTCAGAAATCACAGAAAATGGGGTAATTCAAAACTCTTTCACTGGTGCAATACCTAGTTGAGAAATAGTCACCATAGTGAGTCATCCCAAACAAACAATGGCAGTGGCTTTGATGAATGACTGGGTAGCCCTTATGCCAGCTTTTGCCTACAAGCCACACCATAATTTTGTCTGTGTAGTAATTAAGAGCAACATACGTACAGGGGACTTTTCCAATTAATGAAGAGGTAAATTTAAGGTCAAACTTTTGGTGACTTCTCAAGAGCTGGTGACCTGTCAAATAATTGACACCCTTTTTTCTTTCAGTTCATGTATTCCAGACCTGGAGACATGTCCTTGGTCTGAGCAACATGTAGAAGATCTTCACCAGCACTTCAGTTCAGCCTCCAACACAAGAAGGAGCCAAACAAGAAGAAAGCTTTACTTAACCAACTCCATGTCCTGGGATGGTTCCCCAGCCCCACTTTTAGAATCAGAATTGGTGATTGAGAGAGTACCAGGAGATCAGGTCTCTGCCAGTGAGATGCATGTTTTCTAACAAAAGAAAGGATGATATAGAAAATCATTTTGAGAATTAATACAGGCCAAAGCCCCTCCTGATTAAGCTTTCTCAGGGGAAATCTCAGAGACTGCAGCAGCAGCAACACTCTCAGAAATGGAAACACTCTCAGAGAAGCAGATTTTCCCCTCCAGCTGGCAGTGGAGGTGCAGTCTTGCCAACCAGTCTGGGTGAGAATGCAATACTCAAGACAGTTTCAAGAAAATGTGTACCAACTGCCATGGAGTTTTTCACCTGTTACGGCCTTACCCTATGGATGTAGTGAGCTAGGTTTCATCTAAACATTATACATACACTTTATTATTCAAATTTTCTTATACCATAGGATGCTTTATTCTAAGTGCTAATGCTCTACTCTTGTGTGTGTGACAAAGAAATTTTCCTTTTCTCATATTTTTGTGAAGATATTCAATTATTACATTGAAAGTACGAAACATAGATCTCATACTCAAAAAAAACCCAACTAAAAAATAAAATTAACCTGAACACAAGAGATACATTGACAGTAACTGAAAGTCTTGAGAGATGAGGAGTATTTGTGAAGTATTCTTGTGTATTAAGAAACATTAACAACTATACAGAAAAGAGCAGTAGAAAAAAGTACTAGTGGTGATTTCTGTGCACTAGAAGCAAATGAAACAGGAAGCTAATAGATACCCTGAACTCAGATTATGTCATTTTCTGATACTAAGGTATGGCATTGTTATTTCAAATGAAACCATGTTACAGAAATGTGCATATAACTATCAGTTACAAAAAAAGTATTTCCAAAATACAATCATTTAACTGAAAAAAAAAAAATCTACATTTCTGGTCATTTTCTTGATTGTGCCGATTATATAAATGCTTCTGAACTACCACTTAAGGACAGAAAAACTTCCCCCAAACTAGACAACTGCAGAAAAAAAATCACTGAGTTAGTATCATATTTACTGTATCAGTTGTTAAAGAGAATCAGATCACTGAAATAGCACAAGTTATTAATATTTACATTATAATGTTATATTTATTGAGTCAATCTCAGTAATTACATATCAGAATTAATTTAATATATGTTATATCAGCATCTTCAGCGGACATGAATTATAATTTTAAATCTACAGAGAAATGTATATATATGCCTTTTCCTGTAATTAACAACAGTATTTTCAGATGTTCATTTATAGCACACATATAAAACATGCATTTTATTATCATACATACACTTGATAATTCTCTTTGTTCATATTTTTTATAATACATATATATAATCCTTTATATTATACACTTTTATATATATGTAAATAGTGATTCACAGTTTATACTTACGTTACAGTTTAAAAAGTTAACACATTAATTTTTAATTGAATGTACAGTGAAATATTAACAATAGATTAAATATCATCTGGATATTAATATACAAGTAAAATCAATTGCTTATCAATATATTTAGACTTTCAACATTTTAGTAAATATGTTCTTAAATTTATAAACAGACAAGAAAAATAGAGGCTGAATGACATCTACCTTTGCTTCTAGTAATTCTAGCATGTCAGAGCATTTTGCTAGCAATAGCATGCAACAGCAGGCTCACAAAACAAACATAATATCCATCTGCGTGCTGAGAAACTGTATTTAGTCCAACAGCAGGGTCACGTACCTGTGTGGGGGAAGAGCTGCTCTCACTGCTCTGGCCGCCAGGAACTGGAGAGCTGCAGAAGAGCCTACTAAGTTAGCTCCTTCCTCACAGAAAAATCAAGTTGCTGTAGCAACCCTATAACAACCCTGCCTGTCCAGCGCCCTATGAGCCAGTCAATCTTTCATCAGCCACAAAGACAAACAGAAAGTTGCAGAGACCTTTTAAACTCCTTGGTAGCTAAACTGTCTCAAGTGATAAGGAATTATAAACAGAGATAATACCCTTTCACGCTTTCGCTTTGCAAGAAAGACTAGCTATGAGGAGTCCTTTCAACACCAGCCCCTGCCTCTGAGCTCCTTACCCTCTGCAATAGCCCCAGCTCTTGTGTAAGGTCCCTGCTGTCAGTTCAGAACAAGCTTAATTGACTTTGCTCTTTGCAATAACTCTTTGCAAACATCATCTAATCCTAGTTAATCCTCGCAACACACTGGAAGCCAGGTAAGGAGTTTTATGCTAGGGATAACTCTTCAGATCTGGACTTGTTATACATATTTACACAAATCACAGAGACAGGTCAAGATGAGGGGTCACAGCTGTGAATACAACTGTTCGAATTCATGGAAATCTTTCTAATGATTTCCATAGGCTTTAGTTCAGAATTTTGTTGTCTAAATGAACATCTGAGTCAAGTGACAGTGTTATGACTTGCTCTGCATGTTCTTTTGGATCATTTTTAGATCACTTTGTCATAGCAGCTATGAACTGTTTAAAGTACTTTTTAAAAACTGTTAAAGTATTAAAGTTTTAAACACTGTATTTTTTTTTTTTTTAATTTCAACTGCAGATTGTGCCACCTCCTTCCAGATAGTTACAGCAAATAGCAGCAGTGAGCAGCCTGTCTGCCAAGGCCTATCATAATGAAGATAAAAGCTGTCTCAGAGAGTTAACAGAACCCTGACGAGAGTCAGTATGATAGGAGCTATAAGGTTACATCCCACAGGTACTAACTCAAGAGGCATCCCATGCTATAAGTCGCTTTGCCTGGCTTTCTATGAAGTTTCTTCTTCTCTAAAGTTAGTCAGAAAATGAAGTGACAAGGGAAAGGAAGGAAATAAAAATATTCCTGAAATTTCCATTAATCTGGGTATTTTCTGACCTATCCTCTTACGTAAATACTGTTGTTCTACCTCTGCTCTTCTTGGAGTCCTGTTGATTGCTTCCTGTATGGCTTTCACAGCTGCAGTCTCCAGCTTGTCGCCAGACTTCCCTTCTGCTTTCCTTTCTACATGTGCTTCCTTTTTCTCCTGCTTCCTTCCCCAAGAACCTCCTCTCTCCTCCAGCTCTCTGTATATCTCTCTCACCTTCCACCCTATAATTTCGGCTGTCACTCCAATACTAAGCATCTCCTCTGCTCTGTCTCCTCCCCCAATGGATTATACTCTAGTTTTTTTTCTTTTTCCCCAGTTCCAGAATTTACAGCTTTCCATCAATTCTGTCCTTTTCCCCTGACATTAACTTTTATGTACACCCAAATCCTTTATGATACTATTTCTTTCTTCTCCTACTTCTCCTCTCTCTCTGCCGGAAGGCCTGGTATATAACCTCACACTATTGGTTCATCAAAAACTGGTTGCAACTGAAAGCCAGATTTAACAGTGTTCTTTGGTACACAGATGAATCTTACCTGAAAAGGTTAATTATAAATAATAATTTACCTTTGGTAACTTAGTCTTACAATGTGTTCTTCTTTGTGTTCCTTCCTAAAGCCTCTGACCAGTAAAGCCCATGGTACTCCTATCCATTATCTTTTCTCTCCCCAGCTGTCACTCAGAACTCTTTTTGAAGTCCTCCCACTCCTACAAAAATGAATATTTAACAGCTTCACCTGTACACAAAGAAGCAGATGTGCCAGGTAAGGAAAAATAAACCTCATCCTTATCTTACCTGCACCGGAACTGAGAGAGGATCTGAGATGAAGCTGGGAAGAAGTCAAACTTTGAACACAGAGGCAGACAGTTTCACTGGTGGATCAGGCATATTGGACTATCAAAATCAGTGCTGTGCCCTTCCTTCCATGCCACAACAGCTAGAAAGGATATAGGGTGTATCTTCCACTTCTTTCGTATGCTTTGAGAAGTCAGAGCACTCATTGGTGTTTAGCATTTAAAAACAATCCTTAAAATTACATAGCATGAAGATTACAGAATTGTAAACATGTCATCACAACATGAAACACCCCAGGCATGTTTGTGGCGGAGTGCACACCCTCCATCTAATTATACTCAGGCTTCTCTGTTTTAGTCAAAAAGTAACAATAGTCACTTATCAGATTCCCAAAATGGTGTTGGAGAAGGTTCAGCAGGACACTCCCAAGACTTTCTTGGTAGTAACAGCCACAGGATTACAGACATAAAAATGCTCAGTCCCTCCAGCTTTTGGCAACCATTGCTTCCATGCTGCACTCTGCTCTGTTAGTGGTTTTCTAGTTAGCTTTTTGCCAGTCTTTCACGATTCCTTTTCTCAGCTGTCAGATTCTAACATGAACTTTTTCCCATTTTCCTAAGCCTTGCTACACATCCTCTCAGAGGATAAATCTTGACTATCTCAGAACAGTATTTTAATAGTCTTGGTTGTGCAGACTGAAATGCTCATCTCCACATTGCACTTTCATGTGAGAGGGAAGATTATTTCCAGTGCACTTCTGTGTGTGAGAACTGTTTTAACAATAATTACACATTTTAGGGATTACTGAACATTGTATTTTCCAAAGTCCATGTACCCAAAGGAGCATGCCAGTATCTTGATCAAAGACCATGGGCATCTGTCAGCTGATAACTGTCAGTGTGCCTACCATGCCTCTCTCTATAGTTTTACGGTGTCTGTGATTCTAATGTACACATACCTAAATAGTGTCTTTATGCACATTCAAGTAATGTGTATGAATCTCCTCAAGAAAAACAGAAATAACTGTAGTGGAAATGATTTTTTTATCACCTCCCAACAGCTTTCCTGGCAGACAACTCTCATCCATCAAGGTTATTAAAAAAACTTAGTAAAAGACGACTTATTTTCCATTTGGAGACAGCAGATCCCAGTATTTTGATTCTTCATCTGCATGTAATAAGAGGAATCTTCATCTTGGTATGACAGGCATATGTTGCCTCATGAATTGGTGAGGCTTGTGAAAGGGTCTTTTCTTTCATAGCAAACATGAAAACATATTTACCTGTGGATGGTTTATTTTCCTATGCCCAAGTAAAATGCAAAGGCCCTCTTTCAAGGGCAATAATATTCCATTTTTTACCCAACAAATATTTAAGCATTTATACATGCTTGTATGTATACATGAACATACATGGGTCTTGTAAATTCCAAGAATGTCTCCTGAGACTTAGCTCATAGTAGAGCTCTTTTGTCTCTTGCAACCTTGCCTATATCCATTTTCCATCATGCAAACACCCTGAAAAGTACCACCTTCTTCTTGGAAACTTCCACATGTGTCTCACTGAAATGTATGTGACTAGGAGGATTTGTGCCTATACAGACCTTGGAGACTGTGTTATGATTCCCCACACAGCCTTAACCCAGCCATACTTTTCATACCATTCAGGTTCTTCACCTGAAGAATGGGGCAATAACATAGACCTATTTCATTGGCGTGTTGCCACACTTAGTGCATTGCTCAAACTGAGGTGCTTTCTGAGTTCTAGAGCCCTCTTTAATGTGGTTACTGTATTTCTATGTAGCCTTCCTTTTCTTATGAAGAAATTAATCCATGACAGGTTCCCAGTTTTAGAACTATGCCTCATGGAAATACCATTTTGATACTTCATCTTTAATTTGTATTATGCACTGGACATGCACCCAGTACACAATCTATGGATGGGACAAGAACAGCTTTCAAATTATAGAACAAATGCAAATGTGCCAACTCGACACATCTCCTGCTTTCACTTCCAGATCTTTCTAGATCACCTGAAAACATATCTTGTTTGGATCTTAGAACCTGAGGATCAAAATCCATTATAAATCTATCATTAACTATATATGTAACATCCTTACTGCATGAAAACTTTGTGTGGCTGTTGTTCACTGTTGTGAATGTGACGTCCAGCCCTCCAGCATCGTGGAAGAACTGAGCTAGTGTGATGTTTCTTGTGTGTGAACTTCAGCATTTTTTTTTCAAGATTAAAAATGAACAGGAAAAAAATACACAAACCAATAAAAATCATGCAGCAGACTGTAGCTTTTTTTTTTTTTTTTCTGAAAAATCTTTAATGCTTTCTGAATCAATATGCATCTTGTGGAATGAAAGAAATGAACAGCCATTCTGGGTAGGATTCATCCTTCCACATTTTGTTCTCTACATTGTAGACATCTGAATGTTTACCCAAACCCCTTCATTTTCTACAGAGAAAAATATGCCTTTCTATGACTTTAGTCCTCTCATCCTTACTCTATGACAAATTAAAAATAGTTGTCATGAACTAACTGGCACGAGTGTCTATTTCTCTGCAAAAATTTAGCTCAGAATATTTCCCAGCATGAGACGAAGTTTCTCCTTTCTTCCTAAGCAAAAAAAAAGAGTGTAATTCTACATAATATTCCACAAAAGGCATGCCAATATGCACTTCAAAGATCTTGAGGGATTTTCAGAATTTCAAAAATAAAGTGTATTCAATTTCATGAGGCATTAGAAGGGAGCAGAAACAAATAAAATTATAATATAATCTTTATCTGCCCTGGTCTCATCCCTGTTTTGTAATTGAGACTTATTTGACTCTGGGATTTACTTGCTATGGGATGAGTTTCATCCTGAAAAAGTGACTGCAGTTAGTGACACTTGACACAATGGCATATAACATGAATGCAAACAGCCCTATGGGCACTGTTCATGGGTTTTGCTCATAGTGAATTTCATCACGGTTGAAATTGCTCACATAACTCTTTATTAAATAATTGCAATATTAAATTGTCCTATTATATCTCATTCATTAAGGGTTTTGTTCTCATTTATTCTTATATTCTTTATTCCACCATACCGTAATTAGTAAAAATTAATTAAACACACAAGTAATTAATAATTAATACTTGCCAAACTCTCTGTGTTACAATGCATGAAGCCTAAGCTTCATTAAGTGCTGATGGAATCCCAAACAGTCATTTTTCTTCAAGCAGTTCTAGAGGCATAAAAAGGACCCGTCATATGGATAAATAATCATGGCTCCTAGTTAATTAGATATTAGGATAGAAATCAGTTCAATAATAAAATTTAGCAAGGAGCACACTAATCTAGACACGTCATGCAATGTTGATTGATATTTATGAAAAAGTATTACACTGACAAATATTTGACATCTATGTCTTTCTGTCTGGCATCTTTAATAATAAGAAAATATATGAGATATTGCAATATGTTGCATTTCTGTTCTGAAACTACAACAGCAAACAGCACTGAACTTGCACATTGCATGAGTAATTGCCACTTCAATTAAAACGGTAGGATAGGAAAATTTTTTTTTCATGAAAAATCAAAATAGCTCCTGAAGAGTTCAGTGGCTCAGTGTCTAGCATAAGAAATAGACTGTCATAGAGTTTATAAAGATTCAGAGCCCTTGAAAGTAGTGTTCTACCTGATTTTTGTTAATAGAAAGTCTGACAGTCAGAAATAAAAATGTAAAGAGAAAATTATAAAGTGTAAGTACTTTTTTCTGTGCATGTTCAAGAGTTAAAAGTTAGTCTGAATTTTGAAACTGCGAAGTGGCATAGCTCCTTGTTTAATGACAACCCATCCCTGCCAGATTTACTTATGTAATTGAGTGTTCACAGAGAATCTCCGCGGAGCCTGCGGGGAGGCTGGGAGAGTTGGCATTGGTGTTGCGTCTAGGCGGCGAGACTGGAAACTCCCGTGTCTCAAAGCAAAATGTCAGAGAAGGAATTTTTCCTAGTCCGGTTGCCTAACCTGCTGCCTGCATGTCCAGAATTGGTAATAGCAATTGTCCTCTTCTCCAACTGACTCTGCACGTATTTGGAGCCACCCAGCAATAGGAGCCAGACCAAGTGACAGGGCACAGGAATCCAAAAGAGTTTACATCAGAGAAGTAATGCAGTTACATAAATTAAAGAAAGTGGAAAATCAAAAGTTCTGTGATATTCCTCATTTTTTTTTTTTTTTTTTTTTTTTTTTCCAGAGATAAAGCCCATTTATTTCAATGTATTTTCTTTAAGTCTTGGTAGGGCTGAAAATAGCATCTCTGCTTTATTTCTGTAACCCAAACACTGCAATATCCTAATGCACATGAATTCCAAAAATTTTATTTTCAGAAGTCTTATGTTATACTGGATGCCTTCAAATTTACACAGCTGATTTATGAAGACTGCTTTTTGTCCTTTGGAAAATCAGATCCCTTTTAGTTGAAATTACCATGTTCCCCAGAACTCATAGATCAGGATTGCCAGAACTCTTTTAAAATCAAAAAAATGCTGGTTATTTAAAACAATGGAACTGGTGTGTTTGTTTACATAGTGTCTACAAAGTGAAAAACAAAGTTGTTGGTTTAGATTATTTCAGTCTTGCCAAACAGTAATTGGTTTTAATCATGAAAAAATATAAATCTCAGCTCTAGGTTGCTCAGTTAAATAGTTCTCTACTATCTCTTAGAACAGAATAAAAAAGTCTTTCTGTCATTTTTTTTAGCCATATAACCCAGAATTCTGCCCACCAGAGTCAGCTGGAGTGTTCCCAGCAGGATGCTCACAGTGCTCATCTCCTCTCCTACTGGAAAGATTCTTAACATTTGTTCTTCAACTCAGCAGATGTTAGTTGGCTTCCATTTCTTTGGCTGCTCATTTGTGTTTTCCAAACACAAGCACCATGTCTGTAAAACATCTTTTGATGAAAAACGTAAGGCTGAGCATGCCTCATGTCTTTCGAACAAGCATTAACTTTCAGTATACCCCATGTGTGTTTCAGCACATCCCTTCTTGGAACAACTTTGTTTGAGAGTTCTTGATTAACAAAAATATATCTTCAAGGACATAGGAAGGTGCAGCATGTAAAACCATAGGCTTTACAAAGGACTGACAAACAGTTCCTTTCTACTTTGGCAAACACAAATCACGTACAGTGCTAGATGAAAAAAGGCATGGTATCACAATTCAGGCAACAGGCTGTTATCCCAAAGAACTGGAACTGACTTTTTTCTTTTTCTTTCTCCTTTTTCTTTTCCTACTGAAAATTAAAGATTTTTTTTTTTTTTTGGTAGAGATTTTATTGAATAGCTCTCTGAAGCTAAACTCAGTAGAAGACACACTCTAAACAAAAAAAACCACTCGAAAGTCTTTGTTGTAAAAATCAGGCCACAGGTATATCAGCAGAAGATATCATTAACATTAATATCTTAATATGTGAATTTACTATTTACAACTTCTATCTTTTAAGTTATTATATACAAACTGTAAGCTTCTCTGATCTGGTCATTGCATTTCTGAAATAAAGGCTCCTTTAACAAGGTACAGAAATGCCTGGACTGTTCTTGCTTCCTTGAGGCACCATTCCCTTGTGAACTGACCAACATTAAGAATTTGATCTATTTATATCTTGAATAAACACTCTTTTATCCAAGGTTTGCAAACTTAAATATTTAAATTACCTTTTCCTTTATGGAATATACAGACTTTCTAATTAATGAAAAGCCCAAATAACAACTTGCATTCAAAATCCTCTGATATCTGCATTATTATCAGGGTCAGAATGCAAACTGGTATGAAGAAGGTGAAGATCTGTATCTTGTGGTCAAAGACTATCTGCCCTACTAGGCAGCTTTAACAGAAGCTGATCCTTGTTAAACGACAAAGATACTGAACAAAATGTCACAAGAATGTTCCTTGAACTTTGTAAGGACTTGGAACCACACATGCACTTTGGGTCTCTAATGGCTCTGGCAGTAATTGTGGGAAGCACAGCAAATGATGTGATGCCGGAAAGTAAGAAGTCAAGAGCAAGAAACATATTGGGATTGAGACAGATCTTGACGTTGCAAAAGTCATACTTAAATAAGTGCCAAGAATGACTATTCAGAGGCCAGTAGCCCAAAGATACTTGGCTTCTCTTTTCATTTTTAATCATTTTGTTCCAGGCACACATAAACAATACTTAATTGTAAGAAAGCTGGGAGGAAACTTTCAACTCCAAAGAGTATGTAAAAGGGTAAAGGAAACTCTGATGTTAATAAGGGAGAACCAGAATTAAGTACTATCTGAACGTACAGCAAATAGACTAACAATCCTTGAGCATGACTATGTTGTGAAAGGAAATTAGGAGAGAAGTAAAGATTCAAAACAGATGCTAAAAATAACAAAGAAAATAAAAAACTAAGCAAGTGTGGTGGGTTGACCTTGACTGGCTGCCAGGTGCCCACCAAACTGATCTATCACTCCCTTTCCTCAACTGAGCAGAGGAAGAAAATAGAATTAAAAGCTCATGGACTGAGATAAGGACATGAAGATGACTTCTCAATTATCATTATGGGCAAAACAGACTCATCTTAGGGAAATCAATTTAATTTATTGCCAGTTAAACAGAATAGGATGAGAAATAAGAATAAATCTGGAATAAACTTGCCCTCGCCTCTCCTTCTTCTCAGGCTCAACTTCCAACTTTTGTAACTCCCCCTTTCAAGCAGTACAGGGGGACGGGGAATGTGGGTTCTGGGCTGTTCATAGCACTTCATCTCTGACACTGCTTCCCTCTCACACTCTTCCCTGTTGCAGTGTGGTGTCCCTTCCATGGGATATAATCCTTCATTAACTTCTCCAATGTGAGTCCTTCCCACAAGCTTCAGTTCTTCAGAAAATACTCCAGTGTGGGTCCTCTCCATGGAGTACAGTTCATTCAGGAACATACTGCTCCAGTCTGGGTCCCCCATGGGGTCACAAATCATGCCCACAAACCTGCTTCAGCATGGGCTCCTCTCTCCACAGGTCCTTCTAGGAGCCTGCTCCAGTCTGGACTTCCCAAGGGGTCTCAGCCTCCTTCTGGTGCATCCACTTATTCCAGTCTGGGGTCCTCCATGGACTGCAGGTGGATATCTGCTCCACCATGGACCTCTAAAGGCTGCAGGGGGACAGCCAGCCTCACCATTTTCTGCACCACAAGGGAATCTCTGCTCTGGCATATGGAGTACCTCCTGCCCCTCCTTCTTCACTGACCTTGGTGTCTGCAGAGTTTTTGCTCTCACATATTCTCCTTCTTTTCTCTCACAGATGTTTCACACCTTTTTGTTTACCCTTTCTTAAATATGTTATCACAGCCGCTGACATTTCTGGCTGGTTCATCTTTGGCCAGAAACGGGTCCATCTAGGAGCCAGCTGCAACTGGCTCTGTCAGAACACGGGGACAGCTTCTGGTGTCTCCTCACAGAAGCCACCCCTGCAGCCTCTCCCTGCCCCATTTACTTGTCATATAAATCCAATACAGAAAAAAACCCACATTGTAGACAGTGAAATTATTGTGAAAGAGTAAACTGGCAGAAATACTTCAGTTAGCTTTGACTTTTATGACATTAGTATTGCCCAATATCCTCATCATTTTACTGTGGATCTTACAATGTTTGATATGGTTAAACTTCGATTTACAGAGTCAAGTGTAAGTGCTAGTATGAGTATCTCAGCTTTCACTTCTGAAAAAAAAAAAAAAGTTTCTGGCAATTATTGCTATAGCAAAAAACTGAAGAAAAAATTAATTATTTTTGCAGTGAAACCAATCTCCTAATTCTAGCAAGGTTAACTTATTATTCCTGGGGGTGTGTGGTGGGGTTGTCTTGTTGAAAATTTACAGTTTTGCAAAATGTTAGCAGCAATTGTGGGAACTCTAGTAACTATGTTTTAAATATTGAAATATATTATAATTATGAAATTCTTGAGAGCAAATAATTTTTAATTAGTTTTCCTCTTTTCCATCAATCTAACAGAGTGGTAATAATTTGAGAACTATACACAGAAAGAAATACAACTTTTACAGTTTGCTTGTAAAGAAATGAAAAGGAAATTACAAGAGTCAGTGCTATCTCAATGGTTTTTAAATAAGACATATCTGTTTACCTAAAATACATCATTAAAGGCTTCCAGAAAATGCCTGGCGAGGCAGATCCCTTCCTTTAGTTTCACTGAAGATCTGTTATATTTCAGTGGGAGGATCTGTGTTTCAACATTTTTTTTTTTACTCAGAAGACTTTTGGACACCACTTCTGAATGTCCTTGAAAATGAACTCCCTTTCTTACAGATTTCTAATCTCAGACATGCAGGAAGCTGTTATCATAAATATTCTATAAACAGCCTTGTTTTGATGGACTAACATTTCTGATTCTTCTAGCCCTGCACTGATTGTCTAACAATAACCTAAGTGAAAAAATAAGAAAATGTTCTGGAGATTGCAGCTCTTTCAATAGCATCTGAGGAACCAGTTATTCTTTTAAATTTTTCTAAATAAAAGTAATTAATTAAATCCCATTGAAAAACAGTGCTTCTGAGGAAACCGTTCTGCTGGTGATTCCCCAGTGTCACAGGGTTTCTCTGCACAGGGAATAACATGAACAAAACAAGGAAGACAGCACTTAATCATTAAGCAGACAGGCCTGACCTTGTCTCAGTCATTAAGATGAGATCAAATGTGAAAGAGGATTTCTCAATTGTTTATTTTGTGCATTACCTATTTCTAGCATCTTGTCATCCATCTAGCAATTAGAAACTCTTTCACTTGCAATTGCTGCCTAAATCTATAATTACTTCAAACTGTGTAGGTGGTTTAACACAGTCCTGTTTAAAAAATAATAAGTCAACAGTAGTTGAAGGCTTGATGAGAAAACAAACCTATTAATATACTACCTGAAATCAAACATCGTCAGTGTAGTTTCTGTTTGTATGTGGGAAAAGCCCTTCTAATAGCTTTAAAACTGATTTCAAGAAGTATTTACTTTAATTAGGCAAGTGTATTCATCATAAATGTATTATCACAAAGGCAGTTCATACTGATTTTGATGATAATACACCTGTTTGCAACTGTCTTGAAAAGATTAGTTTGCATCCATGTGTGATAAACAAATATGTGCATGTGTTTATTGTAAATACTGGTGTTTTGCTAAGGGAACAGGATTTTGAAGTTATATTCATTTTGTCATGTCATGAAATTTTCCAGGAGTATCTGTTTCTCATGACACACCACTGTCATCATTTTTTTTTTCAAACTCTCCTATTATGTACATTTAACTGAAATAAGCTTATCTGAACTGCTCAACAGCATTAAATAAGTTATTACCCTAAAGGATTTCCATGTTGTGTAAACCATTTCTCTTCATATCCCAAGTCATGCCTTGGCCTGACTGGCAGCTCTGACTGATGAATGCAAATCCTGTCCTTTCTTCCCTCCCACTTCAACACACCTGCTTTAAATTATTGTTTTCCTGATAACTGTGATGGAGAAACCACTGGAGTAGATAGGAATTAAAACCGAGTTAACAGATTATTTGTCTGTCATAGTCAGCATGAAGAGTTGATGCTAATTGGATGCTCCAACCCAGTTTGAGGTTTTGTTTGTCTGCAGCTGGGTTTACCTCTGAATACATATGAGTTAAAGAGACTGGAGGTGGAGGTGAGAAGTAGCATTTTGTTTTTGTCTGTGTTTTATTTGTTCATGAAGAAACCTGAAAGTTCAGTTGTGTAATCTGTGATTGAAGAGGCTGTTCTATATTCAGATATGATGGGTAAAGAGAAACTGGATGCTTTTTTACTTCAGCAAGAGCTGTGGGCAATTGTTGAACTCAGAATTTTTATTTGGGGTGTCTAAGTTGTGATTTCTATGCTAAATTACATAAACCAAAATACAGTTAAGCCCATGTGCCTTGTTTATATGGACCAAAACCCATGAAATAACAACTTTCACCTTTTGAGAAATATACCAATACATCCTTTTGTCCCCTGTGTGTACTAAAATATCTTATTTTTGGTTAGGGGAGAACCTTAAATCCACAATAGTTAAGACTTACACACAGAGCAGCAAGTAACCAACTCGGATTTCTCCAATTCAGTCAAAATATCACATTAATATACTTAAAAAAATCCTCACTTTATTTATTTAAAAGATCAATTGTAAGGCAAAGTCCTAAAATCCTCTCTGGCAACAGGAGTTTATTTGAGAAACGATACAATAAAAAGTGTTCAAAGTCTCTCAGAATTGAAACAGTCTGGAAAAACATGGTCACAAATGATTGACAGAAAAATTCCCTATCTGAGGCAGGACAGGTAGGTGTTACTCTACAGTATTCCATGTCACTGTAAAAAGCTTTTAGCTTATTCTGCTTTATGTGGAGTAGGTGTTAAAAATGTAGTGCAGAAAAACCCTAGAATATTTATTTTTCATAGCTCTGGTCTTTGAAATAAATCAAGAGGATTGATCCATTTTTTATGATTCAGGGTGCATTTTATAGGCAAAGGGTTAAGATAATATTGTTTTAAGTCAGTGACATATTATGATATTAATAATATTAATGTGAAATAATATTAATTAATAACTAATAATATTAATATTACCAACAACACAAAGTATAGAGAAGAAATAAATCATAACTTTAGACCTGCAATTTGAATAATTGAGTGGAGGGTTTCTGGTTAGTGGCATCTGCCGTGATCTCAGTTTCCCAGTGGAGATGAGTAATTTTCTGGGAAAGTGCACCAGCACCAATTGAAATTCCTGGTCCTTAATAAAACTTTTATAAAAAAATACAAGAATCCTCAACCTTTACATGTAAGCACAGTGGTTTTACAGCCAAAGAAGACAGGTGCTAGGAGCACAGATCTGAAAGAGAAGGGCTGCACAGAAAACCTGAGAGGAAAGGACAACCACAGCAAAGTGAAACTGGGAAAGTTTCGACAAGGTGATAAAAAGAGACAGTCATCTGTTAGTAACCATACCTTCCGCCAAGGTGAACTTCTTCCCAGTTAGTCTAAAATATTGAATTCTGGTCTTCAGAACATTTTAACTTGACTTTTGACTGTGTGATGATTAAGTCCCTGCTTCACCTCTGTTGTTGTACAGCATTGTGTTTTGGACGGTAAAGGAGCAAAATGGGACAGGCTGAGAAAGAATCTGAACTTTGATCTCCAGTCTCTGTTGTTAACCACCAGACTCCTACACGAAAGGAAAGTACTTTTGGCAAGAGCACAACAACCTGGCACCTGAGATTACATTCATCCTGTTCACTATGGTGTATATCCCAGCGTAACGAATCCCACTCCTACAGCCTTAGGTAAAGAGAAGGAATAATAAATTGACAAATATAGTGACAATGCAAACTTATTCAGGTAGGAAATATGAAAACTCATTATTAAGGATTGCAGAAAAGTCTCATGATATTAAACAACTATTAAATATTTTATTTTTTTTTTTTCTGAAAACATAAGTGAATTGATGTAGATAGAAGAAAACAGTGCTAAAATTGCTGGAATTGAGCTGTTATCAGTCAGGAATCTGTATGATGAGAGATTTTGGACAGAATATGCAGTTCCATGAGAGTGTCCTCTGAATTGCAGTCAGAATAGCAAGCATAATGTTGAGAACTGTACTGAATTATTTATCCTGCAAAAGAGACTACTGAGGCAAGACATTACAGGTTCTGTAAGCAGAATGATAAAAGTGAATTGTTTTTTCTTCCAATAAAGGAATTAAACCTAGTATCCCTTAGAGTAAAAGTTAAAAAAAAAAAAAAAAATTAATTGTAATGGGTTCAGAAAGTAACAGAAAAGGATTCTTAAAACAATAAATCTGTTTAAAGATATTTAGTACAAAAAGCTCTTTGTCAGTTAGCTACAGCCTGCTGCAGGCTGAGGGATTACTCAAAATTATGAGATACAAATATTTGGCAGGATAGGTCCAGTATGCAGAAGTTCTGATTGCTTCTAGCTGTTTGTCACTCCAATGTTTATTTATTGTGTAAGTGTCCATCTTTGAACGTACGTAGTAGATAAGGAATCTCCTCCCCTAGATACTGTAACATGTTTATTCAAATTGAGTGATTCAATTAAAGGAATCACAAAGAATTTCTTCAAGAACACAGTCAAATGAAAGTAGAGTATTCAACTTGTTTGAATGTCTTATTTGATTCTGAATTAGAAAAGAGAGACACATAGGATGCTTAGTAGTAACGTTTTTCATTGATATAGGGTTTTGTTCTCCAGAGGGACTCACAATTATAATTAGTCAAGAGTCTCAAGGCTCTAAAAGTGTGACTTTTGTGATGGATTTTAAATTTTATTTCCTATTTATATTTTCTTAGAAGGAAAAAAAAAAAATACTTCAAAAATGAGTGAACTATTCAGAAAATATTCTGGTAGCCTTCAAATGAGCCATTAGTATTCACCAATAATCCTGATAACCTTTCTTTTTTTCCAATTTGTTGTTCTCTTTTCTGTCAATAGTTAATGCTATAAAAGTCAAAAGAACTTTTATTTGTTTTAAAATAGATCTTCCTTCTATATGACTAGTAGTCGTCTTTCTATACCCCATTATCAGTTTTCTCTCTTACTAACAGCCATTCATACTGTCTTTATCTAAGCTCCTCCAATTTTTAGGTTTCTTCTTCAAAGAAATATGGCTTTCACCAAATAAATTCTTATTATTTTTCTGCACAATAGCATGATTTCCTAATATTTTTCTTATTATATTTTGTATTGCAGTAGTAATTCCCTTGTCCTCTGTGCCTCCTTACTGGTATGATGTTTTGCTACTTATTTTCACTGACATCAGTGAATTGCTCTGAGTTCACACAGTCATGTTTCCCTTAGTTTTAATTCCTGAAAAGGATCTCAGGATTTCTGGCCAAGATAACTGACTGTTATATCAGTCCCTGATGGGAAGGATGCTATAAATGTAACATGGACATTAATAATGAAATGTGGTGACAAGATGACCAGAAGCTCTTTCAGACCTTGGCTACACAAAATATTATCTGGACTTTTCCCACTAGAATATCTTCTCCCACTTACCATTCCATTCTCAATACAGGCTGGGAGATGAAGGGATTGAGAGCAGCCCTGCAGAGAAGGACGTGGGGATACTGACAAATGAAAAGCTGGACATGGCTCAGCAATGTGCACTTGCAGAAGTCCAGTTGTATCTTGGGCTTCATCAAAAGGACTGTGACCAATAGGCTGAGGGAGGTGATTCTGCTCCTCTGCTCTGCTCTATTGAGACCCCACCTGGATTCCTGCATCCAGCTCTGAAGCCCTCAGCACAGGAAAGACATGGACATGTTGGAACAGGTACACAGGAGGGCTACAGAAATGATCAGGGGGATATAACACCTCTCTGATGAGGACAGGCTGAGAGAGTAGGGGTTGTTCAGCTATGGAAATGGACTCCTCCATGGGCAATTGTTCCTCATAAGTGGGATTGTAGTCAAGAGCATCACCATTTCAAGATTTGAATCCGTTCACACCTTCCTACCTACCTCTGAATAACAGATTGTCTTTTGTCATAGTGCTGCTCAGAGGATACTGAAGGGATCAGGTGTTGATGGTTTTCTCCTACTTGATTCACCAACATTAAGACTGTGCCTTACATCTCAGCATCTTTGAATATGTACACTCTGACAGAAGAAATTCAGGTACCAAGACCATAGACCTGTATATCTATATACAGAAGTAAGGGTAGCCTGAATAGTGGGAGTGAGCACTATCTACATTTATCACTGTTTAGTGCAGCCATTCCTCGACCATTTTGAACCACTCCAACTAGCTTTAGCACCATGGATATAGGACAATCAGTGCCACTTGGCCTCATTTGGTTCTGATCCCTTTTTATTTAACAGCATTAACAAACTCCTAGAGGTCTTAGGTGAATTAAGTTTTTTAGGATGCTTGTGAAGTCTAAATAGTAAAGATATCCCAGGAACAACTAGCCTAGCTAAAGTAATCTCCCTCTGTGCTCTTTGGAGATAGTGGGGAAACTGGAGAAAAAATTCAGATCTTTGGGGCTTTAGTCTTTTTCTTCTTTCTATAAACTGCAGGGGGAAGCTGAAGTGACTAACCTTCTAACCTCACTGAATCCACTAACTGTCTGGATTTGAGCCCCAAATCCTCTTGGGGTAATTTCTTTCCTCAAATAAATATATATGTAGGTATAAGAAGCAGAGTGACTGGGACTAGAGCAGAACATTTCTGTGCATGTATTTAAGGATGTGTTAAGGAAGTTTCTCTTTCCTAGGTTTCTCATAACAGATACTTAGGCATGTATTCCAGAAATTATTTGTAAATAAATAATTTACTTGCAAGGTACAGCATAGAGCAGCTTGAGCTGAGTCCCTCCAGAAGAGGGACCTCAAATAAAGACAGCCTTAGGCAATTATGCCCTTACAATCTAAGCTTCCCACCCCTTGTGTATGAGTTTGGGACAACTGTAAAATTAGAGTCTAGGGCCACCCCATTTTTCACTGGATTCCTTCATTTTTATCAACATGGCTGTTTCTTATCTCTGTGGGTAGTTGTTTGTCTCTCACTGTCCAGCCTGGACATCAGTCTAGGTGTTGTCCATCAGTTGCCATTTTGCACCTGCAGCTGGGATGCTGGAAAAAGACCTTGGCGACAGCCAAAACATTCTTCTGTTCCTTGTCTTCTGTTAGACATTGTTCTGTTCCTTTATTTATCTCCAGGGATGTAGCTCCCCTTATCTAGTGTCTTGAACCACTCTGAGACTTTTTGCTTAACAAAGCAGAATGTTCTAAAGTTCACATCTTGTAATCTGAGCAAACTTACTTATGCTAAGCAAAGAAGCAGTATACCTAATAACTCAATAAGCTGTGGAAGTCTGTTCCCTAACAGATGAAATATTGTAACATTTGCCAATGAGACCAGGGGTCTTACTCCTTGTCTTCACCAAGGAGAAAACCCATGGGGATCTTTTTGATTATATGAGGGCCTCATAACTTTACTCCTTTTTAGAGTTTTCCACTTCATTACTCCAGTGCTGAGAAAAGATTTTTTTCCTTCACAGAGCTGGAACACAAGATGCAGGGTTTTTCTTAAAGCATGCATGAATTAAACTGTTCTTACAAAATATACTAATAATAATTAAAAAAAAAAATAAAAACAGTGTGTTACCTGTAATTAAAAATAAGTACTTATTACAATTATTCATTAAGAAAAACCCATAAATGTTCCCATGTGTAACATTGCACAAAATATGGTTTAATTAACACAATGCTTCCTAATCCAGAATTGCAGGGTGTGTACCAAATACTCCACACTACCCAGGCTGCATATTCTGGGCCTTTACCACAATTGAAGCATCATCTTGGCAAATGGTATAGAATGTGCAACACTGATTCAGCTCTTTTTGAGGACAGCGGTGAAAACTCCCACTGTTTTATTGGGTTTTGGTTTTGCTTTATTTTAGGTGGTTTCTTTTTTGCATGTTTCATAAGATGTAACAATGTGTATGGCTAAGGTAGAAACAGTAACCTGGCACCTTCTAAGGTAATGTTTAACACTGAAAGCCTTGGAAATAGACCTTAGAAGGTGCCAGGTTCCCTAAACCCTCTTGTATGCAATGACTCTTTCATAAAATTCCAGATATTTAAAGTATGCATATTCAAGAGAGACAAAGAAAATAATGAAATATTGCAGCAGTGCAGGTGAGGAGCTCCCCACAGGCTGTGGCAGGAGCTGATGGTGCTGAGCAGGGCTGGAATGGGGACCTGGGCCATGGGCAGGGTTGGGGAGGCCCCAGGAGGGGGTGAACAGGGATAATAAAGCCTATTGGTGCTCTCAGGATCCTGACAAAGAAAGACAACTACAGACCTCCTCCTGGTCTCCACCTCATGCCCATAAGCATCTCCCTTGTGTTTAAATGGACACAGGAAGGGAAACAAGGCTGAGACATCTTCTGGAAACTTCATAACCCCAACAACAAGCATGAGGTGCAAAGAAAAAGGAACAGAGGTGAGTGGAAGGTTCTGAGTGATAAAGATGAAGGATCTGGCCCAGCTTGAAGAGCCTTTGTATGAAGAGCCCCAGTAAAATATCCAGCCTCATTTTACCCTTCCTCCTTTCCTTCTGCTTCAGTCATCATTTATTTGACAGAACAATGCTATAACTCACATGGAATTTTACTGTCTCATTCCTAATATTCCCTGAAATTCAATTCATGCTGAGAGACTTTACAGGGAGTGTAATGGTACATGTCATTATTAATAATTTCTGAGATAAACTTAAAAGTTTCCAGTTATCTCAAACTCACACCTCAGAATTTGCGCTAGTAACTGAATAAACACAAGCATTTTAGCAGTCACATTACCTATGAAATAATTGTTCCTGTACACTGACTGGTGTGTTTGCCATTCCATCACAGAGTTTTAAAAAAACTCTTTTAAAAAAATCAAAGCTCATTTATAACTATGAAGGCTGAAAACCTTCTACCTCCAGCAACAATGACACTGATTCTACTTTAGCTTGACTTTGACAGGCAAAAGATTTTTTGCATAAAATTGACTGGTATTTATTAAAAACATATGCTGTATTTTGGGAAAGGTCAAAAAACTTGACTAACTTGACATAGGCACTGTGTAATTCTGTTTCAGAATTAGTTGTCTCCTATTACCCATAAACAAAACCTTATCACATTTGTGATCCCCCTGGCTACTTCAAATCACAACCAATGTAAATTACTTTTCTCCCCCATTTTAAAATGGTTATGGAGCATCCCATAGTTCCTGCTAGGTGAAACAGATAACACAAGTTAAATCCTGTGCACTGGTGACTTGAGTGCTTCACCTCTGCTGTTAACAAACACAGGACTTGAATGTCAAAGTTAAAAAATAGCAATAATTACAGCATTTAAGATACAGAAAACACACAGCATGGCTTAAACTGGGTCCAGGTCCTGTTCTCAGGACACATAGACTTCCTCCTAAGTCACTAGAAAAGACTGAATCTGTCTGTGACTTTCCAAATTTGATTTACATCACAAAGGCTTGAAGCACAAGACAGAAGCTGTATCAACTACATCATGACAAGCTGGCGATCTTTGGGAGCCAGGTTTCAGGTTAAGCTTTGGAAGCACGTATAAGGAAATCAGCTCCAACAAAATGATCTCTAGGGTAGATGAACAAAGAACAAATTGCAAGAGGAAGTATCAGAAAAAAACACAAAGAGAGCTTGTGCACTATGAGTAAGACTTGTGACAGGAAAGCCACCAGTGAACGGTCACTTACATACAGAAATACTTACAGACACCATCAAGGAAATCCTTCACTCAGAGCTGACCATTTAGACATCCTGGCTTAATTGCACACACACACGAAAACACAAAAAACACCAAACAAAAAACCACCACCAACAACAGAACACCTTAAAATCAAGCAGAAATCAGGAATTGCTTTTAGGGATCAAGGTATGCCTAGTGTTGGTTTTCAGCCAGATGGACTTTGGCAGAAAGTACACAATGGGGGCTAGTAGATGTATTTAACATTTGCAGACCCAGAGAAGAACAAGCCTCCTCTGGCATTTGTGCGCAACAGCTAATTAGACACCATTGGACAAAGACAATAAAATGAATTATGTTGTTTTCACACCAGTGTCATCTAGAGTGACTCTTCATGTGGTCTGAATTACTACAGAGAGAGGAATTAAACTACTTATATAGTGACATATAGGAGGATGTGAAGCAATCTACTGGCCTGCTGGGATATGTTGGAATGCTAGAAACTAAACTACTTTACTTGCTTAGAAGCACAGTTGCCTTGGCCAAGATGAATATGTGTCTCTCTGAGCTGAGATCCTAAAAAGTCTTGGATTTGAATGAACATTTACATATCACCTAAAATTAGTTCAACACGAATCCATTATAAGTACTTTTTCTCATAAAAATGCATATAGGGGTGTCTAAATAAGCAACCTGAGTAGCCACACAGGATGTGGTGGTTGTAGATTTAATTATCTCTGCAGGAGGAGTTTAAATTCTCATCACCAAGAAAACCTTAACTAGTAGTTTGAAACTGAAGTCACAATCATGGTCATGTGTATCTCACTCTTCCCTCCCACCCCGTTATGTAATAGGCCTCAGTGCAGTTATAGTGCGCTTTTACTGTGATTCTTATCTCTCTTCCCCTTTAAATGGTTCGTTATTATGCCATTTGGTAATTAATAGTTTTTCTATTATACTGTGCCATAAGACTAAATCCAGCAGTTTCCTGAGTTGGTGAAAAACTGAGTTTTACAGTTGTCAATCTACAGTTTGCTATTGCAACTTCTTCCACAAATCAGGGATCTAAATTGTCTTACTTATCATTTTTAAGCTCCTGAGGCAATAAAGTAGCAATAAGACAATGACCTCATTGAGTAAGCAGTACAACATTTTGAGAAGTTGTTATGCTGATAGCATTTTATCTCTGTTCTCAGGCAGCACATTTTTCAACAAAGATAAATTGTACTGTCCATTTAGTCACTTGCTCAGCTACTTGAAAGAAAATCGTTTTCCTAGCACATTCTGAGAACTTGCTGGGCTATGTCATGGTCTATTATTTTCAAACAGTTTTGTGGTTAATTAGATTATCTCAGATTCTACCTTTGGAGATGGCCATTAAAGATATAGATATACAGTGCCCTTCTGGAAAATACATAGTCTGTAGAGAAAATAGTCTGTAATAATTTAGAAATACTGTATCTTTCTATATAGATATTCTTGTTTTGCAGTTTTTCCAAACAAATATCTTGACACCTCAGTGAAATCACAATTTTGGCATTCAGACTTTGTTTTCTTCCTACCTTTCTACATGATCTTGATCTTTGAGACTCGACATCTCAGATGTTGAGGATGAATGGGGCCCTAGTCTGCCTAGTAAGTAGATGTAAACTCAGGAATATAGTCTCTAATAGGTCATCTTCACTCTACAGAGACACCTGTAAAGGACTGCTGTCAGCAGCTGCCTAAAAGTAGGTGCACTGCAATCGGCAAAGCTGAGAAGACCAGAGTGCACCTTTGGTAGCTCCATTAACTATTTGCCACTTCCAAAGCCCTGTGTTAGCTTCCAGCTTTCAGCTCATTTTTTTCCTTTGGGATCAGTCCAAACTCAGTGTAAATTATCTTCATTTTTTGGCAAATCATTATTATTTGATGATTTTTCTCATCCTACTCAGAACAGTGGTCCATAACTGCAGAAAGTAGTGTCTTTTACTTTCTACTCAATAATAAATATCCCTTCTGCATTCAGTTCTTCCTTCCTGAACTTCTATCTTTGCCAAGGACTAAAAAAGAATAATCCCTGTCCCCTGTTGAAACCCTTCTTTTTTTTTTTTTTTTTTTTTTTTTGCAATACCAATTAATTATTGTAGAGGACTACAGGGCCCCTTCAACTTATCTCAATGTCTCATCTTTCCTCAGCTGTTCAGTCTGTTCAGTGTTCTTGTTTAACCAAAGAAAAGTCTTCTCACTTCAAGAGTCATTTAGGTGTTTGTAGGTCCAGAAAGCTTGTTCTACAGTACATTCCTGACAACATTTGAGCCCAGTGGTCGATTCAGTTTTCAGCACATCTAATGCACACTTATCCAACTCATGCTTCCTCAGTTTACAGTTGGGAAGGCTGTGGAAAGTAGTGTCAAAAGTCTTATGAAAGGTAAGCTTTCTGATACTCACTGCTCTCCCCTTGTCACTATAGTCAACCATTTCATCATATAAGGCAGTCAAGTTGGTCAGGAATGGCCCGTCCTTGGTTAATTTGTGGTTATTGTTCCTAAAGGACTTCCTTGTCTTTCCAGTGCTTTTAAATGGATTGCAGAAGTACATGACATTGAGATCGAGATAAAGTTGACCAGCCTTTCTGGCCTGGAGCCTCTCTTTTGCCACTCCCAAAGATGACCACGGTATTAACCTTTTTTTGCCAGTCTGGGACTTCCTTCAATCTCTATAAAGTTTTTGTAGGCAACAGTCATCCTGTAATCCAACTTCAGTGAATACCATCTAACCCATGGTTATGAATACACTTAGCTTTTTTAGGTAGTTTTTAGTTTGTTGCATCCCCATTGTTGGTTTTCCTCCTTCCCGATCTCCTATAAGCAGTGATCTGGGACTAATCTTTATGGTGATTTGGGCAAAAAATTCAATGAGTTCTTCAGACTTTTCAGTGTCATCTGTCACCAAATTGACTCTCATCATTGAAAACACATCTTCTCTAAACTTTCTTTTGCTACCGCCATGCTTGTAGGATCCCTTCTTGCTATGTCCCCGGATAGGGACAGTTTGAGCTCCAGCTGAGCTTTGACTCTACGGATGTTTTCACTAAATTCCTAAAGAATACTCAGAGGTATTGCTGTCCTTGTTTCCACTTTTTCTGTGTTTTGTACATCATAAATTCATTAAGAAATTGTTTGCTTTGCTGAGCTGGAATACTGCCAAAAATCTTCCTCTTTCTATAAAAAGGGTGTATGGGGGGATGTTCTTGAGCTTTCAGTAAGTTTTCTTTAAAAGTTAGCCAGATCTCTGGAGTGCATTTTCCCCTCATGACAGCCTCTGATGGAATTCTGCTTGAAAGTTTCCTAAATAGGATTAAGTCAATTGTCCAGATGTCCGTAGTCCCAACTCTGCTGCTTCTCTTCCTTATCTTCTTGATCTTAAACTCAACTATCTTCTGGTCACTACAGTACAAACTGCTATCTATAACCACATTTACCACCCCATTTTTTTGTGGGCAGAAAGTCAAATACATGTAATGAAAATTTTGTAACTAGCCCGTGCTGACTAAGGAGAGAGGCTAGGACATGAAGTATAGAATTGCAAGAGTAATTCTTTATTCACGCACATGAGGTGTCCCATTCAAACTGGGCACACCAAATGTGGTTTTACACATGGTTCTTAAATCTTCCAAGCGTTCAGGTACAACATGATTTGACCAATCACTGCTTACACAGGTATACTAATATTTTGAAAAGCAACTATTAATCTATGGTGTCATTATCCACTGCTTCTTTCTTGATCTACACATCCCTAGACAGTGAAAGGGTTTCACAGAGGTGTTGGAGGGGTCAGTGTTTTCTTGGCTGGCTCTAAGAGTCTGAGAAATACAAGTCCTTACCTTCAGGACGAGGGCTGTACACCTTGCAATTTGCCAGTGCCCTTTAGTTATGTTGGTTTATCCATGACTATGCAGCATTCAATCTAAATTATATATCTCTTAAAAAAGGTAATACATTTTTGTACTAATAGTAAAGGTCATACAATTTCCTACTATAAATACTAATTGGTACAATAGTGAGGGAATGAGATTTTCCTAACATAGACGTGTCTGGCTTCTCTAACATTTATACTAGAAAATTTTCACCAACAGGATCTAAAGATTTCTTGGATTGTTTGCACACCGTCTTCCACTTCCACCAAGAACCTCCCATGGGGACATGAGTTTGTGATAAGTTCTTCTGCACCAATTTTCATGCCGTTTGTCCACATTTCAAGTTTGACACTTTGAAGACTATGGCGTCTTTCACTTTATGCACATCTATTTCTGTCAGGTTTATGTTAGAAAGGGCATAGATTATGCTGACAGAGTAAAAACTTGCAACTTCATGTTGCCCCAACAGAAGTTCTTGCTGGCAAGCACCCAGCAAACCCAGTCTGGCAACTGTGCTACTGCCCATGCTATGACAATACATGCAGGAAAGCTGTGAAAAAACAGTAAGAGCTTTGTGGAATCAGATTTCCTGTTTCCAATGCTCTTTTTTTCTCTTAGAGATTCAAGAAGAGTACCATTGTTTTACAACATATTCTCCACTTTGTGGCTAGTGAAGCATGGCTACACATTTAGTTCCGTTCAACTGAGTGGCATAGAGTTGCTAGCTAAATTTGCTTCCACACGTTTTCATAATTTCATCACAATTAATTCATCCCTGTTTAAGGTGCATGCCTTAAATAAAGTATCACCTTAGTCTTTAGCTGTATAGTAGCCCTATTGTACAGACAACCCTCAGCCAAAAAGCTGAATATTGTTTAATCTAAGGTCAGAAAAAAACTAATCTAGCAAGCAGAATTTCAAACAAAATTTTTAAAATATTTAACTACGCTTATCAGGAATAGGGGAACTAGCAAGCAATAAAGTGCAATTCTAATATCACTTGTCATTTTTACATAAGCTGTATTACCTAATCACATAAATAACATTCTAGTTTTGATCCAGAAAAGTTAGGTGAGACCATTTATGTGGAAAAAAGGTCTTTACATTCTATTATTGAATATTTTAATATCTTTGATAAATGTTTGTATCTGCCATTTAAGGGGAGTGAATTATGTTTTATGTTCATCAAGACCAAAAAAGAAAGATAACTGGTTTATTATTGTTTGTCAATATCTGCACATATGGTATAGAATTTTCATATCTGTTTGACAGGATACTTCAAAAAGTGTGTGTGCAATACTTTTGATCAAAATAATATGTTGAGAGCTACAAATTTGTAACACATTTTTCATCATTGAAGTAAATGATTTTTAAAAAATCTAATATTTAAATTTATATACCATTAGTTTCTGAAAAATCTGCTATGGGAGAAATGAAGGTGAACTGCTGTGAGGAAAATCTGGGCTGAGAGCAGAACCGCCAGCAATCTGAGCAGCCTGAGCGCGCCCTGCCCAGACAGCCCAACCATTCACCTACTTTCATTTTATAGCATCAGTATTTCCCAGTGTTCTCTTACTGTAGAAAATTATCAGCTGCTATAAACAGTTCCTTTAAATTATTAACCCAGAGTACTGTTTGCTTTGCAAAGTGACACGTGTAGATTAGAGTACTCAGCCCTTTGTTCTTTATATATTTTGTTTGCTGTAGCACAACATTATTAGAAAAACTCAGTTCCATTAAAAGGATAGAATTGATTATGTGCTGCAACATGGACTGAAATACTGTAAATCAAAATTAATTAAGAGAATTATTTAATACCAAATGTGTGAGGCTAAAGAACTCAGTTTTTCAGTCACCCAAGCGTAATAATCTTCTTCAGTGATTTTCTGCAATTAGCAAACACTGTTCATAGACCCTGATATTTGTTCATGAATGTTCCACTGGCTGTGGTGAGTCACGGTCAGCAGCAACTCTTTGCATGAGCATCTCTGAAGGACATAACATAGACTTACTGCTGAGTCAGAAGTTTTGAAATGTGTAATGTAGTAATTGCACAAGTAACCCTTATTCTAAAATAAGAATTATTTTAAAGGAACTCTGGACTGAAATTCCTCCCACAAAACAGAACTGTTCTTATTATCTTTAAAGTAAACCTGATAGGTGGCTGCTGTGGCCATTAAAGCAGCTTTATTTCTCTGTAGTGCTTGGTAGAAACAGGTTTTATTTTCTTTACTAAGTCTCTAGCTGTGCTTCTGGGAACAGCACAGAACTGCCAGCTGGCCAGATGCATTTCTTGTAGTGCTGCTGGGAGCAGCATGCCAGTATTTGTATAAACAGTTTGTCCCTGTTGTTTTACTGGGGGAAAAAGAAAAAATCACACTGTTTCCAACTGTGTCTAAATTTGAGCCTTCCTGCATCTTGAAGGATAATCACATTTTCAAGTTAAGTAATCAGGAAGTGGCATCTAATCACTGAGCAATCAGGGGGAAGGACCTGTGCTCTAGTAACACGCCCAATTTCTGCTGAGCCATAGCTGTGGGAAATGCAGGGATACCAGAATAACTGCTCCTCTGAAACACTATCTGTGAGACTATGTCATAACAAGAATTTACTACGAAGAACAACCTGCTCACTATGCCATAGTAAAGTAATTACTATCAGAACTTACACCCCCTTATACCTGCCTACAGTGAAATAAATTTCTGAAGTTCACTCTTATAGTTACAAAGCATGAGGGAGAAAACAGATACAACTAAGTAATCTCATTACATATTCATAAGCATGCTAAGGCTAATTAAATACTGTTTGTTGCTCTTGCACCTTGGTATTGCAGACCCCTGGCAACCCCGTTGATGTTCCTTAACAATTAAGTACACAGAAGGATATTCTACACCAATACTGAGCAGATTTGGAATAAATTCCCTGGAGTCAGTAGACTAATATGAGTATGGCAGCAATTCAAAAGTCAGGACCAGGCTCCCATTTTTCAAATTTAGCAAAGCACCACTGATTTTTCCTTCGGTGACTTTTCAGACCTTACTTTCCTGACTTGTATTTCTTGTTTGCATTACAGAGGTCAAAGGAATACATGTTTTCAAATAAAGGTTTCATGTTGATCACTGTTTTGTATATTTTATACTGCAATTGTGTTTTCTTTGTGTGGGAGTACTGTCAAATACTAGTATGAAAGTCAAAGCATCAGAACCATAGCAGTCACTGTCTCAGTAGTCAGAAAGCATCTAATAAACCCTAACAATAACATATCCCCTTCCCCAAGCTTTGTATTCTAACAGAAGTTTTAGATTCGCCTGAAATAATCAAGTCTCCTTGTAAAGAGACGGAAAAGTCTTTCAAGATCTGCTTAATCTATTTGTTTAGGGTCTTTAGGAGGAATGTTGTGCAAATGCCAAAAAATCAGTGGGAACTGAGAAGGTGCTGCTTGTGCTGGACAGATGGCGATTTCCCTGAGCAGCAAAAGGCAAAGTGGCTGCAAGCCAGAGGGCTCCTCAGGAGTGTGAGGAGGCACAATCACGTGCATCTTGCCACGTATACAAAGAAAAGAACCTCCAGTAAGCAGCATTCTGTAAACCAAAAGATCAGCATCACACACCAGAAATAGCAAACTAAATCTGGGAAGTATAACTTGGGACCATGTCCTTAACAACTGGAGATATGTTTTGGGGTTGGGTGTTTTGAGGAGTTTTTTGTTGGCTTTTTTTTTCATTTTGTTTTGTTTTGATTTATATTTTTCAACAAATCACAGCAGTTACAATGCTATAAAATGCGATAGAAGAGAAATTCACAGACACAGTAAAGAAAATACATCCAATTCAACTTGGCAATTTAATGGCTAAAAAATCATAACCTTATGCCCTCCAATATGTGTTACTGCTGTAAGGAAGGTTTCACAGCTCCAGGCCAGTAAGAACTGAAAGGTTAAATTCAGGAACTGGTATCTAAAACATCAAAATAAAAATGTTCCTAAACAATTTATTCAGAAGAATGCATTAGAACAAACCTAGTTTTCCCTGTCCATAATTACATTAACTTCAAAGTTATAAAATTTTGAAGACAAGTACAAATCTATATTGCTTATTCAAAAAAGCTTCTAAAAGCAGATTGTTAAGGAATAAAGGTCTTCCACAAACTGTCTAAGTTCTCTGGAAACTTCAAACAACTTCATTGGCTTTCATGGTACAAATCTGTACAAATAAATCAGAGGTCAGCTGACACTAAGTATTAGCCTGTACTGGTTTATACCCAGTTTCTATACAAGAAGAACATTAAAGCTTAATAAAATTGTACACATACGTAATTTTGGCATACTTCATGAATATTTTTGGCATTGTTATATTGTTTAGAATAATGAAATACAGCACTTACTCAAAGCAAAAGCAATAGAGCAACCATGTTTTACTAAATGAAAGCCATTTAGTCTCTTTTAAAATAAGTTAAATTTCTCACCAGGAAATTACATTGCTAATAGAAGATGTAGCCATGGCTCAGGTGAAACAGTAGTACAAAGAATTCACACAAGTAGCATTTGAAGTTACTACTTTCACAAAGCATCTCAGGAAATACCTAAAATTATCTACTATGTGAAACAGAAAATCCTAATGAGAAGGAATGGCCAGATATGTTAAAGGAAACTCCCAAACATGTTTTTTCTTGGAAAGTAATCTCCAACAGTTGTGCATAATAGGCAAAAAAATTTTAGAAGCGGCATTCACCGACTAAGAGAATCACAATCAAGGCAACAGAAAATCATCTATGAGAAGAGGAAGTCCTTGACCCTGTTTGCAACCTCCAAGAACCAAGGCACCGTATGTAAAGTGTATTCAATATGCGGAAATGTATTATTTAAAAAGATTGTTAAGCATTCCTGAAAAAATGGATGGATACCAGCCAGGGACAAATGCTTATGGATGCCAGCCATGTCTGTGACAATAGCCATGACCGGATTGCCCAGTCTTACTAAAATCCATTTGAGTTTTAAGAGAGGGCATGAAAGGTCCATTCTGGTTTTGAAAAATGTGCAGTAGTGTGTTATTTCAGTGACAGCAATGAGCCATCAAAACAGGACGTAAATTTGCCTATTTCTACTGGGAAAGCAAAAGAGGATCACCTTCCAGAACCCCTGCAGGACTCCCCAAATGACTCAGACAGTCAAGTATAAAAGGGAGGGCCACTTCACTGGACTACAACAGGGGTTTTCTGACCATTCCTGGGTACCAACTGGTCCAGTCAGAGGCATTTTCCTGTGCTAATGAGCAAACACCAATAAACCTCTGTGAATCTTTAAAGCTTTTTGTTATAATATAAGCAAATCTCAAATGCAAAGTTTGAACTTGGAGGTCAGAAGAAGAGCATTTCCACAGCTGAGAAAGGAGGTAAGATGGCTTGGCATTTTGGAAAATAGTCACTGAAAAGTGGTGTAGCAGGAACAGGTTCTAGACAGGGACTCCACGGTACTAAATGTTCTAAATGAAGCAGCACAATGGTTTGCAGTTTTTATAGAAATACCTAATGAGTTTCCCAAAAGGAAACCCTCATCAGATTGGACTAATACCAATAAACATGTTATTGACATAAATAAATTAGGTCACACTGAGCTTGCCAGAAAAAGATTGTACTTGAGATAAATCAATGATAGCTTGAGTAGCTGCCCACAGTCATTTCTGTCAATGCTGTTCTGAGAAACCAGACTGCTTTGTTCTACTCTCTAACAGAAAGTATTAGCAATTGTAATTAAGGTGCAAGGTTATAGTATCTCACTCCTATAGATGATGGATTCAGTCATAGGCAATGTAGACAGTTGCTTAAGAAAGCAGATAAAGAAAACAAAACAAAACAAAACAAAACATAACATAACAGCAAAAAAACAAAACAGGTGTCCTTCTCCCCTATTCTTGTTTATGATACTGGAGCTTTGCAAAGATGGTTTGTCTTTCCATGGTGAGTGGACTGGTGTGTAGTGCTGGGGAGAGGAGGAAGAGGAGCTCCTCCAGGCACCAGACACCATTATTTTTCTGTCTCCTGGGAGGCAGCAGAAGCAGCAAACCCAGCTCCACACATTTTCCCACTAGCTTCCTCTTCCCTCCTTTTAGTGGGAGTTGCTCAACCTCAGCCAACCTCCACCCACCCCTCGAGTCTATTTCTTGGAGTAGCAAAATTCAGTGTTAGCTCCAAGGTTTGACCTGTCTCTGTTTCATCTATTCAAGATGGGGAACTGCTGTGCCAGGTGAGTCTAAGTTCTAGGAGGTCATTGTGAGACAAACCTAAGGAAACACATTTGTGCCTCCAGAATAAACAAAGATGAATCCTGTGATTCAAGGATTAATGTCAGAGCTCTTCCTGTGAAATGCTTTATAAAACACATATGAGGGAAGATGCAGCACGGCATGAGGTGGGGGACAGTCTAGGCTGCTTTTCTCCGAAACCTTCCCTAGAGGATTACATTAGCCTGACCTGTCTAAGGGTAGCTTCAGACATTTCGTTTAATTTCATGTTTCCATTAGAGGACATAGCTCTTCTCTTCCTTGGAACACTACTTCTAAAATTCACCCTAACAGAAAAATTTCATTATAAATGTATTAAATATAGGTATATTTGTGTGTCTAACTCTGTCTCAGTACTCTTCCAAACAAGTGAAACAACTAGGCTTGGGGATTTCAAAAGCCCCTTCTCACTCTGCATACAGAAATTGCTTCTCCATCTCATTCTTTCTTATTATGAGGTGTGTGGCTTTAGTTAAACAATATTTTTATTTTAGAACAATGATGTATTTGTGTTTTCCTTTAAACTTTTTGCTTCAGTCAACTGTGTTATAAAATTCAATTTAAAAAATTCTGATTTCAGCTTTAAAAAAACCCCTTTTATTGTTTTTGTTTCTAATCTCGTGTCTAAGCAAAAACCTCACAGGAAAAATGGGGGAAGAAAAAGGTTTTGTAGCCTACAGTGAGAGAGAGAGAAAACACTTTTATCATTTCGAGGCTGGGGCGTATGGTGGTGGATTCTGGCCTGAGGTATGGGCATGTCATTCGACTTATATTTTTAGAGCTTGGTCTAGCTGGACACAGATAAACACCAAACCCACAGGATCAGACTGAGCTTGGAGACAAATCAAAATTCTCTGTTTATCCTATATTTTTGCTGGTCACTTCAATGTTAGAGCCATTTGAATGGGCATGGTCCACACAGAAGTGAGATGGGACTGCTGTGGTTTTGGCAACTGAAACAAATGGGAGGTGGTCAACATTGTCTGTCAGCCATGGAGAGGTACTGTAAGCTAAAACTCTTTTATCTTTCCTGCTGCCCCTTCTTCATAATAAGAGAAATCTACTTAAGTGGGGCTGCTGAGAGAGCCACAGCCTAAAGAGGGTAAACTTACTCATTCTCCATTGTCTTCCCTTTTTCCACTGCTGTTTGGCCATGCCAGAGGCTCTAAGATAGATCTAACAGCAAGGCAGATCCAGCATTCAGTGTTAACTCGATGATGATAAGCACCAGGTCTCTGTTTCAGATCCAGTATCCATACAGGGCTCTAGGAAGCCTCCTGTCCACCCCTCCACTTCCCAGGTGTAATGCCATGAAATTATGGGACAGAAGCTTTAAAAATGATACAGGAAAGGAAACAATGCATTAAAAAAAACCAAAACAAAACAAAAAAAAAGCAACCAACCAAACAAACAAACAAAAAAACCAGAACAAAGTGGCATGTGCATTTCTACTGCATCTATACACTTGTGAAAGAACAAGACAGCAAAAGGTTCTGATTCATGAGACCAGCAAGTGAGACTGGATAGAACAAATTTACAGCACTATGCTCATAAGTATTGTCAAAATTTCTGAAAGTTTTTTTGGAAGAAAAACATCTATTTATGCTTAGAAAGGTCTCACTAGTCAGTTAGTTGCCATTAGTGTAAGGAACCAGATTCTACTTCCCATGAGCTGTTAGGGATCCTGTCATACAACACTAACAATGCTTTTATGCCTGGTGCTACCATAGTACTTAAATGCACTGAGTGAGTATCAGAGCATTTTCTGTTTAGAACTGAGCAGAAGTGCAATACAAACCAGTCCATAACTGACAAAACTAGTGCTGTACTGTGATTATCTTTCTGACTCTCTGCATAATACGAGACATCGAACTTCCTTGAAAACCTGATTTAATAGCTCCATTCTTGCCAAACTCTCCCTCCAGGCTCTTAGAAACTGTCATCAATTAATTTAACAATTAGAGGTGGGAGGGAAGGAAAATTAGGAGCTACAAAATACTTACATCACCATAAATATAAGGAAGTTTCAGCCCACCACCTGTGTTTCATATCACAATGTTCTTTTTTTTTTATTATTAAATGCTCAACAAAAGAAGAAAACAGAGAGAAAATAGCTAAACAGTTTCCTTACTTTAATAGCTGTTTTGAAGGCTTAGAGACATCCTCAAAAAGCAAAACATCCTAGCAATTTCTGAAGTAAAGTTCCATTCCTAGGTAATAAGGCTCACCCAAATTTATTTGCTCCTATTGTGAAAAACACACAGGATAAGATTCAGATCACCTGCTTTGGTGCCAGTGATAAACCTGAAGAGCATTTAAGAATCTTGAGATTAGTAAAGAGAATATTGACTGTCCAGCATGGTGTAAACCTGAACCCCAGGTTCAGATGACATGTATGTTTTATGACATAAGGTCTTTCAAACTATCTTGACCAGAGCAGCCATGAAGGTTCCCACCTAACTGTCCTCACAATTCAGACTCTTCTTCTGCTAATTTTAGCAGTTGGGAAGTGCTGGATAAAAAGAAAAAATCATATATTCTCAAATGTCTATTCACTATTGAGTACCCAACCACTAGTTTACAGAGCCATCTTACTTTATGATCATCTTAACATCTTCTGTTCTTGGTGGAAAAGTCTAAGCTAAATTTCACACTCAGCACCTCTTTGGAGAATTCAGCATCTCTCGTGGAGGTGACAGCTTCCTACCAGTGACTGTACCAGAAACCCTGGTGCCCAACTTCAGCTCACAGGTCCAAGCAAGCCCTCCTGTGCACTAGGGTGGCTAATTCAGGTGGTTAGAGTCTGTGTTTTGAATCTGGATCACATCAACAAATGCATACTGAGGTAACTAGGCACTCCTCACTTTTTCTGGAGGAATTTAATACATAACTTTCAATTTCTTTGATACTGTGTTGTTCACTCTGATCTCCCCTTTGAGCCCTGGAGCAGTGTATGACCACATGATTGGAGTCTGTAGGAAAAATCCTCAGCCTAAAAAAAGTTTCTGAAATCCTTGTAATTTTCTTTAAAGTAAGTAAACAGCTATGTTTTAATCTGGCACACATCATTGAGGCAGGTGCTATATTTCAGTGTAGCATTCAGGAAGGAAAGGGAAACTATCATGAGGATCTATGCAACTAGCCAGAAAGACTATTTGAGGAAGAAAAGGTCATTGAGCAAGTTAAATATGTGTAAAGGCACAAGAAGATTCGTGGAAATGAGGAGAGAAATCATATTGAAACTAAATCTTCAGTTTTGTCCTAATTCTTATGAAGATATCACAAGTAATGAAACATAGAAGTACACAGGACATCAAAAGCAGTCCCATTCTGTCTCTCTCTGGGTTAAATATGGCTGGATTTACTGTACTGTAACAGTCTCTGGTAGAAATTAATCCCATTTGTTTCTGTAAAACAAAGGGATTTCCATAACCTTCATTTATAGCTTGTCCCAATGCTTAAGTACCAGTACAATTAGAAGGTTTTCATAAAATCTAATAGAAACCTTCTTTGTTAAGAATAATGACTATTTTTTTTTCCCTGACCTGAACATCTGATCCCCATTCTCCTCAAAATGCATGTTTGCTAATTTTAGGCTATCGTGACCACTTCCACACTTCATTTCCTTGTTAGGCTATTTTCCAAAGTTTAAAATAAATCTTTTTTTTTTTTTTTTTTTTTTTTTTCACTATGACCATTATTTCCATAAGCTCTTTTTTTTTTTCAATGCTTAATACAACTTTGCTTTGCTTTGTTACTTACTTTTAAACATCCTAACCCCTTTGTATAGTCTTCATCAATTAATAATAGAAAAATGCATTTAAGCTGTCGAAACTACTACTAATACAATAATTTCATGGTCATACTCTCAGATTGCATTTATTTCATTAGATAAATATGTCAGAAAAAAAATTGTTGTATATTCCTTGTAAAGATTAGGGCACAGGAAAGATCTGTTGCCCATTGCATTCACATGGTGTTTACTTATAAAGCGGTAAGGTGAATGTATACAACATTTTTGTCTAGAATGCCCCTGACATTTTCAATCAAATTGTGTAAGAAGAAAGGAGCTATTTCTAGAATTTCGTCTCTGTTATGAGCTTCTGCAATTAGCTCTAAGAGGCTGCTCTAAGGAGATGATGGAACCAAGCATGGTCTCATATGAAACTCCTTTTGTATTTCAGGAGTATAATGGTACCTCTGAGAAGAACTCTCCTGGACTGCATTGACTACGATATTATCAGACACAATTCCTTTCAGGTATGCCTTTTACGACAAATCTGAAAATTTAAGATATATATGGAGAAATGAGACTTTCAATATTTTCCTGCCCCTAGAGCTAAATATCTTTTTTTTTTTTTTTTTTTTTCCCCCCATATAATTTCCATGTACACCCACAGAGAACCAAAACAATTCAGAACTTAGCCTGTAATAAAACTGATGTTTTTCCGTAGTGGACTATAGGTCTGTGTAGTCAGACATACAGTAGCCAATTTTGTTTGCCTGTAAAGTTCATTTATGTTTCTTTTTTTCTGCTAGAGAAAACAGTTCTGTATCATTTCTGTTGTTTTGCTGCTGTATGTTTTGGTTTGGTTTGGTTTTCCATTTTGAAAACCATGAGTTCTGAACTAATGTTTTAATATTCAGACTACAGGCTAACAAAACAGTCAAAATTATTCCAGAGATGGATTTCATTCTTAGTTACTAATTCGATATAACCTCTGACATAAAAATGTCCTTTCAAAAGTGAGACCTAGATGGATGGTTAGACTATACAACTAATCTAGTAAAGTGAAATTAAATGTGTTATCTTGCACGCTGAATAGGAAAAAAAAAAATAAACACACCACCCCACACACAAAAGAGCTCTTGTCAGCACAAAGATGCATGTGACTATTGTCACAGGGACACTCCCTGTCTCCCATTGTTCTTGATCACTGTTTCCTCATTTTGTGTTCATAGATCAACCACTGGACTATTTTAATGAAATATGTGTTTCTATCCATAAAATTATTTCATCTTATCACTCCTATTCCAGTGTGTTGGAAACTATCACTAGCTTTGGCCATTTTCCAACTTCCTGTCAGTTTTCCAAATTTTTTGGGAGCCACTCATGAATTTCATGTGGACCTTTTGCCCAGGAGGTCTCAATGTTTATCAGGATGTCTCCAGAGTCGCTGCCAGTAACCACTGCAAGAAACCTCCAGTAATGAGTCAAACATGTTCATGTGCTAAAGCCTGGAAAGGCTCCTAAATTCAAGATCTTTTTCACAGTGTTTTCTTAAAATGAGGAATTGAACTTTGGCTCTTGGAGTCTCTCTGGACATTGATGCAATTGTCATGTGTCCAAAGACTTTGAGAAAAATAGTCCATCCTTAGCTTCTGTGGTGAAGAAATCTTTCACCAGATACTTGCATTGGAGAGGGACACTGTCCAAATTCTCCCTGGAGAATGCCTGAGTTTGGAGCAGAAAAAAAAAAGCTGGAAGATTCTCATGAAATACATGCTTCTGATGAGAACCATGCTCAGAAGAACCTTTTTGAGAATAACAGCGAGAACACTGGTGATGGAGACAGCAAAGATTGTAGCATTCTTGCTGAAGATTTTCGGCAGTGAAAGATAAGGTCTCTATACTATATGCTGCAAGTGTGAGAGGAAAATGAACTCTGGAAATGCCTGTTATTTTTCATTGCCTATGAAAATAACAGAAGGACACTAGTTCAGATGTAGACTTGTACACTGAAGGCATCTTCAGACAGCTGCAGCTCTTGTCAACAAATATGTTTCAGCTTTGTAACAGCAGTGATAGAATGTGGTTTTATTAAGCATTCATTATTCTAATGAATTATTGATAAAGAACACACCACATGAATGTGAACAATAAATTATTATTATTTATAAATATTCATATTTGTTGCTTCTACACAGATGTGCATTTTTAAAATAATATGATGTAACCTAGAAACCTTGGATTATTTTCATAGATACAAACTTGTATAAACAAGATGCTCAAAATGGCATCTTGGGCTATCAAATGTTGATAAAGTAAGAGGATCTTTCAGTTATTTTTCGCATAGTGATACATAATTAGAAATGCCCCTGGAGAATATAATGAACATTTCCCAAAATACACACATGTCAGAAATATATCCTCTTGTGTCTTCGGGTATGTCTCTCAGGAGTCTTTTAGAAGTTACATCTCTTCCTCTCACTCTTACAGTTCTCACACAACTCATGACATTTTTAACTTTGGCCACTGTGACATCTCTGATATACCCCAAAAAATGAAAGAAAAAGGATAGTATTGCCCACACTGCAGGTGTCTATTCACAATGATTTATCATCTTTTCTCATTTGTTATTTGGTGTCCTTTCCCAAAAACTCTCCTCACTCTTGGATCTTGGAAGCAGTAAGACATTTTCACAGTTTACCCTCATTACATAGGATCATATGTTCCAAGAGGATGACATGGGGACAATGATAAGCAGGTGGCTGATTGGCATCTTGGTCAAAAAATGCTGTTTGTGGAGACTGATGCAGTCACAGACCAAACACAGACTAATAATTTCAATAGAGTAGGAGGGAGCTCATCATTGCTTGGTCACTTCTGAATGCAGCATTTTTCCATGTGTTAACGTTGAGCATTCCCTACAAATCAGACAAGGTGATTATGAAATAAACTGATGGGTAAACTAAGAGAACAGGCTGCTCTGCTTCTCACTTTATCACAGTTAGGGCTGCGACAGGAGTGGAAGGGAGCTGCAAGATGCCCTGACAGCACTAAGAGACCACTTTGCTAAACAGTCTTTGTGTTCCTATGGGACACAGGTATTGGCTTCTTCACACACATGGATCAGCACAGATTGTACTAAGTAGGATGCTGCAGACAACTGAAGAGAAGTACGTTCTTGAAAGCGTCTGCCATTTATTGACTAATTTGCCCTAACTGGTGAAGATATTAATGAAGCCACAAGAAAAATAATGCTTCTACTGACCTTTTGTTTTATAAGACTATTACTATGCTAAAGGTAATCTTAATTCAAGGGATTTCATCAGATGGAGAGAGAGATGAGGTGGCTATAATGAGGTTAAAAAATCGTAGTGGCTAAAGCCTCTTGGCAGCCAGCATCCTGACAGAAAGGATCTAGGGCAATATAATAATATTATATTAGCATTAGATAGCACAGGGTGTTTAAAAAAGATGGGCCCAATATCAAATTGAAATTACTTTGAAATTGGGTCCATCTTTTTGAAACACCCTGTATACTAGAAAGACTTTATCTAAAGTTTGGATCACACCTGTGATCTAAGTAAGTGAAACTTTCAGCTCTGACATTGCAGATTTGTGCATATTGTGTACACAGAAAGCACCTCAGCCTGTTCTCACACTCTGACACTGGCTTAGGAAGCACAGGAAGTTGTAATGAAGGCTTTGAGAGTCAAGATCCAGAAAGGCTGATCATGAGACAACTTGTGAATACATTGTCCTTATCATCATGTCAGCTTCAGAACATATGACTTATACCTACAGTTACCAAGATCAACTATCAGAGTCTACCTCAATTCTGTATTAATAAACTGTCACAGCTTTCAAACCAAGAGGGTGCAAGTAATCTGCCTTTAGCTATGCCAATTTTCTTTGGCAAGCCAAGTCTATGAATTCTCCAGGGAATGTCATAAACACACCAAATTCTTTACCAGGATTGTCCTAACTATTTACAAGCACAGACAATCCAGTTCTAGGATACTTGCCAGGCATTCTTGAACTTACTAATATAGCTACTGCCTATAAATTCAAGAGATTACTGAGTGTAGGGGGCAAATACTGAGTGACGAGACTCATTTCTTTCTGTCACATGTCAAAAAATAATCTAGGAGAGCTAATTGTCTGGAAAAGCACCCTGCATTGCCAAGCTATATGTGTAAGGAATGGTTTAACTATGAAGTGGAAAATCTGGAGAGATTGATTGATATGATATGATATGATATGATATGATATGATATGATGATATGATATGATATGATATGATATGAGGAGTTTGATCACAACTGCTTGGAATTTGACCCTGTAGTGTCTGCAGTTGAGAAGGACTTAGAGTGCTGAGGAGGACCAAATGAAATCTAACACCCGAGCAGAGCACCACACTGAAGCACAAGGCGTGACTGCTCAGCTGGCAGGAACACAGATATGTGACTCCCCTCCACAGAGCTGGAACCAGATAGGGCAGTGCATGGACTCCAGCCAACACTTCAACCCAGAGATGACTTTCCATCAGGGTGACTCTGGAGCAGCAGATGGCATGCAGATAAATAAAGAGCCTGACAGTGTTGTGTGACATATCAGTAACACAGGTTGTCAGCTGCACATCACTTTATAATAAGGGATGGGCACTGCAGTGACTTCTGGAGGCACCACTTTAAAATAAGGGATGGGCACTACAGTGACTTCTGGAGGAAACCTCACCCTGCAGCCCAAGAAAGTACTACCACAACAGATTTAATAATAAATATGAAAACACAAAATACATTACTGTGACCAAAAAAACACTTGGGGTATGTGACACTATAACATGGGATAACTCACGTTTCCCACAGAGTATCTTTAATAGCTCCAGCCCTACCTTGCAGAATCCCTAATGAGAAAAATGCTCAAATGAGAAAATGGGAAAACACAGTCACTGTCCAAAGAACAGAGAGATTCTCTTCTGCACTTCAGTTAGAAACGGAGTAGACAAAGCCAACTTTGAGACGTGATAAATGCTGGAAAGAGAAGAAATTAAGTAGAGAAATTTGTACAAAGCATCTGTAGATGCCAAGAGAACAAGACTTCAGGAGACTAGAAAGTAATTCTACTTAAAGATACAACCTTGAGAGTAAAACAAGAGGGATAGTATTTAATTCTGGAAATTATCGTGTGGTTTTGAGGAACAAAAATATCACTCTTGAAGCCATAAACTAATGTGCTACCTGAAGGTACAAAGGCGTTCCCCATCTCAGTGTTACTCTATAATTACCAAATTAGTTTCACACTTCCTTTTAGGCAGATGAAGTTGGACACCACTGAACACAGAGACCCACTCCCAGTCATGATCTGTTATGGAACACTTAGACACTATTGGCATTCACAAAATGTCTGGCTAGTCTTGTTGGCTAGTCTTGTAGGCTCTTTTATTTCCTTTGCACCTAAGTCCTGACCTCATTTCTTATGAGACCTGAGGATTCAGAGCTTTACTTTTTTTCCCATTGACTTATTGTATGTGGGTGGAGTTCTTAACATATGTGCTTAGGATCTCCTTTCCCAAATACCCAGGGATTTGTGCTCATTCCATTCAGGAGAGTAGTAAAAACACTTTGTTTTTGTTTTTCCTTCCCTCTGTAAGAACAGAACATTTTTGGGGTGGAGGCTGACCTAGCTCAGGAAGGAATGCTCAGCTTTTACATTCCCCTTTAAGCAGAGTAAGAGCTGAGAAAAATGAGATAATTTCCGTTTTCCCTTGAATTCTTCCCAAGACAATACACATTTTTCCAGGGGAAGTGTCAGCTAGAGTTCTGTTAATTAGAACACTGCTTTATAACCAGAATGGAAGAATACTAAAACCATCACTAATTCTGACATTACTCAGAGTGAAAAGACCCAGTATTTCCACCACATGCTACATATGTCAGGATGAGGTACGTCATGCTGCTGTCTCACAGTATTTCAGGATACCATCAAGAAGGAAAGCACTCTAGGAATCTTGGTTGAAGACACTTGAAAGTTAAGCAGATCTGACCACAGAAGAAGACAGTGTATAGGGCTCAACCAGAGACTAAGATGGTTACAAGCCACAAAGATACTGAGAGATAGCTTTGCCCCTCTGGACAAATAACTTTCCTGCCAGAAGTTATACTGAGTAGGAGACAGAGTTTCCTGAGAATAATTTCAATATTATAGATGGATTTCCCTAGGAAATATCTCTTTTGCCTTAGCACATTTTGCTGCCATGCTCTATTATTTGAATCAATCAAGTCTAACAAAGTGGAACGTATTGTTAAGGAATTTAATACCACCATGTTCTCTAAAAATCTACCAAAATAAGGATCTTATGTAGTTACTATTATGTCTTGGAGTGTGAATGAAAGAATATCATGCAACAGATGTTAGACAGTCTTCATAAGTATGTACTATAAGAATCTATATAGAATAAAACAGATCTCTTCAGATGCAGTACATTATGTCAGAGGTGGAACAAACCTTTTTACAGGGTTTATTATAATATGGCAACAACTCTTATGGAAAATAAATTTTGTGGACACATTCTTCATGCAGCACAGTTCAATTCAGCTGATATCCTGGAAATCACTCCAAGCTCTGAAACTACCTACTGATGTTATCTTTGGTACTCAGAAATCAAATTTTATCCAGCCACTACACAGCTATGTTGCAGTACAGGGCTGCTCGTATTCTGCTGAAGGGACTGCAGTCATAGGCTGGTTAGTTAGAACAAGTCTGAAAGATAAAAGGGAGGGAATAGTAATCCGCTGGGAGAAATGTCTTTTTGTCTTTTCCATATTTTTCCCCACATGTTAGTTTGACACCAAAAAGAAAGGTTAAAACGTTTGTTATTCAAGGAATACTACAAGTCAAATCAGAATTGTGTTTGCTTTTACTATTCGTTCATTTCTGGCTGTACAAGGCACTGTGGGACTTGGCCAGTCTTAATAAATGGGTCTATTGGGAGCTGGAAACGTTCAGACTGGGATGTTGACAAAACCTTTCCCCATTGTTTTAAGCTTTTTTTTAATGTACAATGTTGACTGTTCACCTTGTACTAGAAACTAAATCCTTTTAGCAGAGATAGCAGACATCACTTGCTTTCTCGCTAAGATTCCCTTTTTCTTTTGTTTCCCTCCAAAAATATGAGATGCACCTCTTGCAAGATGCAGCTGGAGTGAGCGTCAGACACTCCAATGGGAAATACATGTGAACCAGTTCAAAGACCTCAAATCATTTATTCACTGTAGTGCATTACCTCTCACTGTTCTTTTTAATTTTCTTGGGTGAATCAGCAATAAGCCAAGAGAAAATTTAAACTCACCGTAGCATAGAGAGCATTTGTTAATCTTTGTAGAAAGGTCAGACCCTGAGATATTTGCTGTCCTCACTGCAGTTCGCAGCTCTTTTAAATGTATCACAGACATCCCATAAGTATGGTCTGGAGTCGGAGTATCAGTTCAGCAGAGACTGAAGGGTTTGGTCTTCTTTTATAGCTTTGCACTGGATGGGTTTTTTTGTCACTGGTGAGCCAAATCTATCCATCGAGTTTCAAACTTTCAGAATGACCAGTTCTTAATCAGAACATAGTGGCTCAGCCATCAGCCATGCATCTGCTGTCACAAAATTGGCACTGAGAACACAGCCTATGTTCAGCTTAAGTATTTGTAAACATGCCAAGATTATGTGAGTCTTATCTGGACCGATAGTCAGCCAGCGAGCCCCCACCCAAAACTCAAAAATCTTTGGTCACACAGTCACAAATTCCATTGCATCAGTGATTGTTGCAATTATAGAACTAATGATAATAAGTGTACTGCAGCTAGTACAGTTATATATCTTATAGTGAGTCTGACACTGTCACACAAAGAGAAAAGAATTACTGGATATGTCAATATTTTGTGAAAAAATCTGTTTGGCAGGGTTGAAAATATAACACCTTCATTATTTTAAAAATGTTTTCTCTTGGCATTTGTAATGTTGTTTTCTTTCCTTCTTCTACTTCCTTTTCTTTTCACCTGTGTAAGCAGTAAAAATGAATGACTACCTCATTCCCTTTTCCTTTGTTGTATAACTAAATGGCTTTGCAAATATTACAGTGCTATTACTGTGATACTGCTATAGAGATACGGGACAAGATTTACTGTTTTCTTCTGCTATTTGATAAAGTTTCCTAGATAGAAGATGACAAACTGAGGGGGAAGAAGGGAACCAAAATATGGAGATCTTATAAACAACAACAACAAAAAAAAGCACGAAAATATGAAGTATTGAAAACTAGACATACAACTGTCTCAGCTGATATTAACCACATCATTTTATTCTCACCAATTATCAGTATATTAGTTATTCTTACTTTAATAAGGCTTTTTTCCATAGCATGGAAAATAAAGATGATAGTTCGTCACACAAACCTCAGACATGGTATCTAAAATGCTAAGTTCAGTTATGTGACCCTACTGAAACAGCTATGCTAAAGTTAGTTTAATTCCTGAAAAATCATTATGAAAGGTATGTAGACCTGATTCTATTTATTTTATTTTTTTTTTTATTGACACAAGAGGTTAAATAGCAGGATTCATCAATAAATGGAATCTGCAGTAAAACAGATTATTACAGGCCATAGGACTACCAGAATCTTACCTTTCATGTAACAGAATATTTAAATCACCATGGAATCATGTAATGTATACAGAAAAGACTTCACAACAAGCACATAATAGGAATATTAAAGAATTGCTAGATCATATACTTGAGTTGCTCTGAATTCAACGCTCATCTGTTTTCATGAGGACATACTTTCAACTGTGCTTGAAAAGACTCAAGGAACTTGTTAACTTTTTCCAGTGGCCAATAGTGCTGTTGCCCAAACACTGTATTTCAAATGTTCTTGCACATTGCTCTGAGTCAACATTAACTCTGGACAGTGCTCATTAGTGGTCGGTATGCTACAGGGCAGGGCTGCCTGTCAGACAGACCTTGGCAAGCTAGAGGAATGAGCCAACTCACAAAACACAAGGACAAATGCAAATTCCTGCATTTGGAGTAGAATAACTCCATGAAACATTACAGTCTGGGAGATGACTAGACAGAAAGTGGATTCGCAGAAAAGGACCTGAATGGTGGACAGAAAGCTGAGTGTGAATAGCAATGCTCCCTTAGGCAAGGCCAGCCGCATACCTTAAGAATACAGGGAACCCTTCCACTGAGCAATCTTGAGGACACATCCAGAGAAATGTTTCTAGGTTTTGGACCACTAATTAAAAAAACAATTTAAAAAAAAAAAAATTGTAATGAGCCAATGGAGATTAGAAGCCTGAAGCACATGGCAAAGATGGTGCTGGGTTTTCTCAGCCTGACTATGGAGAGAATCTAACTGCAGTCCTCCATTAAGAAAAAGGGAACCTGATAGAGCCAAATTCTGCTGAGAAAAGAGGCAAAAGTCACATCCTCCAGCAAAGGAAATTCCAACCACAGAAATGGAAAATAAATCTTCATACTGAATGTTTAAGTGGTGAAACAGGCTACATGGAGAGGCTGTGAAATTTTTGTCTTTCCATAGTTTAGAATTCAGCAATGCAAAGCCCTGAAAACTTTAACTTCGAACTTATCTCTGCTTTGAACTGAGAGTTGGACTAGAAACCAAGGGAAGTCACTTCCAACCTAAATTGTTCTATTATTTTATTAGAGAAATCTCAACTAGTTTTACCTTAACTTAAAGTTATGAAACTGGTCTATGAGTTCCTAAGGCCTCAAAGAGTTTGACATGCACTCTTTAATGTCTCTTTCTTAACGAACCTTTATATTTTAATATAAAATCATTTCAGTAAAACACTACTTATGTCTGTGTCTGGAGAAGGGGGAATTAGGAAAAGATGAGCCATCTTTGCTGATGAATGATGTAGCTCAGATATCACCTGTCTTTCATATCGATGTATTCTGTTTTGACCCTTCCAGCACAGGTATCTGAAGTATAAATGGATCTGCATTCCATACATCTCAACCCCATTTTATTATTGTGTACATTCACAAACTGAGCTACTGCTTATCCAAAACAGAACACAAGAGACCAACCTGTGAACTTGAATCACAACCATTAATTTCAATATATTTCCCTGCTGAGAGGACAGACAGTCCAGAGAGGTTTTTCGGATTAAGTCACCTTATCTTACACATATAACTGAACAGCGGGTAGCAGCATGATAAGGTCTAAATATTCATCCCTCCATCAAATCTTGTGGCCAAATTCTTAAAGGTAGTCCAAGGTCTGACTACTCTTGAGTCAAAAAGGTTGAGCATGCCACATGTATGCATGGGCAGAACAGATGGCAGCAGCACCACAGGGTAAACCAAAGAACCTGGATAATGTGCTGCCAGTGAACCTAGAAGGTCTGCTGATGAATATCAGAAATAATTCAGTCTCCTACTGTGATTTCTATAAACATTTACAGAAGTATGAAGCTAGCTGGTAACACCAATTTGATGATTGTCACATTTGCTTTTTCTAAATCAGCTATCTCAGTGTCATAGTACGGTTGGTATTGAGACTGATACATTTTCACTTTCACTTGAGATGTATGGATATGATTCTTAAGAGGAACGGGATACTTACTGGGACAAATGTTTGTGGGTTTCATGTCACACTCAAGTTTCAGCAGTTTCAGTTTCCTGACTGAGTCACAACATCTTGGAAGAGGATTGGAGTGAAAGGAGGATATAGCTTGAGAAGCCCTCCATGGCCAAGCTACTACACAAAGATTCTCCACCTGTTACTGCTTGGCTAGATGGGCAGTTCTCAAAGTCAAGCCTAACAGCTCCTTCTAGGTCCATCTTACGTTTTTGCAAGTCTGAGAGATGAAAACCTCACAGAAGGATTAACATCTATCTGGTATATCACTTATGGCCATCCGCAATACAGCTCTATGTGGAGATAGTACCACAGATCCACAAATATTTCAGCCCCATGACCATGGCCGAGTGCCAGAGGTAATAAACCTTGACTCTTAACAGGTTTCAAAAGCTCTGGCTTTATGCCACATTAATGCAGCTTGCCATGGATCCCAGTTAATACCAGTACTGACTGTGAGCATATAAGGAGTCCCTGTACCTACTTTGTTACGTCTTTGGAATACCTGTCATTCAGCAGATATATCTGCACATCAGTAGGAAAAAAAGTCTAGATGGACTTGTCAATGTTGCTAAAACCTCCTCATTTTTCATCAGTGTCAGCCTTCCATATTTTATCAGGGAAAAGGGAAAACATTAGTTATACTGAAATGTGAAAAAACAATGAACAGCCTCCAGTCTGAACAGTAAGACTTGGGAAGCAGACAAGAGAGAAAGGAGGTGTGAATTTCCTAAGCTATCTCTATTTCTTTGACTGAGAACAGCATAGTACTTTCAGAAGAAACTGAAAATAAAAACCCAATTGAAAGACAATTAACAGAACAGCCTACATTGTTTGCCAAGCAAAAATCCCCAAACAGTATCTGTTTAATATAAGTTCCAAAATAAAAAAATGGAATTTGAATCCAGAACCCCAAATCCATGGCTTCTGAATATATTGTTAAAGCCTTTCAGAAAGTCTCATAGAACTTACAGCTCCTACTACTTATAGCTTTTACTAGCTACAGACTGCCTTTGGAGTACACTCTACATTATCAGCACCACCTAGAGTGCATCATTGGAAACAACTCCAAAAACATAGTATTTACAAAGTGTGATTGTATTTCAAAAGAATATTTTCCAGACTTACTCTCTCTAAGACTTTCATATCAAACATACATGGCTGATACAATAGAAGAGACACAATGAGAATCAATATTTTATTATTGCACCTAGAAGAAGCAGAGAAAAGATACCACATTTTAGATTCAACTGAACCCTGTGAGGCAGTGTCTATAGCTTCTGGCTTGGTCACCTTCAGCAAGTTCCTCAATCAGAACACAGTCAGCGATGATAATGATGATGATAATGATTACGGCACCATGTGAAGCAGAACAGAATCCTGTTCATTCTCTTAAATCTGCTTTGGTTCACCAGATAAATAGATTGTTTTTTTCAGTAAAGTATTTAGGTAAAGGTTTGAAGGCAGAAGTGAGCAAACCAAATGGATAAGATGCTATAGATATCATATGCTTATAAAGTAACTGTTTGTGTCTGTATGTCTTTATTCTGTTTACTTCCTGCTTGTATCTGACACCTACTTACTTAAAGCCAGCTCCTGTAGGTCCTCAAAACAGCAACAGAGGATGGTAAGAAACTTATGCTATGGGATACACACTTGCTTTTCCATTGCTTCCCATCTTGGTAAAGTGATGTGAAGCTTTCTGTCTTGATTTATTTAAACTCAGTTTTTGAATGGTATAACTGAACAGCACCTATTTTACCATCACAGTATTCCAGTTCAATAATGCAAAAATAAAATGCAAAATGAGTAGACTACTATATGCATGGAACAACTCAGTAGTGAAATGGGCCCTTCATCTGGAAACAATAATGTTCTTCTCTATGATTTGTGACTTTATCAGTTAATTTGTAAATTCAGTTAGCATTCAGAAATGCTTTTCAAAACCACTGAAATCCATAGCAGCACTGTACTTGCCTATGTTTCTGATAAACAGACACCTGCCACTGATATCACAATTCTGAAGCTGCTTGTTTTCATTTTTTAAACAAACCACTTGTTACTATGATTGCATATATATCTTCTTACAGTCTATTTTAAAAAATAACTAAAGTAAGAATATAGGCTAACAAAACAGAGTGGTTTTTTGCATTGCAAATCTGTATGCAAAAATTCAGCTGTTAACAAGTACTGATGATTCATTTCTGGCAAAGTAGTGCAAGGAGACTGAAAACAGCTTCCTGCTCCACCAATTGAACAGCATATACTGAAAAAGCTCAAATTCAGATCTTTATTGCAGTATGTGGTCTTAATTTTAAGTCTGAGAAGATAATCACATTGCATGGGATGAACACAGCAAAGGACCTTTCTTTTCTCAGAAGAGAGGTCTCTCCTGCTCTTATGGTACAGAACTCATTAGTACCACGGATGATCTTTAGTCCTTGTACTCCCGTATTTCCCATTCAGTACCAGTTGCCTTCCTGTTACATCTGGGGTCCAACTACTTCTGCTGTGGGAAAGCTGCTTTTCTATGCAATACGATGAATTAAATACTTTGCCTCTGGCCCTATTTCTCATATATCTTCTGACCTAAAAATATATTTAATACCATTCAAACTGACTGGGATGCTTATATTTCCCTTGAACATTATTTCCAGGCTAAACCTTTTAAGCTTACATACTGTAAAGTCAGAGTGATATACACTATTGCTAGTCAATAACTGTAAATTGTAATATCATTGTATTATTTCATCATTCTTATGTTCGTATGTTTTGTATAATTGAAATATATAATGAAGTGAATAAGTAAAATATTACAATTAATTTCAGTATGGCACACTAATAAGATATATTTTATTGGAATTCTTAATCTGAAGAGAAGGAACCAAAAAGAAAGTATTTCTATTCTTTTAGTCTTGATGGTAATTCTACTCTTACCCACCACCACAACATTACAGTAGTATATTTTCTCAATACACAGCTGATACCACATGGCAAGTAATATTTCCACTGTATTGCATAAAATATTTCTATTGCACTATGAGAAGCTAAGATGAAATTATTACATCAATGAGGAGAATCTGGCCTGTGTCCTTTCTTACACAAAAAAGTTGTGGGGCTTTCAGCCAAAGCTAATAACTGCTAATAACATCATAGAAAAATGGAAAAGACTATGACATTTATCAAGGAATGGCTGCACAAAAGTATCCCAAAGACATTACGAATTGCAGTAAACTACCTATTACCATTACAAGAAAATAAATGCACTTTCTATAATATGAAAATACAGCAAACATTCTGCATGTTAACTCATAATTGTAACAAAATATGCCTTAACTATATAAATCCAAATTCTGTTATTTTAAAATAAAGAATGCATATATTTAGAGCTATAACCACTGAGAAAGATGAAAAATAATTTATGTAAATGCTTCAAAGACACATAAACATTCAGGTGCTTCAGGACACCAACACTGATTCACAAGCTGAATTTTTTTTGAGCTGAGTTATTCTGAATTTCAGTCTTTCAAGATAGTCTGCACATTTCTTCGAAGCACGTGAAGCTGGAACCTATCTGAAGCAAGACAGAGATCTATCTGGCCATTGGCTTTGCTCTTGAATGGATTATTTTAATTCTATGACCTCATAACAGCACATTTTCATGTCCTATATAAATCCTTCCCTGTAGCATCTCCGGATCATGTGACAGGTGAAAAGGGACCGTTTGCTCTGAAGGGACCATTTGATTTGAAGGCTGAACACAGAGGTTGAATGGGATTTTTAAATTATCTTGAAGCACAGGCCTCTGTCCTCCTTCTGAATTAAAGCAACTAGTCTGATAAGAAGGAAATCAGCTGGACAGAGGATTTTTAACTCCTCAAGATGGGCAGTGGAGCCAGTTCTGAAAGCAAGGAGTCAGCCAGGAGATCCAGAGAACTGGAAAAGAAACTCCAGGCAGACGCAGAGAAGGAAGCCAGGACAGTCAAACTACTCCTGTTGGGTAATTACAATAAAAATAATTGATAATGCTTTTCCACTGAGGAGTTATTTTGTTCTGGAATTACATTTCAGTAGCGAATTTCCCACCTCTCAGTATTTTATTTGAAGAACAGAATCCTTTGATACATGCACAAAATCTTTTCTAGTTATCAACACTCTTTCATCAATCTACTAAGTCACATGTAACAGGCTGGAAAGTGCCATGTCACTGCATATATTTAAATTTAAATATTATAAATACTTAACTTTGAAAGTATTACAGAAATGAGAGCCTACTGTTGGAATAAATGTTATGATGCTTACTTGCATAGTATGTAGCACAGATGTACCTTTTTTTCACGGATCTCTATGCATTCGTTTGCAGAACTAAGAGAGATAACTGTTACGTAGAAAATCCACAGGTGTCACAAAGTATTGATATTGTTTACTTTCCAAACTGTTGCAGTTCATTTTTTACAGAAGCAGAAAGTGACTTAGAACAGCTTTTTTCAATGTATAACAATTATGTTGTGGAAAGTAGAATGGAAGGTAATGAAATGAAATGAATCCAGATGAATATTCTCAGAGACTGCTACTTCTAATCCACACTATGATCAATTTATTAATGGTCAGCATCTATAGTGGCAAAATAACTTTTTTTCCTTAATGCAACCTTATTCTTCTCTCTTTTTCCCATGGCACTGCATAGCCTGCAAGAAATATCCAAGAGCATAATAACACTGCCATTATCTTAATATTTTTCTTTTAACAGCACGATGACAGTTTACATTGGTTTAACCAAACAAATAGAAAAACAGCCTTTGGTCATTGAAATGTTTCTATTTTTTCTTTGTTGTAACCACAATGCTTACAAATGCTTTTGAACTGACCCTTATTCAGACTTAACTAGATCCATTCGATAAAATAAATTGGCTTAACTCTATTGTTTTGTATCTTATGCAAAAAGTCTATATCTACTGAGAGTTTAACGATTATTATTAATAAAGATATTAGAGAAAAACACAACCATGTAGGTTTCTCAAATAATGCTAGGAAAGTAACAGTTTGATAAACTTTATGTACCGTCAGTATTCAGATCGCAGTTTACAAAACTTTTCAGTACGGTGGAAAACATGAAGATTCTCTGTGCCACATTAATATAAAACATTGCATCTATTGAAACAAGCTTAAATTCACCAAGAAACAGAATAATAGTTTGAATTAAACTTTCAAAACCTTTCAGTACTTTGTATATGCTCTTACAAAAAGGAATTGATGTATCAGGTTAGAACCAGGATCCAACTACTCCAGCATCCTGTTTCTGACCTTATCCAACACTGATACATGAGGAAGATGTAAGAAATCCTTTAAGAGGAATTTATAAGATAAAGAAGAATTTATAAGGTAAAGAGTTTCATGACATATTTTGATCTCCAAGCCTTCATGTCCTGGCAGGAGTACTGGAGGCTGTCTTACACTAGGATACAAACTAGATTAGCCCTCCCAGAAGACATGTATGTATTTAATATTAAGAACTTCACTTTTTAGTGTTTCCCAATGTATATTATCAGGCTTTTTCTGACACTATTACTATCACATATTCAAGATAACTTCAGTCAATTACTTTGGGAGTAATTGCAAGCTATGTGAGGAAGACTTCTAGTTCATTAATTTCAAATCTGAACATATTTCAGTTTCATCAGCTCTATAAGCACTCTTTTCAAGAGACAAGATGATTATCAGAATCTGAAATACTTTTTCTGAAGTTTTCAATAATATCTTCCTTTATTGATGTCACACATGATAAAGATTCAAATTTGTTACACTTTTTCTGACAAATCACAAGGAACCAAGGACTTCGTAAAAAAAGCAAGTTAGGAAAAAAAAAATAATTATAGACTTAACAGCTTGAATTTTCTTGTTCTTGAAAAAGCAAGAGGTGAATGAAATGTAAATCTGTTTGGAGCCTATTGCACAGCTAGAGTGAAAGTGTCTCTTGAACACCTGCAATCACAGCTGCTGAAGCACTGTATAGCCCCTGCTATAGTCAACCAGTGAAATGGCCAGATAGGAGAGGATTAAATCTTCTATGTTCAGATCTAGGCCTGTTGCCTTTCCATACCTCTGAAGTAATCTCAGAAATGATTCAAATTTTGCACTTCATAAATCAAGGGCAGCCCCATTCAAGACAACCAGCCCAGTCCTACCCTAGTTCTAGGTTCAGATTTCAACATTGTTTCTTTCACAGTAGGCAGTTTGGTAGAAAATGCTAAAAAAAAAAAAAAAAATAAAGAATATGTATATCATAAGTTTCTCGGTGTGAACACTATGCTCCTACTACTAAAATGTAAAAACAAACAAACAAACAAAAGTATTCTGACCATTTCCCAAGAGGATTATTTGATATCTAGTCTGGTCTCTCTGCTTCCTCCCATAGATACCTTTACAAAAATGAAATTATATCTAGAAACCAAAGACACCACATATGTTTATGTTAAGTTCCATGATGTGGGTAAACACATTATCTGTGTTCAGGTGATAATTTACAGTGTATATGACATAATGACATACACCTAAAGACTACAGATATAAACTGGGGAGGTGAAAAATCATTCCACTCTCTGCTGTTCATCACAAGTTGTCTGGGAGCCAGGAGGTTTAAGTCCTGTGTCAGCTGTTACTATGTTGTCAAGGCCATCCCACCCCCAACTTGTCCACAAATCTAGCCTCTACATATTTATACTTTAAAAAAATCATATTGTTTTATGAGTCTGGAACAAACTCCAAGGTGAAAGCTTTATTTCCTTTGTATCAGGGCCATATCTTGCCTACCGTATCACATGCAGTTTTTATACTTTGTTGGAAGCCAGCTTGCAGTTTATTTGTGTGCAAAGTACTGCACACATTTGAAATGTGCCCAAAATAGCTGACGCTTAAAGTGGTGTTTCACAAAAATAACTTCACTTTAGTTGAAATAATAATTAAAACTTTTGACTTATTTTCAACGTATTACTCCCTGGCCCCATTGTCTACAGTTTTCAGTGACAGGACAAAGCTCACCCTCATCTGAGCTGGTCATCCTCAGCTCACTTTACTGAGAAATACTCACTTTTAGAACATGGCTTACATAATTTAATTAAACTATTTACTTTAGGGTGACAAAAATTTGAAGCTGCTTTTTTTTTTACTTTTAGAAGCAAGTATTTTTCTCCAGTGACTATAAGAGGCCTTTGATAAGCAGTCTGAATGTAGAAGCTTATAGTATAGACATTTAAAACCAGTTAAATGAATTAAACCCTGCTCAACTACCATAGTACGTAGTTACCATAGTACCAAGTCGGACTTCAGTTCCTGTTATTAACACCTACATTGGAAGTAAAGGCTTTGAGCATAAAAATGGCTCAATAGTCCTATTGGCTGGAATACACTGATTTTCTCTTTTGGGGGATGGAAGAGGGGGAGCATTTAAGGACCTTATTCCCTCAAGAGGGTTAGATCTTTTCTCTAGTTTCTTTCTCTCATGGAGAAAGTTTGTTGAGTTTGCAAAGAGGTCCAGGAAGATATAATTTAATAGTTTCCAGAGTTTTGAATGGCACAGACAATGCTCGGGCAGAGGTTTGCAACCTCTTCTGATTCTAATTTGAAGATCTTGCTATTTTATGTCATTGTCAGTGGCTTTTGTAACAGATTTCAAACAAAATATTCAGGCAGTAGTCTCTTAGTTTTCTGACTTTTGCTTCTGGAAACTTTCCTAAACCAAACCTCTACTTCTACACAAATAATTAGTGTAAGATATAATAGATCTTTCTCTGAGACACAAAAGCAGCTTAATATATAGAAAGAACCTTCTTCAACAGCTCAGCAGATGCTAGTCTTGAAAGGGGCTCGTACCCACCCCAGTTTCCACAACTATTCGAAAAAATTCTGCTTAGAAAAACAATAACAGCAAGTGACAGCTGACGTCCTGCATTCTGTTTTCCTTTGAATATGAGATATTCTCACCAGCTTTCAAGTTGCCTTCAGTTTTTCCTCTATTTCTGTTCTGTCTGTTTGCCTTGGTGTTCTACAGGGAAGAGACCAGGCAGTCCCAGAGCAGGGGACAGGTCAGGCTGCTGGGGACAGTTCTTTGTGGATCAGTGCTTGCAGCCGCACCACACAGCACTTCTTGGGTCTCCTCTGCAGCCCCAGCGCACCCAGAAACATGATGGGCTGGGGACTTAAGGGGGTGCCATCCCAAATATCCGAAGCAAGAAGAGAGGCAGGTTACAGTCTTCCAGGGTGCTGTGTGTACACAAGTATATGTGGTGTGCCTTGGGGCATGGTGACCGCCCTCTCTGGGAAGAAGTGTGGGAGTAAACTTCCATCAGGTTTACTTGGAGTGAGGACACCTTCAGTCCCCAGGAGCAGGGCCAGAGATTCAGGCGTTGACTGAGATTTTTGTGCCAAGAAAATCTTGGCTCTATTATAATGGGCCTTTTCACTGCCTCCCAAAGGGCAGCTGCCTTCATTTCCCTGTGCAGTCACGGAAGGGCTCTCACGGTGGACTCTTCCTGCTGTTTCTGTGAGCAGAGGGGTTCTACTGTGGGTGGGAACACAGCCCTGTCCCTGCTGTCCTGTCCAGGGGCCCTGCCTGGAGGAGCAGACTGCACGGGATGGGGAAGGAAGAAAGGAAACAGGTACAAAGTAAATTGTTTCTGACCCATTTCCTGGGGTGCAAATGCTGCTACAACTAACACGGTACTCCGGAGTGAAGCCAAAGTCTGAGTCATCTGTTGTTTAGATAAAGGCAATACTGGATCATAAATTAAAGATGAGCAGAGGTAGAAAAATTCACCCAAAAGATATAAATTATGCCTCCCACTCTGTTTTAACTTTGCCTTTCAGATCTGGAAGAGATGTTCATTTCTGTATTATGTTTCCTGGCATCTTTCCATAAGGTGAATGTATGTATTCTCACCACTGACTGCTCTCTTACCTGCATAAAGTGCAGTAAATGCCACCTTGCTGACAGGGCTTTACCAGGCTCTACAGAGGGCACTGAAAAGATAATAGATGATCTATAGCAAATTTGCATTTTTTCCAAACTGTGGCAGATGGCAGCATCAGCCCATTTTGCATAGGCTTGCTTGTCTCTCACGCTTTCTGCCATTCACGTAATGCATTTTGAAAATGTTTTACGTACGGTTTGCTGTCTGTTGCAATTCATTTGAGTAAATTAATCCCTGTCATTTAAATGTTATTAGCTTTACAAAATCTGTTTGGAAAGTCTGTAATCGGTTTGTTCCATTCACTGAGAAGCCTTCAGTTAAAATAGCTATGTCTCAGATTTCTTCTTTTGTCAAAAGTATTTGACACCCCTGAGTAAGGTAAATTAAAATCTGCGAAGAGAAATGCAGCAATGACTCCTGTCCCATGGATTCACGACCAAAATCAAATCCACTCTTCAGGTGCTTTAAAAATCCAGCTCTTGTTTGGAAGTTCTTGCCAAGCCTCACCACTCTCACTGACAGAAGATGATAGTCACCTGCACTCATTTCTAATGGAGAAACTTAGCATTGTGGTTACTCATTTTCCATGAGATAAAAAGAGCAAATTAATGGTAAAAAAAGAATCTGATCAAAGCTATGCCTTAGTTCTGCAACTGGTTGTGCAAGCAAATGACTGTACCTTCCCCCAGATGTGAGGATTTACTGCCGAATCATTCCCAAGCTGGACCTGTTGCATTGCTCTGCAGGTTTCCCATCTCCAGGCACCTACTGCATAGCAGAGGCCATGGGGCAGAGGAACTGACCAAACACCAGTGTTGAGACATTTTTCTCACGTGCTGCCTCTGCATCATAAGCTAGACCTCATGCAAGTCTTCACGCTCTGTTCTGCCAGTTGTTTAAAGAGACTGGTTGATGAGCATGGAAATGGTTGGTTTGGCTTACAAAAGGTTGTGATGAACCTTAAATGAGCAGCTACAAATCATGGAATGAAGAGGACACTGTCTGCCAGGTGCGAAATTGAAATATGATTCATAATTAATTTTCTTGATAATTATAGTCTATATTTTTCTCTCAATTGACTGAATGTTCCTTCTCAAACATACCATTCCTTTTCAGAATCAATATTTTTGCCAATATTTCATTGTTTTTAAGTCTGAATGGACACTAGTGTGTGTTATAGTTAGTACAATGGGGATCTAAAACATCTGTATGTCTCTTTATAGATCCAAAATTCTGTGTTCCAGAGAGTTATTTTTAATACTTGCTACTTAATCACCTATAAATCACATCTTCTCAACATTCCTCTTCTGCAGGTGCTGGAGAGTCAGGAAAGAGCACTATTGTAAAGCAAATGAAGTAAGTACATGAATATTCATATCAGTTGTTGAATTTGATATTTGTAGTATAAGCTACCTAACTAATGTCTTATTACAATATTTATGCTTATTTGAATAAAACGCAAAGAAACACCATTCAAATCCAGTTCTCATTCAGCCACAGGAAGGAAAACACAAAGTGACTAAGACACACAGCTGGATTGGTAATCAAATCTTTCTGATCAAATTATTCACTGGTTCAACTCCTTACTGAAGACCAAGGAAGCTTCTACATTGGCTTTGGTAGGAGCTACAGTACTGTAGTGGGAACATGAATGCATGAGACCACCAGCCACAGCAGATCCACCCAGCCCAGCACCCCGTCTCATGTTGTAGCTAGTCAAGGATGTTTCAAGAAAATGAACAGACCAGACGAGAAAACACACAGTAACTTTTGCACTGGATACTCTGATAGTGCCTGATAATCTGTGACTCAGGCATCATTCTGACCCAGAGACAGCATTGTTGTGTTGAATCACCCTCAGTTAATTCATGTATGTGTTTCTTCCGAACCTCTTCTGAACCAATGTAAACTAATAACATCCACAGTATTCTACAGCAAGTAGTTCCACAGTTTAATTATGTGATGTGAACTGAGAGCACACTACATCAAAACAGGTGAAGTTTTCATCCTTTTCCACCATTCATGGAGAAATAACTCCCTGAGTCATGACATAACCTGCACACTGATCTTGGAGAACTTTAACCACATGCCATTCTCCAGTCAGGGAGAACTATGAAATTATAATTCATCTCTGAATTAAAGTAATTGAATCTGACTACTAAAGTTCTTTGTCTTCTGTAATGTGGGGCAAATCCTCTGCAGTAATATGTAGGTCCCCAAACCTCATAGATAATAACAGTAACACCTGTGAATAACTAGAAATTGTAACTGATGTATTAATACAAAGAAATATGAAAGGTTTGGGTTTTTTTTCCTTGAGAAAATACTTCACAATATAGAAATATTTTTGCAATATTTTTTCTACTCTAGTGAAGATTCAGCTTAAAAATGAGAATGACTAAACAAGAAATGTGAGAGCCCAGGACTAACTATTTTGGATCTAAGTCCCACTATGCAACTTGCCCTGTATCCACAAGAACGGGCCTGCATCTTGTTCTGGATTCATACATTATCTTACATGGACCCACAAGGCAAAAACTAACACCTTTTCACTCAGACTGGGGTGTCAAAGCCCAGCCTTATTAATTTAACCTCATATAGCTGCAGAAACTGCTGTTAACCTGTTCCAGCAGAACAGGCAGATCAAACATTGATAAATACTTTTCCAAGATGGATTCAGTTCTTTCTCACGCTGACCACAAAAGCATCTGATCCGACTTTTCATTGCTTTCTTTCTTCAGATGCATCCCATAAGCCTTTTGTTTTCTATTTTTTCACCAGGATCATCCATAAAGATGGTTTCACCTACAAGGAACGCATGGAGTTCAGATCCGTCATCTACAGCAATGCAGTGCAGTCTATCCTCTCTATTGTGAAAGCAATGGCTAAGTTAGGAATCAGTTATGAAAACCCAGCTAGAATTGTGAGTATGATGCCCTTTCGCACTAGAATATATATTTTTTGTAATATAATAGTAGAGACTAATAGAACAAAGACAGTTCAGTATTTAATTTATGATAGTGAAAACTAAGTACTTCTTGGGTTATATATGTAACAAGATGTCCTTACTTATCTTCATTTTCTCAAGACTGATGCCTGAGGTCTAACCTTTGCATAAATTGCTATTTGGTTTGTTACAAAAGAGATGTTCTACCTGCAAAGACATAAGAAAGAAAAAAAAAATAAAAGAACATTTTCTTGGCTGCTTAGTCACTTATTTGTTGCTGTTGGGAAATGTAATAAATATTTCCCTTTTATGAACAAATCTTGGGGCTGAGCCATGTAAGGAAGGGTTATCTAGACATGTTGGGAATATTTCATTTGGACATGACAGAGAAGTGGAGCCTGACCTTTCTGACCTTTCTGACACGGTGAGCAACCCTATGCAGAAGCACATAGAACAAGAGCCACAGAAAGAAGACGTACTGTCTTCTGTCAATCGTGCTGAATTTTCAGGGGCAGAAGTAAAGGAAAAAGACATACCTTTCTTCTCAGTGCAGTGATTTAGTCTATTGCCTGTAATTCAGACCTTCCTTAGAATGTCTCAAAGGCTTGTCAGAATATCAGTTGTTCCAGTTTTGGAAAATTCTTTCTGTTCTCTAGAGGTTTATCTTAGAGGGAATTACATCTGCTCGTTTGAAGGAGTTTCCTAGTTCCAAAAGTCTAAATTTCATTACACTGTCATGTGGTACTTTGACCTAAAAAATGATAAACAAATGCTTCAAACTCATATAGTCATTTGACAAAACAGAAACTGTTTTCTTCCTGTATTCTTTTAATGGTCCATGAATACAAGTCTTTCAAACAAATGTAACAGTGTCCAAAAGCAGCACAGAAAATAAGTTCATATGAGTGTGCCACAATTCAACCCTGTCTCCTCAGTTGTGACAGATACATGTTCTGCATAAGGACCCACCTGCCTGTCTACATGGCCTCAGGCAGCTGAATCTTGCAGCACCTACACGGGTCCTGGCTTGGCCCCTAGCGTCCACGACATGGTCCCAAATCTGTTTGCTATCTATAATACAGATATGTTCTGCCTTGATCCCAGTACTTCAGCCTCTTTTCTCAACCATGCCAAACTTTCTGAGAGGTTTATACATCTTCTCTCATCATCTATCACCTATGCCAGTTTCAGAGACATTATCTTAAAGGGATTTCACAGCCTTGGGAACTGGGAATTGAAGATTTTTGTTAAATAGCCCAGCTCATTTCTTAGCTTTATATTTAACCAAATGCTGAAAATACAGCTATTTTAAGTTTATTGCTTTGTAGCACAATAAGCCCATTCTTACTCTCATTGGCAGAATAGGCCTCTAGGAATACAGTTGAATACACCTGTATAAAATATTTGAAGTGCCTGCCTTCTTTTCCCTCAGGACCACAAGAGAGCAAAGTGGATATGAGTTTTAGAGAAATGGAAATTTCAGTCATATTTGCTTGAATGTCAACTAAACATTGTTCTTTGTTCTAAAAACAAATTTAGCTTACATTTTCTGTAAAATTACAAGCCATTTATAAGCCTGACTTGTTTTGATATAAGCTTTGATTTCAGCTGGAATTTGTTCTTGCTCTGTTGTAGTCCATATTTAGCTGCTGAAACTCATTTAGCCCAAAGTCCGGGCTCATCTTGAGCCCAAATGCAAGAGGTTTATCCATGTTTCAGGATGGCCTGCAAATACCTCTTAGTGATCCTGAAAGCATCTCAGTACGTAATTTTGAACAACATTAGTTCTAGTCAGAAAGGTATATTTTTCTTCATAAAGCACCATTGCAATTTATTTTTAATATGAAAATCATCTTAAGTGTGTCTAAATACCAGAGAGAAACAAAACATTACATAAATCAGGGTTATAACCGTAGTCTGCCGCTATCTTCCTTTTTTTATGTAAGCATCAAAATTCCCTGTTGTCACCTTCTGTATAATAACCAATGAACATTTACTGTACACTTGGAGTTTCTGAGCTTAAGGCTTCTCCCTGTAGGCTACTCAACCAATAAATGTAACCTCGTAGGATGATAGTATTAATCATTAAATGATATGTGATATCTCCGAGAACAGAACATTCTAAATCTTACCTTGAACCGAACAAGTGTGCACCCTGGAGAGCCGCCCAGGGGACAAATGCAGGGCATAGGTGAGAAAAAATAGCCCAGTTCTGCTGATGCTGGAGCTCAGCAAGAGGATGGGGGTGCAGAATGACGTTTGTTTTGTTCAATGTAGATGGGCAATTGCCCAGCTGTCCTCCTTCGTCTTTCAAACGAAGGCAATTCTCTAGTGATTATTTCACCATTTTTTTTTTCTTTTGCTCTGTGCTAACTAATTTCTCTGTTATTTTAGAAAATCTGTAGAGTTTTATTTTTGATCAGTCATTGACTTCTACAGACATTCCATAAACTGTGATTTCTACTAAAACATATAGTGCATTCTCTAAATAAATTTGTTACAAATTATTGTGAAGACGTTTTATATTTTTGAATAATATGTAGTCCCTGCCAAAATAGCATCTGTCAGAATCCATTTCTACATTTGCCACTATTGATTGTAAGTCTGCTTATACAGCTAGGAAGGAATTATATTCCATAACTATCTACTGCTGTGACAATGTATCAAATGACCCTATTTTAATTGCGTTCTCTATTTGTAATACATTCCTAAGCTGTTAATCACTGAAAATAAATGTAATAGATTACTTGAAGCCTTTTTTGATTGACTGCAAACAGAATAAATTACAAAATAATACATCTAAAATGTTTGGGATTTCAGTTACAGGTTTCTTCTTCCTCAAATAAATAAATAAATAAATGAGGAAAGCATTCACTAATTATATTCATTTTCCTCCATTTCTCACTGAGGCCTAAAGCTGGAAATTTTTTCTTCCAAATATATTAAAAAATATATTTAACTATATATTTCTGCTTTAATATATGTTTAAATATCCTTTAAAACTTATTTTTTGATACTCCAACACTCTCTCTTACAATAAAAGCCTTCCTTCCAAGCTAGAACTTTAGTGAACATCTATGATAAGATGCAACTGAGCTCTTGTGTGAACAAAACAAAACAAAAAGAAGAAAGCTCTGTGTATCACGATTTCAGTCTAATCTTGGCACTAACTAAAGTGTAGTGAGCTTATAAAAGAACGTTTGCATGCACAGGTGAGTACAGCTACTTGGAAAAATCAGTGAAAATGAAGAATACAGCCCCTTGAATTCGTTGTATACCAAGTATATCTTCAAGGAGGTGGAGGGGCACAGTGCATTTGCACAATATTCACTGAAACTTCTCTTTAGGAAGACGAAAGGAAGCTCTGTGCCATGGCAACAGCTCTGGAGGATGTCAACATGTCTTCTGAACTCGTTGAACTCATCAAACAGCTGTGGAGCGACGGTGGGACCCAGGCCTGCTTCGCCAGGGCAGCAGAGTACCAGCTCAGTGACTCGGCAGCCTAGTAGGTGACACCAGCTGCAGGTGCTGAACATCTGGCTAGGGCCATAACGGGCAGCATAGGAAAGTTTGAGACAAGAACCCTTCCTCACATGCAGAATAGCCTAAGAAAATGATTGCCTATTAACCTGAAAAGAATGAGGTTTATTCTAATGTTTTTGATTGTGCTGGTTGGACTGAAAAGGGGTTAATTTTCTTCATGCAGTTATAAACCTTTTTTTTCATAGCTAGCACACTCATTATTTGGACTTAGCTTGAGAACAGGAAGACAACATCCCAGCAGAGAGTTAATGTTTTTAATTGCTCTGGTCTGAGAGCCAAGGACATTCCGAGTGCTCTGCCCACAGGTGGGAGGTATTGAGGAAGCGGGGCATGGATGGGGCAGAGCTTGACTGACGTTCAGACTGATCAATAAGAGCATTCCATCCTATTAGTGTCATGCTCCAGATTTAAGAGTGGGGCCTTCCAGTTTCTGGCCCTCTCTTCTCTTCTGTGCTTCTCTCTCTCTCTCTCTCTCTCTGGGGTGCAGCTGGGAGAGTTTTTGCTGCAGGATGTTTAGTCTGGCTTTTGCCATTTTGCAGAGACCTCTGAGCCTTTCTGCCTTTTTCCTCTCTATTCTCTCTCTGGGATTGGCTTTGGGATCAGGTGTGGCTTGCTGCTACTTCAAGCACAGTTGTGGACGGAGTTCATTTGGAATTGCCTTGAATATTTTTTATTTATATTTGTATATATATATATATATATATATATATATATTTACTAGTAGTGTATTGGTCTTTTGCTATTTTATTAAACTGTGTTTATCTCAATCCAAGTTTCCCCCTTCCCTTTTGATTTTCTCCCATATTGAGGCAGGTGGGGGAGGACATGAGTGAGCGGCTTTCGTGGTTGCATTGCTCACTCGGATTAAACCACAACATTGATACATTAGAAATGTTTGACTGAAGGAAACAAGTGAAAACAAAGAACAACTTGTTTCTATGAGTTTGTTTAAACTGTTTAAAAAAAAAAAAAAAAAAAAAGAAGTCTATTCTCTCTCCAGGTAATTCTAAGATTGAAAAAATGAGGGAAAAGGAGAACTGAAGCAGCTTAGTTTCCACCTAGATCTGTCCTTTGACTGTACACCTTTCAAGCTGCTAAACTTTAAGTCTGGAGGAAACTATAAAAAGTTTCCTCTAAACTAATCTGGCTATGTGTATGAGCGTTGAATGTTCCCTGGGATATTACCATCTCAGCACTCAGCTGGTCCTTGCTGCAGCCACTCTCCAACCTGATGGACCCAGATCCCTTTTTTGAGCCTTGGAGGTGGCAGACAGATAAGCAGGAGACTAGGGGTGCTCAGGTCTGAGCCCACACAGGGTCAGCACACAGCTGGGGCACATCTTCTAGCTTAGAATCACAGAATCATAGAATCATTTTGGTTGGAAGAGACTCTTAAGATCATCGAGTCCAACCATAACCTAAATCTAGCACTAAACCATGTCCCTAAGAGCCTCATCTATACGTCTTTTAAACATGTCCATGGATGATGACTGCACCACTTCCCTGGGCAGCCTGTTCCAGTGCTTGACAACCCTTTCCACAAAGAAATGTTTCCTAATGTCCAATCTGAACATTCCCTGGTGCAACTTGAGGCTACTTAGATATAGTAAGTAAGCTTATGCTTTTCAGGACTCCTTGGTTTGGTTGCTTCTACAGCTGTTCTTGCAGGCTAGATTGGTCCTGCTCTTCTGTTTTCTCCCTAAACTCACACAAGACCAAGAAAGGAGGTGTCATCTGTGTCAGTTTTTTCTGGAGTGCATAATTCTGACTCTAGATCTGGGGCAGAGGGTTGTTCCAGCTGAGATTCATCTTCCAGCACCTGCAACTGGAGGTTTCTCTGCTCCTGCAGCTCCTCCTACAGGCTGAGGGCACCTGCAGGGTGACACCTCACAAGGTGTTGGGTGCCCCACTTACTGAGCAGGGAAAGGCACAATCTGAGTCCCATCCAGGAGCCAGGCAAAGTGACGGCACTAACAGCTTACTAATTGTAGATAGTATAAGGGATATGACATGAAAATACAAAAATTCTTCATCTCTTTATACCTTCAAACAAGAACAAAATTCTTTTTTTGGAAGATACCCAAACAAAGAAAATATTGCTTGTGTTAATTTGAGCCTGACTTCACAGTATTTTATAATTGCCTTGTATTTCCTTAGGAATAGTATGGGGCAATCTTTTGCTTCTTTATATATCCTTTCTGACACGCCACACCACAGTTCCCAGCACTAAAAGCCAGTAGTAAGTCAGTCATCATAAATAAAAGGAAAAACACTTACTGAACTTAAAGCCAACCAAACAAAAAGCCTAATGCAGAAAAAATAAAACAAAACAAAACTCTTCACCAAGTAACATTCTAGTGTGTACATGGTGCTTGGCAAATCAGGTTTTCTGCCTAAAAAGAAGAGAGTCTAAAGTAATTCCCTGTCAGTGTTACGGGCTGTTTTAACTCGCCATAGGTTTCCGTATTTAAGAGAGCTAGTATAGGAGCCAATAATCATTATTTATTGCTAGAGTTACATTAAAAACAACAGAGATATGTTTTCCATTTGCTTCAACACTTCTGAAAATCCCACTAATCCTCTGCCTTCATCTTTAGGTACCTGCTGCTTCTGAAAATCTAGCCTTTGGCTCTGAACCATTAAAATCAACTTAATTTTTGCCCCTGCTGCTGGGCTTCTAATGATCAGTTCAAAACAAGCTAGAATTAACCAACCATCTAATGTTACACTTCAGTTTCTTTTAAAACCAAATCCCTGTTTCTCAGCTCCTGTTAATCAGCTCCTACACAGAGTACTGATTTATACTGTGTAAACTCTGACTTGCTGAGGTTATCTTCTCTGAGTCTGTTCATTATTAATTCATGCTAATGAAGTTTGATTACTGCCTTTCCTCTGTGTATTTTAGTAGAAAGAAAAGAGATCTGAATAATGGAAAATCCCTCTATGTCAAATTTGGCTCTTCTTCTCCTTTTGTCAGTTCATAACCTCTTTACACAGATTTCCTGACTAGCAGATAGGATTCATAGACTCTGTCCAGCAATGTCAAGAAAGCTGAGTGAGCCTGGAAGAGACAGGAGAAGGGTTGGTGATAGAACAAGGACAGGCGTCAAAGACCTGGTTTGAATTCTCATTTAACGCAGATTTTGTGTCTGTGTACCGGACAGAAAACCAGATAATCCACTCTGTCCCAGGGGGCTTTGAGAATACTAATTTAGGGGATTACAACATGTCACAGAATCACACAGAATCACAGAATGTCAGGGGTTGGAAGGGACCTCAAAAGCTCATCCAGTCCAATCCCCCTGCCGGAGCAGGAACACCCAGGTGAGGTTACACAGGAAGGCATCCAGGCAGGTCTTGAATGCCTCCAGAGTAGGAGACTCCACAACCTCCCTGGGAAGCCTGTTCCAGTGTCTGTCACCCTCACTAAGAAGAAGTTTCTTCTCAAATTTAAGTGGAACCTCTTGTGTTCCAGTTTGAACCCATTACCCGTTGTCCTATCATTGGTTGTCACCAAGAAGAGCCTGGCTCCATCCTTGTTACACTCACCCTTTATATATCTGTAAACATTAATGAGGTCACCCCTCAGTCTCCTCCAAGCTCCAGAGACCAAGCTCGCAATGTATGAGGGTTTTTTTAAATTATCATTTACCTTCTTCTTGTAAACTGATAGTTCTGCAGGGAAAACAGCCCCTACATGTGAATTCCTCCAAAATATCATGATCTCCCTTTCACTTAGGAAAGAAGGTACTAGTATAACAGGTCTGACAGGCTGCAATAATTTCTAGAGAGATGCCTGGGGTTCTTCCCCTCTGGTGGCAGCTTCCACTTGCTGAAAGCAAATGGCCAAAACCCCTTTGCTGACAAGATGGTTTTTTAGCATCCCTGAGGAAAATAAGGATTTTCCTGAACTGAAATTCTCAGAAAGATTTTTATTATATAGAACTAAATTACACTTCTATATACAAGAAAAGAAAAAGAAAAAAAGAAAAGGCTCTGGATTTTGGCTTTAGGTTGTATAAAAAACCCAATAGTATTGAATTTAAATGTGTATTTTACGTAGCATACATAGAAGCGGCTCAATATGAAGTGACTATGTAATGTTTATTTCACTTTTTGAATTCACCAGTCACCATTTCTTTTCATTCTCCTTAGTTACCTCAACGATTTGGACAGGTTGGCAACACCGGACTACGTGCCTAGTGAGCAAGATGTTTTGCACTCCCGAGTGAAAACAACTGGGATTATAGAGACTCAGTTTTCTTTCAAGGACTTGAACTTCAGGTACAAAAGTTGTATTTGTCAGTTTTCTGTGGGTTTTATCTTCAAGCATATTCTTTTAAAAAGTATTGATCCATTATAATATTGCCAATCTCATAGTGATATTTTTGAATTCACTCTTATTTAATATTTTGAGACAGACAGAAAAAGCAAGATATTTTAGTACCAGTACTCCAACTTTAAGTATATAATGGACCGTTATTAAGAGATCTCCGAATATCAGGTTCTAAAAGGACATTTTTACATATGCAAGTGTCTTAAAAGCATTATTTGTATCCCATCATTTGAATAATTGTTTGTGACATTTATGAAATTTGTCTACCTAAATGTCCTTAACAGCATGCAAAACGTTTGATGACTGCTAATTTGCATGCACTCTCAACCTTTCACTCTTTTCCTTTGAGACAGAAATAACTGCTCTTAACACCAGAATGCATTACAGCTGACAAAAAAATCATCATTTCTGTCCCATGGGAAATTTCAGTATTAGCATGCATGCCTTCATGCTCATTTCAGATGAAGAGCGAAATGTTCAGAAAAAATCTTGAAAACAATGTCTCTGAAAAAATCTGACTGAAAATAATTGACACTTTCAGATACTCAGGATTTTGTTATGCTTGGTGAACCAATTAAAATATCTAATTCCACATGAAAACATATTTGAATGAATTATGATAGTTTCAGTGTTCTGTAATGCTTTTCTCTATGGACTGAATTCAATTTAATTCTTAATTTAAAGGCTGGGGTGCACACTGAGGAATGTCATCTAGACAAGAAACTGTCTGTAGAGATAGACAGATGTATGAAGCATCAGGATTATAACCTTTACATTTTTCATTAGGCTTCCTTTCTCCTCATGTGGCAATTAGTGATCCCCCAAACCATCCATGCTACCAGACAGATGCTTTGACACAAATGAGATTGCATATAGAAAATAAGATCCTGAAGTAGATGCCCTACAGATAAATTATTGTCATCTTTTAATACATTGGTCACTCATGCAAAATTCAGCATTTACCCACAAATGCTAAGATGCAATGTCATAAATATAATCTTTTTCTCTGATTAACATACTTCCAGACAGTTTTGTACACTGGAAATCTGAGCACCTTCAGTTACAGCCGTATTTTACATAAGAAATAAAAACAAAATCAGGATGGAGAAATAAATTATCAGAATGTAAATCCTCTTTGACATGAATGCTACCAGTCCTGATATTAGAATCATAGAATGTCCTGAGTTGGAAGGGACCCACAAGGGTCATTGAGTCCAACTCCTGTCCCTGCATGTGACAACCACACAGTTCACACCATGAGTCTGAGGGTGTTGTCCAGTCTCTTCTTGAACACTGTCAGGCTTGGGGCCGTGACACCTCCCTGGGGAGCCTGTTCCAGTGCTCCAGCACCCTCTGGGGGAAGAACCTTTTCCTAATGTCCAACCTGAACCTTCCTTGGAATATCAGAATTGGTGTCCGGGTCCAACTGAAATGTGACACAACTGAGAATTAAGTTACCTGAGTGTCTGCAAACAAGAAGAAGGCTCCTAATGCCACCATAAACACAAACCCCACTGTGTTTAGCCTCTCTGCTATGCATCACAGTAGTGTTAGGTTAGTAAATTAATTTGTGGGTTTCGGTACTTGAGTAATACGAGGTAAAATCACTACAAAATAGTTTGATGGTTTTGAGCTGCTCTAGGGTTGCAGAGCAGCAATAAATCTACCTTAACCAGCCAGTCACTCTGACTTTTCATTGCCAGAGCAATGACAACAGCTGGGGGATCCTGATGACTCTGCAATTATTTTGATAAGTACCATAAAAACATCTATAAAGAGAGGAACACTTCCACATTCAGAGTGAGTTTTGGTTCATGTGCTTAAATGAGGTTTGGGGTCACGAGCCATACAGGGATAAAACGAAAACACGAACAGATGCCTCATTCACTAAACACTTGTTCCTCCTCTGAACCGAATAAGGCAGAAAACATTTTGTATCCATGCAGTGAAAGTCTAAATCCAAGTACTGCTCCAGAGAACTGAATTACCATTGCACAGGCAACATCTCTTGTTATTTGCTGTCTTCTCAGTGGTTATTTTGCTGGTTTAATTTAGTTTTCTTGAGCTCTTCAGTTTATTTCACTAATGTTAACTTTGATTTCCAGAGCTCAGAACATACTTAAATAATTTTTAAAATGAATTTGATCTTCATAGGTCCTCTCCTGGTGTAGTTTCCTTTGATGTGCTAGGAACAGTCTGAATGAAATCAGGCAAGCTTTAGTTTTCAGGTCTTGCTATATGTACCATTAGAACAAATTGATATACAGTTAGTCCCATACCTGTGGCTAAATTTTCCAAGAGTAGTGCTGGGCAAATACAGAGCTTTCAAAACTCATTTTGTCTTGGCAAAAGAAAAAGATAATTTCAGAAATACATTACCTGCTATTCACACAGGGACTTCACTTTTACATGTATATTTGTTAAGGTCTGGGGTAATATGAGATGAGCCAAGCAAGCTAAGGTCAGTACAACAAAAACCTGCCCATAAACATTGCCTCTGGCCTTGGTCTTGTCCTTTTTTAACTGGCTTCATATGTGCATTCACAGGGCTACATGCTAAAAGTTTGTGAGAAATGAATACAGATTCACGTGATGATACATGCTTGTGAAAGTTTACCACAGACTGAATTTCAAAGCTTTCTTCCTCCCCATAACCCTGATTTCAGAGTTAGATACCACCAATCAAGGAATATATGTAACAGCAGGTGACTTTTGGGCACTAATCACAGCCAAAAGTCAAGATATTTTATTCATACTTACCTCACTCTTCCGTAGGCATATTGAACTCAGAGAAGATACACTTGGAAGAATGGCATTACTGTTACCAAAATCTTGCTCCACAACAGCCTCCTAATTTCCTAATAATTCACTTTTATAGGCACCCAATGATCAGACAAAGAGATGAAATGTACTAGAAAAAAAGTCTTTTTCTCTAATTACTCCTCAGCTGCAGAAACAGTTCCTCATGAGCATTGGGAAGGGTTTCATGTCTTCTAAGCAGGATGAAAAATGATAAACTATAACTTTTGTTTCCATCAGCTGCATTGCTGATGGTGAAGAAAACAGAAGAAATATACTGCAAAAATGGTGTTTCACTAACAAATTATTCTTGCACTGTTTTTTACTGATGTGCTTTTTTATATATTGAATCCAAACATTTTCATTGCTATGAAAATTGAGTTGTGTTTAATTTTCAGATTCTGAAGGAGATACATCCAGAGAGTAAGATATAATGCATTTTCTTAAAGGAAAAATGCAACACAGGACTAGATTTTAGAGTTTTAAGTTCAACAACAGGCAGCACAGGGAAAAGTCATCATGCACACAAGGAGACAGCAAAAGTAATAATAGGACAGATCTGGGTTTTTTACAATATTTTTTCTCCTTTGTAATGCATTTGAATAAATGTCTAGGATTGGCATCTTTTATGTCAGAAAAATAGTGAAAAGAAAGCCTAAGAAAAGAAAAAAGAAAGCAATTTTGAAAGCTACTGCTAGGTAGAGCAATGGTAGATTTGGTAACAGCTCCATCTCAGTTGGGCCCTAACTATGTCACATCTAATTGTGCTCAGTTGGCTTTGGGCCCTATATAAAAAGTCCATAAAAAACTCATATGACTCTACCCAAAGGTGGTAATTTCTGGCAAAGACTCAAGTCAATGCAGAAGAGGACAGCCCTAGATTTTTATCTGGTCAAATGAAGAGATTCCTGCTCCCCATGACTTGCTGCTCAAGCAGCGACTACTGAGTTGGATGGGGCAGACACTCCAGACACAGGTGCACACTACAGGTTGCACAGCTCAGTTATCACACCAGGGCTATGAACAGATGACTAAATAGAGATCTACACCAGCCAATTAAACATAACCAGTGGGTCAACCCGCGACTGGTTTCCAGTCAAGTGCCTGATTGATCAATGTGTCAGTTCACTGCAAGCAAAACCATGAAGTAACAAATGACTGTGGATTTGAGGGTGTTTTGTTAATGTTTCAGCAATGAACTCTGGCCTGAATAAATCCCTGCCTGCAGGGCTTAGTGCTGCACAGAGCTCTTATTCAGAGCCCCAATTCTTCCACACAGGGCACCACCCAAGAGTACCAATTATATGTCCTATATGCAGGTATTTTAGCCTTTATGTTGCATTTTATGCACCCTACAAAGCCATAAGTAAAATGCAGTACTTATTGACCTGTTGGGATAGAATAGACCATGGTTTGGAAAAAATGGGTATTTTATTGTGATTCGTTTCCGGTTGCACTCTACACATTAACAGCATGACTACATCCTTACTAGTTAGTGCTTTACATTGTGTGTTATTTTTTCTGCAAAGGATGTTTGATGTGGGTGGACAGCGATCGGAGAGAAAGAAGTGGATTCATTGCTTTGAGGGAGTTACTTGCATCATTTTCTGTGCTGCTCTCAGTGCCTATGACATGGTTCTGGCGGAAGATAAAGAAGTGGTGAGTCAGAAGAGACAAACAAACAACCCTTTCTGCTGCTAAGTTGTAATGTACTTTCTGATGGCATATCACAACTATTCCTGTTCCCTGATAACCATTTAAAGGCTATTATGCTGTATTGCTTCTTGCCAGTAAAGAACATTAAAGTAAAAACGACATATGGGGATGAGATTTGTCAGTCTCTCACATTCACCTTTTGCATCTATACAGAACAGAATGCACGAAAGCCTTCAGCTGTTCAACAGCATCTGCAACCACAAGTGCTTTGCAGCCACTTCCATTGTGCTGTTTCTAAACAAAAAAGACCTCTTTCAAGAGAAAATAACGAAAGTTCATTTGAATGTCTGCTTTCCCGAGTATAATGGTAAGTTTGAGGTTTTCAGAAGAAAATACATTCAGGTAATTAGCTTAGGCTGTGCTTTAAAGACTGAGGCTTTGACTCAGATCACCATATAAATGCTAAATATCTTGCCTACGCATTTAGCCTTTCTCTCAAAAGGATGGTATGGAACAGACATGGTCAAAATCCAGTTCATCTCCCTCGCTGTGCTTATCTTAGGGTGGGATTATCTCTCTCTGGAGATGCCTATTTCTCTTAACTGGCAGAAGAGGAAGCTGAGAGAACTAGAATTTTCAAATGGCTGAGTGTGGTGTAATGAACCCAGCCAACATTTTAGAAGAAGTCAGTGGCTTATCACTCACACACAACCCATAACTGAATCCAGGTTTTTTGGCCCTGTTTTGAAAACCCATTCCGTAAAGGAAGTCTGGCTCTTTTTGTATGTCACAGTAGAGTCTACTGTAAATAGAAAACAGCAGCTCTTACAAGCTGATGCAAGAAAATATATGAGGCTATGTCAGAAAGTGCCAGAGAAAAAACAAAAGTTGTCTGTATTTTAGTATTAACCTAAAATATCTATGATAGGGAGTGTCCAAAATGAAGTCTACTTACACAAACATTATTATTAGAAAATAAGAAATTAAGACTTCTTGTTAGGCATTGAAATTTAAAAGTAGGTGCACAGTGTAGATACAAAATTTTCATACCTAATGCATGGTTATTTCCCGTTATTAAACAAGAAAAACAAAGGCAGGAAAAGAATTCTTGTTTCTTAGCAGCTGTGAAGCAGTATGAGTTGCAATGTCTTCTCTTCCTTTTACTGTTCTCTCTGCTAGGACTAAATACATTTGAAGATGCTGGAAATTACATCAAGCAACAATTCCTAGACTTGAACATAAGGAAAGAAGATAAAGAGATATATGCTCACTTGACTTGTGCTACAGACACTCAGAATGTCAAGTTTGTATTTGATGCAGTTACAGACATAATAATCAAAGAAAATCTGAGAGACTGTGGGCTTTTCTAGCCATTCATTCCCTTGCTCATAGCTTGACTTCAGCTCAGTCCACTTTCCTCTCTTCATCCTGTGTGCTAACGGAAATAAAAAACTCCAGGGAAGAAATAATATCAATCAGGCTTTTGTTAGCTGCCAGTTGCTGCCTTGGGCATAGCCTGAGCATTGCAGACCAACACTGACTTTCTGTATGTCATGAGAAGACTGAAAAAAATGTTCTTGCTCCATAGAGGTGTCAGCTGCTGATAAATCCTACTGAAATCAAAAGGAAATTCCTATTTTAATCAATATGATTTGAAGGTAATCAAAACTTCTCAGAAAACCTCAGTATCCTGTGCTTTCTAGTGACTGGATAAAAAAAAAAGACAATATACAACAGATAACTGACTTGTATTTATATTTGAAGCCTTAAGGAAGCTATAGCATTAAACAGTATCAATAGATAATTTCTGTTCAGCACTTTTTTGTTTTCATGTTACATAGACAACTAAAAATGACATACCATTAATTGAACAAAGGCAAACCCCACAGGCTTAACTGGTGTATGACAAAGAGCAGTGCAAATCTGAATGTTTAATTTTATTACACTGTTTTGTTAGAAGAGCTGAGGGACAAGTACATAAAAAACCGCACATGTATAAAATTCACAAGTGCTACTGTCCAGTTTGGGAAAAAAAGAAAAACAAATCAAACCAAAACAACACAGTGAGATGGAGGCACGTTTTTTGAATCCCTGAGGAAGCATAAAATAGACTGTAAAGGCCTGTTGAAATTTTTTTTAGCAAGAACTGACTCTTTTTTATAATAATAATTAATAGTCCTGCTACTGGACAACTTCTCCTGTACCTTGTGATTGCAACAATCATTTCCACCCGTGCAGAGCACATGTAAACCACCAGTCCTTGTGGGAAAACCGCAGCCTTGGGTCTTTGGTACAGAGGTCTATTCTCTGTGCAAGGAACCTGCTAATGAAGAACTGCTCCCCTTTAACTCCTCCTGATTTACTGAGACTGTTAACTACAAAAAATACTTAACTATGTTAACCAGAATGGAAGTTCTAAATATATTAAACTGAATTTTGAATTTCAGTCTTGAGACAACACTCACTTTTGAAATTTGATCACTGATAGAATTTTTTTCTTTTTCTTTTTTTTTTTTAAGACATTTCAATGTAATTTTTTTCCATACACTCACTGTGTTCTGGTTAATGTAATTACTGAAAACACTAGAACAGACAACACAGTCACCAACAAGAGTCCTGCAAGCTGTCCCATAAGCAAGGCTGTCAGTGTGTGCAGGTGTCCCAGCAGGTCTGGCAAGTGTGGAGCTAAAACACGTTTTGCACGGCCTGGATTCCTATTGCTGCCTGATCTGTAATGCTTCACTTCATTAATTCCTTGTTTGTGTTGAAAATAATGGATTTCCATGGTAAGCTTTCTGGATTCTTTTCCAGCAATAAATCTAATTTAAAACAAATAATTTGAACTGTGGAGGCATCGACATTAATTTCTGGATCCCTGATAGTGTAATAACGGCCAAGGTCTTTAAGAAACAAATCCATGAGCACATTTTCTTCAAGCAAAGAAAACAGATGGATTTTACAATATACCATCAAAGTTAATACATGTAAGACTGTACAGATGGGGTTTCCTGCTCTGGGGTTTCCTGCTGATGCTTTACAAAGTTAGGCTGGAGTTTGCCAGAGTTCCTGGCACAGCAGTGGCTTTGTGAATCGGCAGGACCGACCTGCGGGTGCTGCCACCCGTTCCCGGGGTTGAGTGCTGGGAAACCGGGGCCGCTGTGGGGATCTGCTGGGGACCGACCGACCAGAACCGGCGCCCAGATCCCAAGTAATCCCGGCCGGGAGGAACGAGCGGGAGGCGGCTTTGCTGTCCCCGGGAGGAACGGGCGGGAGGCGGCTCCGCTGTCCCCTGGGTCCGTGAGCGGCGCCGGGCGCGGCCGCCAGGGGCCGCCGTGGTAGCGCTGCGCCGGGGCAGACGGGCTCAGCGGGACCGGGCGAGCCGGGGGCTCCGGCCTCGGCTCCCCCTGTGCATTGGAACAGGCTGCCCAGGGCAGCGGTTGAGCCAGCATCCCTGGAGGTGTTTAAAAGATGTGTAGATGAGGTTCTTAGGGACATGGTTTAGTGCCAGTGTTAGGTTAACAGTTGGACTCAATGATCTTAAAGGTCTTTTCCAACCAACAGGATTCTATGATTCTAAGGCCAAGTATGACAGCTCTTGCTACATGGGGTTAATCCAGGTCACCTGCATCCCACTCGAGCTGGATGACCCCACACGTTGAGCTGCATCGGTCTGTCCTCAAGGCTGGCCAGTCCTTTACTTTACTTAACTGTCTCCAAATTTACCTTCTGGAATCACTGAGCATTCAAATTCAGGCAGCAGCCCGTGGCTGACCCTGACCCTGCTGCAGGCATGAAGTAATCCAGTGCCTGAATTCCCAATGAGGGCCAAAAAGTGAAGCATGAAGGTGACTGCAGTCAACAGGATGCTTTCAGGCAGAGGACAAAGAGGGAGGACCATGATACCTGCCATATGTTTTTCATACATGGTATGCTTTTTATACTTCTCTCTCCATGTACACACAGAAAAACCATCCTCCCATTTTTTTTTTTTTAATAGGTTATTATTCACAAGGCAAATAAATATTTGACACCAGATGGCAACATGAAACATGACTTTCAGAGAAAAATTATCCAGAGTTTTCCAAAAATCTTCCCAGGGATGTGTCTACACTTTCCCTAGAAGAGATACTAGATAATAGAAAACAACTTTCTCGATCCCTAACCCTAACTACAATTTTTGCCTTAGCTGGAAATGAAGTTGATCCCATGACCAGGGAATGATGAAGAAAAGTTGCCTCCAGCAGTTTGAAACCTCTTCTGTACACTCAGGGACCTCCAAGTTACAGCAGAAGCCTGGGCTCATGAGCCACTACTTTTCAAAGCCCTGGATGTAACCCTGATCTTGGTCCTACCTCATTTCAAAATGTGAAACTGGTATGAGACGGGAGTCAACAAGGGGTTAAGGAAAAATAGTTTTGAGGAAAATGGTGTGAGTCCTCTTCCCAGAGAATCTCCGAGATGCAGCAGAAACCTGGGCTCTTCAGCATGCACTTTCCCAAATTCTACCCCTACTCCTGCTTTTAAATCTATCCTAGGCTAGAAATCAGGCCCAGTCCTTGAGAAGTGCATGATAGAAGGTAATGTAGCACTTTAAACCAAGATGAGCCCTTTTCCTTTTTCTCAGAGTCCTCAAAGATGCATTGAGATTTTAGGTTTCTCAACACTGTTCTTGTTTAAACCCCAGCACTGTCACCCTAACCGTCAGTCCCAGTGCTGTGCATTTCAGAGATGTGAAATTAATCATTAAATAGTAAAAAAAAAAATTAAAAAAAATAAATAAAAAGACTGGATCTCTTGGAATCTCTTTCCAGATCCCTTGCAATGTCTTCTTCCTAGTTAACAATGCCCTGTGTAGCCCCATGCATTAGTAAATACAGAATTGCTGTTGCAGGTAACAAGTCACAGGCTTTGTGTTAAGTTAACACAGGCCTGGGAGCTTATCAGGTTTTGTCTAGACTAGTCTCAACTTGCTTGGAGCTTTGTTTTAGGTTGTTTGTCCGTATTGGCAATTGTCTAATGAGCAGGTGACTCTTACCTTTCTTGTTTTAGTTTTGTTTAGCTTTGTATAATTGGTGTAATGTTTGTTGTTGAACGTTTTTATATAAATAGGAATAACAAGTAATTTGGCTGTGCAGAATGAACTATCTGTGACCCTAGACTAATGAGGATGCATAAAGAAGGAAGGTTATGGCACAATAGTGGTGGCTGTAAAGGTCTGAGTGTAGGATAATACCAGAGGCCCCAGTGCTATTGGGAACTCAACAGTGAGGGCACTGCAAAGCTAGGAGTCAGGTAAAACCAGTTGTAGGTACAACAAAAAAGAAAAGTGTCTTATGTGTTTAAGTCCTACCATAAACACTAAAGTTAGGTGCAACATAATAACTGTGGACCAAGGAAGAAAAATCAGTGAAGAGCATGTTAACAAACGTGTCCAAATGGGCCCGTGACCCCTAGAGCCAGGAGGAAGCAGCCATCAACATCATTATTATCCCTGCATTTTCAAAAAAATAAACCTGACCTTGACTACTTTCACCTTTTCTGAAATTCAAAAGTTACAAGTTAAACACCCCTGAGGTCTTATCTGGGATATGGACCACTTCAGCAACTAGATACCTCTACATGCATCCTAGATTTCCCTTTCCTAGGTTTCTGTCAGTCTTATTCCTCTTTTCTCTTTTAAATAAGTGTTTACTTTTACAGCATTCCCATTCTTTCTTTACTGTTTTCCTACATCTAATCCCAGGAAGCATCCAAAGGCATTAAAGATCATAGAATGATAGAATGGTTTTGGTTGAAAGAGACCTTGAAAGACCAGCTGTTTTGACCACCTTTGCCATGGCCAGGAACATCTTCACAAGGTCAGGTTTCTCAAAGCCCCACCCAGCTTAACTTTGAACACTTCCAGGAATGGGGCAACCACAACTTCTCTGGGCCACCTGCTCCAATGTTTGACTCCTTTTATTATAAAAGAGGAAAAGAAGAAATCTCAACTCTTGCCTTGAGAGCTGCTAATAAGCAAAGCCTTAGAGAACAAAACAAGTTATCCTGTGATGTACTTACTTTTGCACTGCTTTATCTTTGAAGATGAAACACTTCCCAAGGCCCTGATTTAGCAAAAACATCAGTCACTGACTATGTGAAAAGAACACTTTAAGCAAGTGAGACTGCTTTATGTAGAGCCACTGTACTGGGGCCAAGATGACCAGAGAGGCCACTCAGGAAACACCCAAAGAATTTTTTTCTCCCTGGAGATTACAAGGAGTTTTTCTACATTGACCCTAGGAGCAAACAACTGATGTGGAAAGGTCACAATCTTCTCAACTCTGAGTCAGCTACTCATTCTTATAAATTGAATTAAAGACTCTGCAGTCCATTCTTTCATCCACTGGGACATGTAAATCTTATTAGTGTCAATGAAGGTTGCAAGACACTCTCAAGATATAATATACCCTTCATATAATGTGTATCTGTAAGATACATTACATGTCCTAAAACCACTTTCTGTTACAGTGTAGAAAACCCGCCATAAATATAGCCCTTTTCTATAACATTTTAAAAGCATAGGAATGGCATATAAATCACAGGACAGTGAGACTCCAATGATGAGCATTGTGAAAGCTTCTGATCCTTGGTACAGTCCATTAAAAACAAATCATAAATTCTGAAGAAGCATGTAGGGAGATCATGTGAGACCTAAAATCCTACATCCTGAACGTGCTTTGATTAAAACTTCTACCTGTGCTTACCCATGGGAGCAAATCCTGCCCTCACAGGAGCAAGAAGCTGTAAAATGAATTTATCCAGCCAGGGAGATGCATTCATATGGGGTCTTACTCAGAAGATACAAAACTACAATTTGCTACCTAACAGCACTGTTGAGTCGCTGGTTTTGTGTCAACAGGATGCATAGGGAGGGGTGAGATGAGCTGAAACTCTGCTCAGTTTATGAGGGCAAAGAAGACAGTAGACCTGAGGATATTTTTACAAGTTGTGTGTGTTGATTGAAGCTGTGCTTAAGAACTGCAGCTTAAGGGGACATCATTCCTCTTACAAATAGCTATTTATAAAGAGGAAAGCTTAATGTCTCTCTTAAGTGTCTTTTTTCCCTGTAAAAAAGGCGGTTAGCTGGTTTGTGAGCTACACCCGCTGTAGTTATAGGTGGATCATGTCACGCCACTGAGTTTTGATCAGAGCTCACCATGAATTAAATTAGTGGTTTGTTCTTCTTAATATCAATAACATGATGTACTATAGGGGATAATTTTCCTTGGGCTTAGTTTGATCTGGTAACTTTTTTTCTCTCTTGTTGTCCTATTATTGGAAAACAAACACAAACTTTGTCTAGGAGTTCTGCTTAAAATTGATGTTCACTATATATTGTACTAGTAATAAAACAGCAATTAGCAGTTAGTTTATATGTTGGCTTTCCTGGAATTTCGACTGAATTTTTATGTATGTGTGTGTGTCAATGTCTAAGTATATTTTCTTCTCTCTTTCCTTGTTCTTATTTTACATGGGATCAATAATGACTTTGTTGAATAATGTGTCTTGTTGTGTATTCTAATGTGCTTCAATTCAGGGCTTAGAATAGAGAACAGTTAGAAAAAACAGGGTTTCATCCATTGAAAAAAGAAGCCATTAGTTAAATAGAGACTGTAAGTAGAACTCGCATGAAAGTAAAATGAAAGCTAGATCTTAATAAAATACATTACACTTCTCCTTTGGAATAAACAAGCTGTCATTTACTTTATAGCTCTTTTACAGTCAGTGTTTCTCATAATATGCAATCTGAAATTCTAAATAAATCTCCCTCTGAAAAGCCACATGAGGCAGAGAAAATACTTGTACTATTATAACAATTTTGGAGCTACAGAGAACAGTAACTACAGAAACAAGGTGAAAGTGGCCAGGCTTTAAAGGAAAGGGCATTAAATGAAGGACAGGTACATTTTCAGGCAAAATAACACCCATTTTCTCCCTTTCAAAATGGGGGGGGGGTATTATTATGTTTGTGTATTATAGCTGAAAAGTTTCAAAGCTCAGACAAAACAGCTTGTTTTGTTGAAATAAAATATTTTGATAGATCCTAACTATTTCCCTTTTCATGTATAAGAAACTACCAGCATCTGTTAAACAGAAACAAACACAAATACTGAAAATCTAAGAATCTTCCCTGATGAGGAACAACCATTCCCTGCACATCCTCAGGCAGCAACATTCTTTTGTTCAGAGCTGGTTTGCATTCAGCAATGTTTACCAAGTCTGACTTTGGCCAGCAGAGAGCAGTCGTAGCCCCATCATGAAGAGCTGGACCCTGCAAGATCAAAGTGGTTTTTGTGTGGTTTAGGAAGACGGTGGGGGCTGTGGACACTAATTTACAAGTGACATCCAGAAAGCTGTCTCAAAATCAAGTCTGTTTGCTGTATCTTGGTCCTCCCAGCTCAGGGTCTGCACAGGCAATGACTCAGTATTTTGCTGTTCTCATTTGTATTTTTCTTTAGGTTCACAGGATCGCTGACAAATTCTGCCCACAATATTTCCTTAAACTTATCATCACTGAGATCACAAGTATGAAGGAGCCACTTCTTTCCCCTTTCAATATTTAATATGGAGTTCCTTTTAACTTCTGTTTACTGAATTCAGGTGTATTAAATTTTCTTCCATAAAATAATATTTATATACATTTATCATGATGTTTATACTATAACAAGATTTCTACCTTTTAAAAAGGCTCTTTGTGCAAACAGAAACCTTCTGGTTCCGCCAGGCCCCAGTAAATGCCTGTTTACATTATCTCTGTGATCTGTAACAAATGAGCACCCAACTGAGCTCCTACAGATTTATGAGTGCAATGGATCCTTGAGGTTAAGATATCAAACATCCACTTGCTAATTGTGACATTAATCTCACACTGCTGCTGAGATGTTAATGCTGTACTAGTGCCACGTTGCCATTTAAAGTCATTTCATCCTGTAGTGCAAGTCATGTGGTTCTGCCTGCTGGTACAGATCCAACAGAAGGATTGTGAAGGAGTAGGAGGCAGAAAGCAAAATGCAAACAGACTCGCTGATTTTAAAGTACATCATATTCAAAGATTGCATTTGCTTTTAGATTTCTCGGTTCTTAAACACCCAAAATAAGGTGGCAGCTCTCATTGTAGTGTAGTCAGCTCAGACATCCAGACCTGGGTGCTGGGAGATGCTTGTGCCCTGCAGTTTACACAGGGCAAAGGGATTTAGACACAGGCAAGAAGCTCTTGAAGAAAAAATCACTCCCCTGAGTACAGTGGTGAAGTTTCCTACAAAGGAGAGAGAAGAATTCAGCAAGTCAGAGGGAGGTCTCAAGAGCCAGCGTGCTGCCCAAGGAGCTCAGTGCAGTCAATAGGAAATCCTGTGGAGAAGGTTTTGCTGTAGAGAGATTGACTTTTCTAAACGTGAATGGGAACCCAGACACCTCTTTGAGGGAGAATCTAATACCAAAAAGGACCTTGCTGCCTAGGTCCCTTTGGGAAGGGACTTGAGCTCTTTGCCGGAAGTACTCAGCACTTGGTAGAACTGGGCCCTGAAATGTTACTTGCTTTGTAAATGCGTTCTGCAACAAGAGCAACCTACAGGATTCATTAAAATAACCTAGTGACAAAAGTCTGAATGTCTCTCACTGTTTCCATTTTCCTAATGTTCACTGAATGCTAAAATCAAATCATATCCACCTAATGGCAGAGAGGAGCAACATATCACAGAATTTGCATATAGCATCAAAATAAGTCAAAAATCCACACATTGAGTAGTTATAAAGAGAATACTAAGAAAATGTATTGCACAGAACACATTTCCAAGGCAATGGAACATGTGGTAGCTTTAAAGGTATTTTCATAGCTCCCCATCCCCTTGAAAAAAAGCTTACATATGCTTTCTAGTGAAAGTTTGTATAATATATCAAATTCTGACAGACATGAGGCCAATAGGGAGAAGTCAGGAAAGCTGCAGCCCATTCAAGGGAAGTAGCTGCTTTCATCTGGAACTGACTGAGAGCTGTCATGAGCGAAAAAATGTTAGCCAAGAAAAAACTTGCACTTAGCATCTCATAAAAGGTTCAGCCTGTTCTCTCTCTCCTTCTCCCTCTCTCTGAATAGTTTATTAGGAAGTGAATTTTCCTGGTCAAGTTGCATCAAGCACAGGTCAGATTTTTTTAGCTTCTGCAATAATGGATTCATCTTCTTAACCTCACAGTTTAGCTTCTGTCTCCTCAAGGTTTCAGTATTATACAGCATTCTGCAATACAAAAGAATACTGTTAATGTAATCAGTGCTGTGAAATGAGATTAATAATGACTGTGCAATCTGGCAGGCTGAAACAGAGGATTCCTCATGCACAGGAGAGATTCTATACTGCTAACACTGAGTTTTCCTTTCCCAGGTTCATTAGCTCCACTTCTTCCTCTGAAGAAAGTGATTTGCGGTGAAACATTTTGCACTTCGGCAATTCTGTTTGATGAAAAACATGCAGTGTAACGAGGGCAGATCTTGCCATCAGTGGGCATCTTGCCCCTTCAGCCTTCAGTGGGACTGCATCAAGTCTCCATTTCATGTTTTCAGAGCACTGTACAAACATTCTGAACACTTGCCAGGTAACCCTTTGTGTTGTCTGAGGAGGTGTCCAGGTCAGCAATACCAGCTGACCACAAACAAAAAGAAGCTCAAGCTTCTTTTTGGATAGTGTTTCCCCCCCTCACCTCGTGATGCAATCCAAAGGCTTTTGAACCTTCTGGAAAGGATTTTTTTTTTTCCCATTCCATTTTCCTAGGGGCAAGATGACCTGGATAATTTTGCTGAAGGTGAATATACCTTGACACTGAGAGTCTCTTTTAACTTTGACCTCTCAGCAGGTTAGCTGAATACAGGTGAGGTGATGATCCTAGGCCAGCTCCATCTGGAATAGAAATGGCTAAAGCAAACTTGGCCCACAAGATGAAGTGCTGTCACTGGACATAAGTCAGAACAAAGCAGTGTGCCAAAATGTGCATGTGTGCACACATGCAAGCATCTTTATATGAGAATATGAAAAGTTTATGGGTTGCTTTAGATATATTCCATTTTACAGAGCCCTCCTGGGAGTAAAAAATCCCAGCCCCTCCATCTGTATGCAATAGACATTTTCTCCTAAACAATTCTGAACTGCAACATACCATTTTCTGCAGCTACAAAAATTACAGCACAGTTAGGAAGCTGCTAAACCAACAGCATGAACAACATGAAGCTTTAAACTCATAATGATTTGAAGGCTTTTCTTAGCTGTAGCAAAGTGTTTCTTGTGCTTCTTGTAACCTGTAATAAAGAGTCAAACTTTATCCCCCAAAATTGTGGGGCAGGCATTTAAAGAGACAAAGCCATCATTTGGTGTGGAACTTTCTATTTAAGGCTCTGCTCTTCAGCACTTGCAAAGAACAATGCAGATTCGTGTTTATCCTCCAGCTCCCTGAAGACAAGAATTTTGTGTGAACTAGGGCTATTATGAGAGGTATTGTTTATGAGTTTGTAGAGCTGCCATTATAAACACAGGTCTGCCTTGTGTGCATCAGATTTTTATATAAAGACTGCGAAGAAGGTGGGACTATCCTCCACAGAGAGATACAGGCCGGGGTTTTGTGGGAGGTGGGTCTGGGGAGATGGGATCTGATGGCTGTGAGGGTGTGGAAGATGTAAGAAACCAATGGTCTTTTGAGACATCAAGATAGCACAGCTCTTCCTCCTTCATCCTTCCAGGCCCTTCAAAGGTTCCCTGAAATTATATCGGCTGCCCACAGAAAAATTCACCATGATAACACACTTAGTGGCTGAACAGACATCTGGTCAATTCTTCTTCCTTTTGGCTACAAGAAACAACGCATAGCACAGGAGCGTGGGGGAATTGTAAGGGTGGTGATTGAAGAAATAGCTCCCTTCAAAAGAAAGGGAAAAAAAGGGTATTTCTCCTCCCTCCCCAATTCTCCTGAGTGCACACAGGTGCTATAAAAGCACACCACCACAGGGCTGGTGTTACACACCATCTCTTGCAAACTCCATCAGAGCAGGGTGCTGGGACTGGAACTGAGGCTGTGGGGACACGGCACCATCCGAGGGTGGCAGAATGGCTCCTCCGGCTCAGCCTCCGCTTGCTGATTTTAAATAGCAGATTCAGTTATGTTTGTTCTGATAGGGGTTACATAAAACAACAGTAGTAGCCAAATGTCTTCACCAGTGTTCCCATCAGGTCTAGCACTGGGATAAAGCTAGCCATGCTGGGAAATCCTTAGGAAAATGTCCTTGATGTAGGGTAGATTGCTGAAAAAAAGAAGGGAGAGAGGTGCCTCCTGCTCAGTCTCCTGTTTCAGTGATGCACAGTAACTTTTACCTTTGCTAATTTAAAGAATAGGAGACTGTCTATGTGTTCACTGAGCTCTCTTTCCTTTAGTGACAGCTTTTTAGCTGGCAATGCTGGACTCAATGCCTCTCATTGACACAGGATTTTATTTTAGACTTCAGGAACTAAATAAGTGAGGCTTCTTGGGTAACCTCTGTTCATCAGGCAGCTGGTGTGATCCCTTAGAGCACTGGCCAGTGGCTGTTCTCATGCTGCAATACCCACCATTGCTGAATCTGATCTTTTAAATCCAACCAGAATTAACAATTTGTAATTGGTCTTAGAGGAAGTCCAGCACATTTCATCTTCCCTAACAGTTGCTTCCAAAAAGATTTGGAGTATGTGTGTAAGTCCAGATGAGCCAGAATTACAGTACATCAGTAGCACCAGTCTGTAGCTTTGTGGAGCTGAGAGAAAAGTATTTTTACAACAAAAGACTGGGATATCATTTGTCCACAGGCAAGATGAAGGTTTTATGTGCTTTCACTGGAGCCTGGTGGGTTTAGGATGCAGTGGAATAGGTTTTAAAAGTGGATGCTGATCCTGCCTGCTCATGGAAGAGTGGTGATTGACACCTCCTGAAAAATAGTTTCTCTGAACCTACTTAGAACTGCCCTAATATCAGCCTCAGATAGGAGGAAGCAGTGAAAGTCCAGGTGACCACAAACCCTGGTACAAACCCCAGCAGTTCTGGAGGCATTACATATAGCATTAAGGGTATGGAAGCTGGCTCTAAATGATAGACAGACCGTCTGAGCTGGAAGTGCTGTTGACTGATACCAGTAATCAGTGCTATTCCTGTCAGTGATTATACTCAGTGCTGTCGTTACCAAAGGCAGCGTCTATCAAAAATGTTTTTAAATTCCTGATTTAGACTACTGCAGCTGGAAACATTTTAAGCAACCAATGTACTTCCCTCTACAGATGAGCTGAGAGAATGGAAGCTGCATTTCAAAAGAACGTCAGGACTTCAATGTTTGACTTGACTCTGATAGGAATCAGTGTTCTAGATTTTTCCTTGAAGATAAGTACAAAACCAAAAAAGTTGGAGTCATTCTCAATGTTTACTTTTGGCAAAACTGAAATATTTTCACACTGACTTTTTAAGATATGATATTTGGGTAGTTAAAAAAAAAATAATAAAAAAGCTTTAGTAACTAAACAGGAATCAAAATGTCTTGCTCTCAATCTGTCCAAATAAAATGTCTAAACATTGCTGGAATCTTTTTCTTTGGAGAAACTCTAGAGAGGCCAATCTGATTTTACAATGTGTTTTAGATCCAGTTGAAAGCATATTCAAATGCAAAATCAAAATTGCTCTCAGCAGTACTACTTGGGATACAAAAGTTCATCTAATTGGCATCCACCAGGATGCTTATTTGCTCATTCAGTATGAGAGACCAATTTACAAAGAAAAATTACATCCTCTGAGTAGAATAGGAAACCTGACATGAAACTCAGCTTTTCAATAAGTGTTTTCAATGCAAATAAGGTTTCAAAGGGCTGCTCTGAGAAGAAAAAAGAAATAACACACAAAGAAGTGAACAAGCTTCTTCCTGTCTCATTCTGCATGACAGTTTGAATTACTAATATGAAGTATGAAGGTAAAATAAATGTTCTTAAAATTATAGGGCCCTTTACACATTACCTCTCTGTCTCTCTCTCTGTTCAGTGAAGATGCAAACAAAGGTTTGTCGGTGGGTTCATTCATTTTGAAATATGAATGGAAATGAGAGGTCTCTACTCTGCTTCCCTGGTCAGCAGCAGAACAGGGGCTGACTGAGCTGAAACTTTAATTAAAGCCCTGTCAAGACAGCACAACTTCCTGTGAGCATCATGTTGTGAGTTTTACATCATATAAACCGCAAGTAAAGCATCTATTACACAGTGACTTGTGATTACTTTGTGGCTTATGGTCGGTGTCTGTCTGCAGAGACTGCGTACAACAAAACCATATAGAAGACAGACCTAGTACTGCAAATAGTATCACTAAGTATCTTACATTTAAGTGCACTTTGCAATATAAATAAAGCAGATGATGCTCTTCTGGGAGAAGTTACCCAGTTTATCGAAAGCACTTCTTGAGTTGCTACATCACACTTAACCTTGTCGCTATACTTGAAGAACTATTCCTTATATAAATACCCTACTAATACTATAGTCATCAGCTTGTTCTCATTGTCAGAGAGGGACCTAACGCAATACATAAACAGAACAGAAAACAGACTGTAGAATGAGGTGTTGTATCTATGATAAATCTCCATGGTCTCCTTCTGGGAACAATGACATTTTTAGAAGACGCCATGCTAGCAGAGATAAAGTCTGTATTTTGCTGATGGGGGAAAAAAGAGGTAGTATTTCTTCTTGCTTGGAAGGCATTCAGATGCTGCACTGACAGGCATAATAGAAATGCCCACATAGATTAGAGCAAGAGAAAGAGAGAAAGACTGCAGAGCCAGAGCTCTGCAGATAATCATAACATAATAGGAATATTAGATCACTGCAAATTTTTCTCTCTGTTTCTGTCTGCTGAACTTTTTCTCTGGGCAGTTTTTAGGATGGGATTCTATTTTTCCTCTTCTCGATTGGAAGAATGTAAATTTGTAATGGGAATCACTGGGAAGGACAGACAGCTGCCTGTCCTACCTTGGGGATCTAGTTTGTATCACACAGACTACACAGCTTTAGGGGAGTGTTCTGGGCATGGTGACAAATGTACAGCTATAAAAACTGAGCTGATTCCTGATGTCATTTTACAGCCAGACTGTCAGAAGAATGTGAAGCTGACCTTTCATCAAAATATTTCAAGTCTATTCATGGTTTTATTTTCATGCAGTTTAGCAGGGGGTTTTGCTGTGGCGGTATTTTCCTCAAGTGGAAGATGCTGTGTGTACAGCCGGCTGCCCTTTCCCATCAGGAGCCACCCCCAGAGTCCTGCTGGAGGCACAGACCAGACCCAAGAGACCTGCCACCCACCCAACTCCTGTCTTTGTTTCCCTCTTTTCCCCATACTCTTTGCACCATGGCCATGAGCTCCTCCTGCCAGAGGCATCAGTGAGGTGCTGCCATTCCCTGTACGCTCTGGTGTAAATCCCACATGATTCCAGTGGATTTAGGAGATTTATTTTGTATTTACACTGAATTTACTGATAGAAGGGTGCTCTTCTTAGCCTCTGGTTTAAAAAAAAGTGGCAAAGCAAATAGATTTCAGAAGAAAGTTCAAACAGATGACAACCTTTACATGTTGAGAAACTTTCCCATTCATTTTCATGAGTTGACCCATGTGTACAAACACGGATGAACAGGCATTTGCAGGCTTAATCTCTGATGTGTTACTAACATAGTAACACAGAGGTTAAACTGCATAACTTCACATTTGCAAGACAGAAAACAGCTGACATTACCATTTCAAAACAATAAAAGCGGGCCGTATAATAAAATAACTGTGTAAATTTAGAAAATATTGTCTATGACATACTTCAAAATCCTTTCAAAATATTTTAATAAAGTAAATTTAAAAATATACAGCTTCCTAGCAACTGAATTCCTTCCAAACTTCTGCAAATCTCGAGGTCTGACCTCTGTCTTTCCATTTCATTTTATCAGAATTTCAGTCATCTGAAGTCCCAAAGGTCTCCGTGTTTTTGTAGGCATCAAGGACTTTCTATAAATTATTTCCTGCTTTCCTCAAGAAATTTCAACGCTTGAAATTGAAGGAACTTTTTGTGTGCTTGTCTGTTTTGTTTGAATCTATATGAAACTTGAGAAAATAACAGTGGAAACAGAAAAAGTGACCCAGCCTTACTTTATTCAGTGCACTTAGAAAGATAAATCCTCTGTTAGGTGACACATGAAAGTGTCAGAAATCTGGGAAAGTATTCTTTCCAAAATAACTTGTGTATAAAGAGTGGGATATTGGCTACCAAAGGAACACCATGAATAAGAAAAACTACATCATAATAGCATTTTTTCACATTTGTATTTTCCGTGACCTCCAAACTGCTCACACAAACACATGCACACAGAAAAGTACAGGTTACAGATGACAAAGTAAAAACATCTGCTCTGCCTGTTTTATAAGAAAGGGGAAACAATCAGTCCTCAGAAACACCCTCAAAACTAACAAGACATTAATTGAAAATAAAAGATGGAACATTTGAATGATATGGAAGAAGTAAAGACATACAGGGTGTTTAAGAGTTCAAAAGTCACAAAACAAGACATCCCTACAGTTGGGTGGGGATAGCTGCAAGGGAGAAGTGGGTCGTCTGTATGCTGGACTGTCATAATAAACACCATTCCTGAGCTGGTAAAATTCCCCTTTAGCATGGCTAATTAGATCTCACTTTTCAGCAAATGAACTGTATTCACACAGCTTCCAGATTCAAATTGGCTTTTGCTTGTTGTATAGATGAGGGGAGCAAGGTCAACTGCAGCTGCACATAAAAATATACCTTACAAGTCAAAATATTTACTTTTTTTCAAAAAAAAATAATATCCTTATGTATTATTTAACAAAATAGCCCCAAACAAAGTCTGAGAAAGGATCCAATCTGTTAGGTGATCTGTTTCATCACGGGACAACTCCACCGTCAAGTATGAGAGGTGGAAGATAGTATGCCGTGGGCTATGTTAATCCTGCTGCTGTCCTCTGTAGCTCTTCTTTGAGCTTCTCTCAAGGTTAAAATCACAGTACTGGAGACTAGCTCCTAGTTAGATAGAGGCTGGTCTGACCCAGAAGAGTCATTCTGCTTCCCAATGTGAAGCCTGGCACAGTCAATGGAACCAGCCTTGTTAAGTTCAGCCCTTCTCAGAGCAGATACCCTACAGGAACTTGTGGCTCTGCTGACCTTTCTACAGGCCAAGAGTCAATAAATGAGACTCATTTCAGGTTCTTAAAAGTTCCATGCTTGGGACTCTTCTCCTGTGCTGGTGACACCTCTGCTGCTTGATGGTGATGCTGTTCCAGCCCTGCGATTCGCCTGCTTACCGATATGAGACACAGCATCTCTGGACAAGGAATTGATCTAATGGTGAGTCAAAAAAGCACTAGTAGAAAAGTCTAATGCAAAGTGATACCTGACATATTAGTCCAGTCAGTTACGACTATCATGCTTTTGATTAACTTATATATATTTATATACATATTAAACTTTTCATATGTATAAATGTGTGCCCATCAAACTCTATGTGAAAAGATAGAAAATATATTTTCATATAAGTGTGTCTGCTTGTTGCATGGTTTCATAAGATAAGCAACAACTCCTTTTTGTCTCAGTTGTAGAATACATCATAGTGGAATTTTCTCTTATTCATATTTTCCATGACCACCAAACTACAAAAATAAAATTAGTAAAATAAAATAAAAAAAAAACCTAAGAGGGGCTAGTCTGAATAATCAGCTAAGTTCCAAACTGGTTTCTGCTGGAAAAAAAAACCAAAAACAAAACAAACCTCCTCTTATTACTCTTCACAAAGTGATTAGTAGACTCCAATTCAAAACAATACTAATATTGCATATTAAAATGATAACACATGACCTCAATTTAAATTTTAATTGGATTTTCAGAAGTGAATTCACTTTGCAGTCTGATACATTTAGATCTCAATTACAAGGGCTTGCACACTTTATTTCTCATGGAGAGAACAGAGTTTTTTATTAGTGCTTTTTTTTTCCCTTTGTAGATGAAATGAAAAATGAAAGGAAGCACACACTTCACTCAAATCTCTACAATGACATGAAGGATGCCACAGGAGATAGAGATCATAGTTCTGGTGACATTTCACTTAGGCTCTACATCTGTATTGTATTCTCCTATTGAAAAAAGTCTTTCATGAGTGTGAATTACTGATGTCTTCCTATGAGATGTGTTTTTCACTCAACATATTTAACATTTTCTCCTAATCATTGAAGAGCTACTGCCATTAAATAGTTCCTGGCATGTTATTTTTGCTCTTTGATATATCAATAGCAGGACCTGCGTGAGATTTTTTTCTCAAAGGCTCGTTAATACGTAGTCTTTATTCTCTTCCAGAATTTCAAGCTGTGGTATATGCACTATTAGGAGTAAGTTATACCAAAACAGTAGCTAAAAGGCTGTTTGAGCACCTGAATTCCTCTTTCAGGACAGGAGTACAGTTGTTTCATCATTCTTTATCTGTTTCAGCTAGGGGATAAGGTGACATAGGATACTGATTATTTCATTTTGCTCTAGTCCTGATGCAAAATGGCCAACTAGAGACAAGGAGAATAAGATTCTCACTCTCTTCTATTTCTGTTGGCAAGAGCAGGGTTTAAACTGTTTCTTACTTCCCATCTCCCTACGAAGGTATGGCGACCTTTTATTCTTATCAGAAGATTAAAAAAAGAAAAAGAAACAGCACCACCAAACACAAGGAGAAAGATCACAATCTGAATGTTTTAATTGCCTAAGCAATACCATCTGGAGCAAAGCAAGATGAAATCAGCAGATATCCTGTAACGTTTCCTGGGTGTGAAAGATAACCCATTTTAGCACAATTCCTCCTTGGAAAAGGCAAATCTTTTCAGACACAATAGGGTTTTTCACTCTAGCCAGAGGTATCAGTGTAGCCGCAGTCACAAGGCAGCCACCATCAGGATTCCTAAGTAAAACAAATAAATGAAGATGGAAGGCAGCAGTGTCAAATATATCACAGAAATTTCATTTTTTGTATTAGTTGGAAAAGTTTCTCAGTCCATAGCTGCATCCACATTCCACTGCATTTCTAAGCAAGATCATGTGTTCTGTGGACAGAGATACTAACTCCCAGTTCCCTCTCAAAGATCTCATTCTGTGTTAAGACATAAAGACACAACCCAAATTTCTGAAAAATAAAGAAGTTATCTCTTTGGTGAGTTACACTTTATGTCTTCTTAGGCCTAAGGAAAGAGAAAGAGAGTGGAATGTTAAATTTGAGACAGTTCTTAGTCTTCATGTGCTCAGCTATCCTTGCTAACACAAGGAAAGAGCTTGGACTAGATCACTTAGATGTCATCTGACAACTTTCCAGTAGCAACTCTGTAAATAGAGCCCTGCTTAATGCAATCCTAAGTGAGCAGTTTTTTGTACATTCATGTTCCAAGATTACAGTTCTGAGGAGAAAAGTGCCTACTTCATAACAAGTTGTCTAGTGTGGTCTCATTTTAGCAGATGACCATCCAGGTTCTACCTACACCTCCATCAACCAATCGTCATGGAAAGTCCTGGAGGAACCACCATCAGAATGCAGCGAGCAGTAAATAAGATAGAGAATCTTCCATGTTTCTACATGTCTTGACCATCTATTCAATTATCAAACACCTTCTACAGCTCTCTTTACTCCTATTATCTTTTATCAAATATTATTTTTAAAACAAACAAACAAACAAACAGCCCCAAAACAACTATTTTCTAAGAATAATAGAGGATATCACTCTGATCATATCATTAACCCATAAAGGAATAGCTTCTCACAACCAACACTGTGTCCCTCTGGCCCATTCAACTTAATGTCTATTAAGGTTCTTAATGATTTTGGGATACCTGCATGTTCAGAGGCTTACCTCCAGACTTGACATCTCCCAAACACCTTTTACAGAATCATCTCCTAGTTATAATTTTTATTGGAAGGCAACTCCACTGCCAACATATTGGTGAACTAGACATGGCAATATCTCTAATTCTGTCATTTCCAAGGCAAAACAGAGCACAAAAGGTGGTATTATCATCTAGGATAAATGTGGCAGGTAAATGGGACATATTTCTTCTAATTTTTGCAAAATAAAAATTAAGCATTTCTCATAGAAATCAATGGTGATTTTAGCCACTTTTAATTTACTGAGAAGAAGAAAGCACATCAATGTCTGAGAATTAATGTGAGCAGATCAGTCATCTTCATGTGGCTTTTCCTGAGAGTGTATAGGATGGGCAATGGTGTAGGATTGGAGATCAGGGCAGGTGGAGCTAGTGGACTCTGACAGAAATCTCCAAGTTCATTCAAGTTAGTTAGTCAAACACTCTTGAAGCTGCTGAAGGGATCTTATCCACCTACTGACCCTGAAACATTTTTATTTTGAATAGAAAAGGATTGGGTCACAGCATATGGATTATTCATATGCATTCTAGTTGTGCTGGGAAGGGAAGCAGCAGCTTTCCAGCAGGGGGTCGGTGTTATCACAGGCAGGGAAACAGGCAGAGGTGACTGAGAAAACAGGCGGCTGAGCCTGATGAGGAGTGAATTACTGCATGCAGGGGAAGAGAACACACTGAGTAGCTGTGAGCAGCTCACACAGCTCACAGAGCCCTCAGAGCAGCTGATTGAAGTAAATTTGTGTTGCTTTTTTTTACCTGTGTTATCAAACCAATATATCTTGAAAGCTGTACAGAAATAGATGAAACACTGATTTTAGAAATTTTTAAATCCCCTTTGATTTTCACCCCATTTTTATTTCTGTCTGAGAGCTGAACAGTAGCACAGAAGCAAAACAGACCTTTAAAAGAACCTTTGTTTATAGGCCTGCTAATCAGCACAACTCATCCACAAATCCATCGCTCCAGCTAATCTTACTCCTTGGTGGTCAGCATGCTCACATTTCAGATTAGTATCCCATTCTAATGGGGAAGGGTAGTGCTTCATTACATTTCCTGGCAAGGGTAATAACAGGCATTTATCCTCAATCTCTTCTAAGATTGCTCTTGGTTGCTGCTGGGGCTTCCGCTTTACATTCAAGGAGAAATATTCACACCTACAGACTTGTAGGTTTTTGATGCATCAGGGACAGGATGTTTCACTTCACAGCTTTCCTGTGGTCACCCATCTTTCCTTGTCAGCCAATCAGTTATATGCAATTCTTTCTGTGCCGTGCTGTATGAAATTACATATCCGCAGGCAGATCTACCACAGAAACTGATATTTTTTAGTATAACAGAAAACTAGAAAGGAGCGATTTATTTTCTATTGGTAGCTTAAATATATCTTAAATTCCTCTAGGCACATACAGAGTTTGGCTTGAATTTCAGATTCAATCTTACTGAGTAGAAAGTATCCATTTAATTCAGATTTCTATCAAGCAGTATGCACACTCCAAATAAAACTCTTTCTCCTTTTACCCTCTTTTATTCAATATAGCCAATATTGTTAAAGTTTTCAGAAAGGAAAAAACATGGCATGAAAACACCTTTTTATAAGACCCAGTTACAGTAAGTATATTGTTGATAAAGACATAGATTTTGATGTGACATTAGGTAGAGCACGTGCTCACAGAAGCCTCTCAGTCTTTCAAAGCTCAGAGCTGAAAGATTGTCTCATTTGACAGAAAGTATAGAAGTAAGTGACAATGCGAACCTTCACTCAGGTACATTTCAGGCCTCCAAAATCAGGGAGATAAACCTGAATGCTGTAGTTCACAAATTGCTGGCATTGAACAGTCTGGTTGGTACCTACTTTACAATACAGGCATAGGCACATAAAGCTTTCTCTCCCTGTTACCCACAGAATCAGTCTCCTAATTATTTATATTACAAACTCATTCATGTATCTGAATCAATAAAATACATTGTAAACAAGACTAACAGCCTCTTACCCTGAAGAGCTCACAAGTAAGCCAATAATATACAATTTCACTTATGTGTATACAAGTTAAGCTAATTTTTGCTCTTCCCTCCTACCTCCTCTAATGTCAGGGTCAATATCAGACACGAGGAGGGGCAGAAAGGCAATGTGGTTGGAAAACTGTGCACTTGGCAAACCCCCAGCCCCAAATTTTTGAGTGGGGACTCTGGTGAGCATATCCGCTCAGGAGCAGTGTCCAGGGTGCCTCAAACAGCTCACAAGCCAATGCTGGGCAAAGGACCAGGGAGCCACAACTTGCTACTTACAGCTCTTGCTGATGAAGTAGAAATTTTGCCTATGAAAAGGTGAACTATGTGTATTTTCAGCATCATTATTGATTGGGAAAGTTACTGATGAAGAATGTTTAATTCAGCTAAAGATGTCTTGAATGGCACCCTCTGTCTCCTTTATCTGTGCTGTTTTCCTGTGATTTTTTTTCTATGAAATATTCTCTTGGTTACTAATCGTTGTTTGTTTGTTTGTTTGTTTTCCCTGAATTAATAACAGTAATGTGCTTATGTGCTTATTCAAGGCATATGCTCTTTTCCATAATTCAGATAAACAAGAGAAAAATATGGTAAGGTTTATCGTAGGATATACAGTGCACTCTGATGTTTGCATGATCACATTAGCTGCCAGTTTGACTACTGAATTTACACATTCTTCACAATTTCCCACATACATAGAGATGATGGCAAATGGTGGTCAAGTGAAATCTTCCTTCACACTGCCCTCTGAGGCTGCAGCTTTCAGCTGGGTTAAGGTGACATTTTGGGTTTCCTTTGCACTTTGGGCAAATGAAGTGTGCCATGACCTCGTCCTTAAATGAGAAGCAGCTGTTACACAGCTGGCAGCAATGATGTCGTCACCTTAGTTTCACAAAATGGTATTTGAAATATAGCTCTCCAGGTCTTGGACTGTGCAGCATCATTCCATTAACATGTAGAATATATCTTCATACTGTTTTGAAAGCTTTTACATTGTGACAGCGGCATCTCTCGAGACTATTTTGAGCTTGCTGGAGACGCTAATGGTAGTGTTTGTTTTAGATATCTGGCTTTCTTCCAATTAATTATGGCTCTTTATGATTCATTTTGTTTGGAAATCTCTGATAGAGATTATATGAATATGACAGAAGGTCTTCAGACAGAACACAGCAATAATAAATTGCCAAACCCTGTTAGAATGAATTGTCAGCATCCTTGCTACAAACAGGTCTGGTCATTTAAATGCGCCTCAGCAAGACGACAGCCTGGTTAGTCGTTCACCTGATGTCATTTTAGCCTTAGTGAGAAAGAATTAGGATTTAAAATTAAGGTAATAGAAAATGCTGTAATTCTTACTAGTATCGGATTCGGGCATCACTGAATGGATTATTGATGACAGATGATTTCCACCTGTAAACAGTAGTCGCCATAGGAACTGTTCATTTTCATTTTGGTACTGTATTACAGCCTGAAGCATTTTAAAATCTATAGGTAGTTTTGGGAATCAGTTCAAATCCCTTGAGGAACATACCCCATATCAATGGATATTTGAACAAGAAGAGTGAAGGTTACTTTATTACAGCTTGAATGTTACTGCTAGGTAAAAACAGAGAGGAAATTAATTGTTCTTTCATATCAGAAGTGTGATATTCATAAACTGCAAAGAAATACAAATTGTGATACAGAAATTGTGATCAATCTTGACAGCAGGTTGCATGACAATTTTTTTTTAATTTATCTTGTACATCACTTCATAGAGGCCAGCAATATTTACTTTCATATCCATTTTGAAATTCAGGGTCCAAAAATATCAGAATCTCAAAAAGAATTATCATTACCATCACTAAATTTGGCTTCTTTTGGTGATAAATATTAGACAAAAATATAATAAAGTTTATGAAAAAGTTTAAAGCAAGTCTTGTTGGGTATGTTACAATGGGGATACTAGAAAGAACACTGACAAAACAGCTTGGCCTGTAGGCAGCTAAGTTTTCTGGATGCTCCCCTGTTTACCACAAATGGCACTCAAATTCGTGATTTTGAGAGTTATCCGCTACCTAAAGAATGCTGTTGTGATTCTGAGCTGGGGACACAAAAGCTGGGTACAAGATATCCACCTAACCAGCACCTACATTTCCTTGCTACTAACTATTGTGTTGACCACTGTTAACTTCTTGTGGCAGATAGATAGGGATGGCTGTGAGTAGTTTTTGCACATCAGCCTCCTCATCAGGTGCTACTCTATTAGGAGTAAGTGTAGGTCCAAGCTCCCTCAAATAGCAATGTCTCCCAGGCAGCTACAGAAATTACAGCAGGGTACAGACACCTCATTACACACCTGCTCATTACACACCTGCTTTCAGAAGTATGCTGACTGGATATTGCATCTAACTTTTCATACTGATATACTCTTAGTGAAACAGGTGCATAATTTAGGTGAACCAGGTCTCCTTCTGGACATCTGCTGAAGAGAAAACTTCTACTCATGAGAGCACATGGAAATAAAATGCTTATACCAGGACTGAAGTCACTGCTGCTCTGCCTCTGCTGAGACCATGGCTGTGAGGAGGCAAATTTAAGATGTAATAATTAAATTTTATTCCTGTGTTGGGCTCACTGTGTCCCTTCCCATCCCATCTCTCAACTTCTCTACTTACCAGGCTGCCAGGTTTATGCACACCAGGGAAAAGCTTGCATGCATTGAAGGGACACTGAAAAACACAGTCAGTGGACACACTTCAGACAGTGACCCCCAGGGGTCTGCCCAGAGCAGAGAGAGGATGCAGGTTTGCTTGGGATCCCTTGTGACAAAGCCTTCCAGATCTGTTCCCCTCTACAGGTTATGCTGAGACTAAAGTAAAATACAAGTAGGGATTTACCTGTGATTACAACATCCTTTCTAAACTTACATGTACAACTATTAAAATGATCTCTACAGATGTTTTAATCCAATATTTTAAGTCTCTTGTTAGTCACTTGAATTCCCTGAACGAAGCACTGGGTTTAGCACTCCTGTGTCCTCAGACAAAACACAGACAGCAACTGTCTTCCACTAAGAGCCTAATCCAAATACCATAGGAGCCCATCAAAACATTAACATCATTTTTATGGGCTTCATTTTCAGTTACCCGTGCCCTGCCAGGTCCCACATCATCTCAGTTTGCTCTTCTGGTTTTGGGAAGCTCATCTTGCCAGTTCCTTGACAGCACAAGACTTCAGCTGAATGTGGCAAGGTTTTATTCCCCTCTGATGCATCAAAGAAACTGGAGAAACAAGGCCAAACAACTTCTATAAGTGGGGGACTACCTCTGAGATTCAGAGATTGCAGCTGGTTTATCATGACTGTACCTATGGTTGGTCTATACACAGAATTAGTCAAAAATGAGTACCTTGCTTCAGTTTGTGTTTTCCTGTTATCCAGAGAAGTACACACCATTCCAGTTAGCTTCCACTTTTAGTGGTCTGGTTCATATGATCTGAGAAACTTTTCAAATCAGCTACCTCATCTCACCTGTCCCACCACTGAGGACATCTCAGTGTGTCTGAACTCCCCCATTGTTCCCCTAGGGAGACCGTTCCATTCACCCATTAACCACCCCAGGCTGAAGCAAGAGGGGCCCTCAGAGCAGAACTCAGCATCTCCAAGAGAAGGCTGGAGGATTCTCCCCTTTTTCATTTAAATACTGAGGCAACCAGGAACAACAAAATACAACCGCTTCCTTTTTCAGCTGCTTCTCACTGAATATTTATTCTGCCTTTGGTAGCAAGCCAGCAATTCCTACATGTGAAATGGCACAATAACCCTGCTTTTCACTAATTTACTGTCACAACTCATATTAAATTAAGCTCTGTGCTTCTAGGCTTGGCACGTGGGTGTTCAATCCACAGGCTGAGTTTTCCATGCTATCTGCTCTGTATAAGCACTGTTATCCGCATAAACGAGATCCACTGCACCGATGTTCAGATACGACATCCAATTTACTGTCTCTAGGCAATTATAGCAAGTACGAGACAGAGGACAAATTTAAACTAGATCATTTTAATGTGACTAACATTTGAAGATTCATCCATCCAATTTACCTCCTGGGAATTTTCACAGTGTTTAAGAATTCCCTGAAGAATCTGTCTGGATGAATTAACTTGGGGAAAAGCTATCTTCAGGCTATCAATCAATCAGCCAGTCCTGTATTTCTTCATCAAGTTAGGTTTTAGCTGCAGTTTTCAGGACACTAAAGATAAAGGTCATTGCAAAACTTCATCTTTTTAAAGCTGCTATTTCACCTTCTGATTTCTGAATCCCAGAAGGCATTCTCCACTGAATGAAAAATACACTTGAGCTACAATGGCCCATTAATGGAATGAGAATGTGGGGCTGGTTGAAAAATTTTGGAAAAAAAAAAAAATTCACTGAAAGTTGGAATTTTATTAAAATATATTGATCTCATCTGTGGCAACCCGGTGCCAGAGCCTGCTGGGAATCAAGAGCACTAGTGTTAAGGGCTTGTCCCTGCAAGTAAACTATAGGAGTCACTCTTTCCTAATCTTTCATGAGAAATACTCCACTTAATATTCATTATTAAATATTAATAAGGTAATGGAGCAGTACTCTGCAGTCTGTAGGGCACTTTTTACACTGGGCAATACAAAATTCAGAAGTACTTTTTAGCAGGTAGCCTAAACCCCAGGAAAATTCTTGCCTACGAGGAGATGGCAGAGTCTCATATCTGGCTCCCGAAACAAATTACAAAGCCTCTCACAAAAAGCCATGGATGGGCTGTGCCCAGCCTGGAGGTGATGATTCACATGCAGCTGGAACCCAGCTTGTGAGCTGCATAACAAAAACTCGAGGAAACATTTTTTTCCTCTGTTTCTAACAGTCAGAAGCTGGATTTTTTTGATGAGTAACTAGCAAATATGACAGAAAACCTAGTGAGAAACAGTATACGTTGGTACTTCAGAGCACAGCATCAGCTATAGATAAGAATAGGTAACAGCAGGTATCTTAGCTCTGGAAAACATTTTTTCTGATAAATTCTTGTAACTGTTTAGGTAATTTTCATGCAGCATTTTAAATTTTCTGAGCCTTTTTACTTCTCTGCATGTGTGGTTTTCTGGTGAACAGAGAAGGTGAGAGATGTCAGACTGATGCTGACAGGGATACAAATCCTTTGTTTATCCATAACTGGCTGACTCTTCTCTGTCCTTACCCATCCTTACTCAGATAAAAAACCCCACTGCTATTTTCCAAGTAAGGCATGCATTTTCAGGCCAGAAATAGCATTGGGAGTGATCACTTCCTTCCACTGCCCCCTCATGATACTTCACAGCAGTGTGGGTGACAAGGTACTGGTGTCTCCACTCCATCAGATGGCTTTTCATTACATGTCAAAAAAATGTCAGAAGCAGTGGAATTCATCTAATTGAATGTAGACATCCCCAGTGTAGTGCCTGTCATTTAGGCTGTTCATCTCATGGAGAGAAAGAGGCATTTTTGGAGCGGCCTAATAAAGATAAAATAAGCCAGGTGATTTGCTATAAAGATGCCTTGTTTTTCTCCTTTGGTTTTAATGGGAGCTCCAAGGGTGCAGTTCTGATAGAAGCCACCATGCTGAAGACAACTAGATTAAGGGAATGCTAATCACATTCCTCTTCATAATAATTTGAGATGAGATCACTCATTATTTTCTCCTCTCCCATCAAATACTTATGAGCTCAGTTTGAAGAGTGGCTTAGGAAAAGGATCAGCATTTAAGTATAAAGCCACCTTTGCTGTGGGAACCTTTTGAGGACAAAATGTGGAAGGCCTCACCTCTGTTCATTCCTCTGCACTGAATACTTCATTCCAGAAATAACGGAGGAAAAGCCACTGCGGGGAGCAGCTGGGGTAACAGCATTTATCAACAGAGAACAACACGAGGAGTCCCCCCAGGCAACTTCCTGGAAAAGACTTTGGAAGTGAAGTAAGAATCTGTCAGGACCACATATGGTGCTGCTGTGTCTGACTGCTGGCACATGGCCCTTTGCAAACCTCTAGAAACAGCTGAAGTAGGACAGCAGGAGCTCTGTCTGGACTTCTGTGATTTCAGCAAGTTAAGACGCTTGTTTTGTTGCTCTGAAGCTGCTGCTCCGTTTCTGTCACACAGTCACAGCACATCAGGCAGGAGCTGAGATTTGAGATTTGGTTGTTAACTCATCACGGTGTATTAGAAAGCCATATCAAACCAAACAAAATGGGGAAGGAAGCATTATAAAACAGAGAGGATCATAAAAGATTTAGGCAGGTTTTTATATAGCCAGCACTCTGCAGGTTCTTTTAATGTCCACTTTGTCTTTCAAGAACAACAAGTTTCAAGACATAAACTTGGATTTTAAATTGTGTTCCAGCACATTACTAAAGAGTATTTTCTCCCTTCTGACGGTTAATCTTTTTTATGTCAAAAGACTTGGAAGTTTGTTTTATTTCCATTTTGTGAATCTGCTGCTAATCTACTGCCATAGTTAGTCTAGCTGTTTACATCAAACAAAGTATTCCAGTCCTTTCTCAAGGCATGCCCATTAATTCCAGCTTTATCATTCAAAATTATTTAGTAGTCAAAATAAGTCTGTCTAGCACTGCCAATATCTCAAATTCTGAAAGCAACATTTCCATAGCAAAGGCCTTCAGTTGCCCCAGTAACAAAACCATGAGCTGCAAACAGTAACTGAATTTTGGCTAACGTTCTCAGCCACTGTGCAATATGACATAATTTGCAAGTGAAATCGCAAAGGCATGTGAAGAATTAGATGTTTTGTGTGTACAACCATCTGTATTTGTACAGGTACATTGCAACAGGCTCAACATCACTCACGGGCATTAGTAAATGAAACCCTGAATCCCAAGTAAGCTGCCAGTCTACTGTTGATGTTGGTGACAAAGATTTCACCCTTCACTGGTGCCTGTAAATGCACAACTGAAGCCTTCAGCACAGACACGTGTACCACAACTATTTTTATAAACACACCACAACTATATCGCTACTCATAAAGTAGCTTCTTCTGAAAGAGGCCAGGTGTGTGTGTGAAGTATGTGTTATCCATGCATTTTTACAAACCAGGATAAGACTCAATCTTTAAGCTGTATTCTGAAAAATACTGAGAACACCTTAATCTTTAAGAATTTGAATTCCATTAAATTTGAAAACAGCAATAGATGCCTTTGAAATACTGAAGTGCCTCTCAGTTCCAGAAGGACAGGGAACTGCTGGAGAGAGTCCAGCTCAGGGCAACGAAGATGATTAAGGGAGGGGAGCATCTCCCTTATGGGGAAAGGCTGAGGGAGCTGGGTCTCTTTAGCTTGGAGGAGATGGGTGACCACATTAATGTTTACAGATATATAAAGGTTGAGTGTCACGAGTTTGGAGCCAGGCTCTTCTCGGTGACAACCAATGATGGGACAAGGGGTAATGGGTTCAAACTGGAACAGAAAAGATTCCACTTAAATTTGAGAAGAAACTTCTTCTTAGTGAGGGTGACAGACACTGGAACAGGCTGCCCAGGGGGGTTGTGGAGTCTCCTTCTCTGGAGACATTCAAACCCATCTGGACACCTTCCTGTGTAACCTCATCTGGGTGTTCCTGCTCCAGCAGGGGGATTGGACTGGATGATCTTTTGAGGTCCCTTCTAATCCCTGACATTCTGTGATTCTTCTGTGAAGTCTTGATTAACCTGGTTCCTTGGATCATGCCTTGAGAGACACTGACTCCCTTGCAGTCACAAAGACCAACATTCTTGATGCAGTCATCAGAAAACATGCTGAAAAATGAGCAGTGTGAAAAAGGAAAAAGACCCCTTTGCAAAATTATCTGGCTTAAAATTATCAGCCTCAATACATGTTTTATTTCTAACCTAGAGTGCCAGCTCACAGCCTGAAGACATAAATATTTTATAGTTTTAATTGAATCACTTCCCATGCACTGCGTTGACATAATATTCCATTTCCCTGTAAGTGGAGTATTAGCAACAGTAGAAGAATGATTAATTAATAGTTTCAAATAAGATTTAATTTATACTTTTGTGCCTTTTGAATAAATAAATAATATCTCCTCATTATTATTATCTCATTATCATTTATCTTGTCTCTTAATATAATTTACTACATAATTAACAATGTCACATCTTCTTAAAGGCACTCATTTATTAAAATGATCTTCTTTGTGTCAAAAATCTGAAAAAAAAATTGGAAAATAGTATAAATAAAAATTGTAGAAGGGGCAAGAAGCTTTTCAGCTTCTGGAAACACTCTTGAAATGCAGAAATTAATTTTATCATTAACGAGTTTGCAATTGCTGATCCCTGAAAGTGCAGATTTTGGGAACTGTGAGACCCACAGAATTAAGTGAAGATAAAATACTGTACAAATAGGAAACATTCTGATTCCCCTTCTGCTTGTTTTTTGTGGGTTTTTTTTTCAGTCTCAAAGCAATAATGACATCCCCAGAGATGTTTTCCTAAACGCTCTTATACAGATGGTCTCATCACTTTCTTCTTTGCTTTAACAGAAGTAACGGTTAGAAAAAATGCAGAAGGCAATAAAGCTGAGCTTCAATAAAAGACCCTGTGTTGTTCTGAGCTTAATGTGGAAGAATCTTGAAGATGGATCATCAGTGCAGTTATAAACATACACCCATTTCTTCATTGTTCCACTGTGTAAAAGTGGATGCTGGCTCACGGAGAGCTTGTGTTTAAGCTTGTAAAACTGGCTTTTGTAATGGATGGGCATTAGGATACCACAATTAAAGGGTCAGTCAGTGAAAACAGAAAATTCGCTGCCATAGAAGCAAGTCTTAGGTGGAAACAACTTCCATAAGCAGCTGCCGAATGGGTTGCTGCAAAAGAAAATATGTAGGCAATATTCCATGAATCACACACTGGTTTTATGAAAGCAGTACACATAAAGACTGAATTAGATCTGAGGGTACGCAGTTTGTTCTTGTCTCCAAATCAGTGAAGTAGGCTGCACTAGGGTGGTCTGAGGGGTTACCACAGCCCAGTCAAGAAATACTGGAGTATATAGCCAGCATTTTGTGCTGGAACACTTGTGAGGTTCAAGGATATGGCACACTTAGAGAAACCTGAAATTGACTAGTGGGATTTCTACAAAAACTACTTTTTCGCTTTTGCAAGATCCAGTCACTTCTAAGAGATGGGTGTCCTGGCGTGACGAGACCAGGGAGCAAAGAAAAGCCACCGTGGTAAGGAAGGACCTTGCAGGGACTGGCTGGAAGGGATGTAGCTTACATGTGCCCTTCCAAGGGACAACAGTGTGTACCACAAGAAGCCACCTCCACCGTAGAGACTAAAGTTTAGTGCCCTCTACCATCATCTTTCTCAGAAGAGTTTCTTGCTCACCAACAGCTATAAAAAAGCAAGCCTTAGCACTAGTTCACTGCAGTTTGGATGGTTTTGGAGGTAGGAGAGTGAAACATACTCGTGACGTAGCAGCTAAAGGGAGAGAGGAGACTGTCTCTGAGGTTCTGGGTGTAGATGGCTGTAGCCAGCAAAGCGGGTGCTGAGAGGACTTGGCAAAGTGTGTTCGTCTACATGGCAACAGAAACAGTACCAAAGGGACAAATCGTAAAATCATAGAATGGTTTAGGTTGGAAGGGACCTTCAAAAGTCATCTAGTCCACCCCTCCTGCTCATAGCAGGGACATCTTCAACTAGATCAGGTTGCTCAGAGCCCCATCCAGCCTGGCCTTAAATATTTCCAAGAACAGAATATCTACTACCTCTCTGGGCAACCTGTGGCAGCATTTCACCACCCTTATTGTAAAATATTTCTTCTTCATGTTTAACCTGAATCTAGTCCTATCTCTACGATCTCTATTAAAAATTCTGTCCCTATCTTTCTTATAAGCTCCCTTTAAGTATTGAAGAGTCATAATAAGTTCTCTCTGGAGCCTTCCCTTCTCCAGGCTGAACAACCCCAACTCTCTCTAAGCTGTAATAGTGAAAATATAAAGGTCCAGGAGTTCATGATGGAAAACACTTTCTGAATGCTGTTCGTGGCCAGAGTCAATCCCTTCTTCCCTCTGAGCCTAGACCCAGGTTGCTTTCACATGTTGCATGTATCTAATAATGATCCAATATCCAAAAATTCATGTGACATAAACTTTGATGAACTCCATCCCTGCAGTTTCGGCAGGACACTGAACCTATACATCCATCCTTCAGTGACAGAGCCCACTGTTTCCCATAATTTCTGCTTAAGTTATAGAAACTTTGCTTCCAGGTTATTCCCACAGACAGGTGGGTGTGGAGGTGGCCAAAGTGTATTTTGTTCTGGGAGTGTCACATCAGCTCTTACTGTTAAACTCCCTTAAACTAAAATCAAAACATGTACCAAGTGAGTAGGAATATAAAAGCCTGGAGTCAGTGTTTCTCATAATTATTTGTTACAAGCAAGTAGTGAATACTTGTGAGATTTAAACCACAAAAATGTCTCTAAGAAAGAAAGGAAGAGAGAGAGAAATCAAGAAAGCGAGAAAGCAAGAAAGAAAGAGAGAAAAAAATATTCATTTACATGATTTATACAAACATCTAACAAGCAGTTCTGGAAGAAGAATCAGACCTATCTCAGTCTCCCCTGAGCTGAGGAGTAGTACTGGTGTCACCCGGTCAGCAACATGTGTTTTCATATAAATAAGCCACATCTGTGGACACTACCTTCTCTGTACCTGTTTTTTAGACACACTCACCCCTCTGGACTGATGAAATCCTACTGGTGGAGCTAGAAGGCTTTAGTCCTCTTGCTGCTGCAGAGACTCGAGTAACATTTTGAGAGAGGGAAGTTAGCTCTATGTCACGTGAGCTATTTTAAAGTACGCTATTTCTTCTGGAGTTACACCTCCATTTGAGTGCCCCCAACCTGCCCATCCATTTGGACAGGTCCCCTTTCAACCAGCCGCACTGTTGAGCACCTTGTCCATGTGAGCAAACACTCTCTGACCAAACGTATTCAATGCATTTCTTCAAAAATTTGCAGGTCCCATAGTGGAAGTCCCGCATTTCAGGGAGCAACTGACCTCTGCCACAACCCACATCTTTATTTAGCCCACATCTATATATCAAGAAACCATTGTGTCTGTGACATTCCCGCATATTTGCTGCTTTAAAAGCTTTTTTTTTTTTGCCTCATGAGCAATGAAACCAAAGGTTAGGAACAAGAATGTTTGTAGCTGACATATCTATTTTCTTTTCATGTTTTGTCAAAGGTTGCCTACTTGCTCTTACAGTGTGGTATAATGCTTTCTGGTACTGTCTGTGTACCAAACAATAGCTGCAGGGACTCAAGCCTTTTTACAGAGAGATCTATTTATTCAATAGCTTCAAACATACGAAGCCAAAACAACTGCTTAAAAACTAAATCTTCTTTGCTTCTGGCACTGACTTCTTAAGAGGTAAATGAGGTCAAGATGATGATGTGGTGTGTGTGAATTTAACAAGGCAGAACAACTCATAAGCCTGAATCACTGTGTGCTGCTGTATCCTTGTCCTGGATGCAAACATTACATGAGAAAAAAAAATGAAGGCGTTTATCGACTAAAAAAAGACAAATACAGTGGATTTAAAAATAGGTCAGCATGGCGTGTGCAATTCATAATGCATGTTACCTTAGGTATTCCTCAAAGCTTGTCCCTTGAAAGTGAAAGGAAGAAAAAAAACTGTCTTAGGAAAGGAAAGAACCTGTACCTGCTGCATTTTCCTAACAAAAAGAGTTTCAGTTCAGCCTTATCCCTGTGTCACATCTGTCCTACAGGGACACACTGAAAGGCCAGAAATCTTGGAAAGAAAGAGGCTATCAAATCATTATTTAAAAAAATAAAAAACAAACCAAACCAAATCAAAACAAAAAAGTTTATTTTTATTTAGACAGGCCTGAGTTTCACAAATGAGAAGTAGCAGATTGAATGAATGAGCTTATGAAATATGAGACAAAGTAGAATTTCTCCATTTCATATCGTGGCAGTTCCTTTCCTGTGAGTACTCAGATGACTGTGATTTTTGTACATACTGATGTTGGAGAAGGGGGGTTTGCTCATACAACTATGAATAATCGTGGTTTAAAAATCTGTTCATTCAGAGAGCATATGCTGTCCAAATACTTTCTGTATGACTCATGAGGAGTACAAAGGACATGACTGAAGTTAAACACATTCAAATTAGGAAGTGACAGAAATACGGTAAAGACCCAAAGAACCTTAATTCAATTTCTTTATTTATACATAATATTAGATAATGATATAATCCTAAGACATTATTTTCCATTCCAAATAACCATATTACAAGAGTTCAATATGCGCTTATTTAGCTTTATCATAAATTAATTTCTACTTTGAGACATTCTTTTCTTTTGCAGGTCAGACTCTTGGTATTTCTGAAATACACGTGCAGGAACGAGGTTGCAGCTCTCGCCATACGGAACAATCTAGAATAATCTACTGAAGAATCTGTGTCCTTATTTTACCAGAGGAAATGCCCATTTGTCACCATGGTCCTCCAGCTAACCCTGTATCCTGTGGGTTTGCAGAGGAGCATCCACGACATCCACAAAGCACCTTCTCCCCGGCACAGTGAGACGTGGCCAGGACAGAGCTTGGCTCTTCAGGAGCCCTCAGGAGCCAGCGTGTGGGACCAGATCTCGCCTACTTTTTGCAAAGCCTGACCAAGGTTTCCCTTGGGAGCTTCACGCACAGGAAGGAGTGTTTTAAACATTTATTCACAGTATGTAAACAGTGGAATAGAAGCAGTTCTTCACAGCAGACCATGTGATTTCAGTTCAGCATGAAACTAAATAACTGATTTCCTGAATAGCACATCCACTAACGTTTTTTGATACCAACTAGGATAATTTTTTACTTGCACACAATTAGGACATAAACCCTAGGCCATATAAATGTTTAAAAGTGCTGTCAGCCCAAGGGAGATCTAGCAAAAGTCTGCTTGGTGACAAGAGAGATACCTTAATCTTCTCAATTTGTTTTATAGCTGCTGTTGAAATGTGTAAGACTTTGTTCAGATCCAATAAATGGAAAGCTACAATGCAGGCTTCTGCCATAGTTTCTGAAGATTTACAACAAATGAATCTTTTGCCAAAGGTGATTCTTCTAGAAAAGAACTCTAGCGGTTTAATGGAGAAAAAAAAATTGAGTAGAATGCTTTTTTTATGATTTAAGAGGTCAAATGTCTGCTTCTATCTGTGTGTGTGTGTTGAGGAGGACATAGGAAGTTAATTTTCAATTTTTACTCAGATATGAGATAAATAACAAAAAGTGGGAAAATTTAAGCATTGCATATTTTATGACTAGTTCAGGAGGAGCACATATTACAAATTATGTTCCATTGTTCACGTGAGATGATCTCTGTCCTGAAATAAGACTAAAACCTGTCCCTTTCCCCTTCGTTTCCACAAACCATGGTGTCAGTTTTACAGAAGAAAAAAATGGAGAGAGAAAAGTTAAATGATTTGCCCAAGGTCACATAAAAAAGCTGTTAGTGGAATCAGAAATTAAACCTACATTATCTGATTCCCTCAGAGCTTTAGATTCAACATGTCCATTTTTCCTATATTTTACCTTTTCTTTTCTTTTGTGTTTGACATTCCAGGCAGCAGATTTCTACAGCCTTTCTTTGTTAATCCTCGGAAGCTTTACAGAGTCACAATAACAGGACACACACCATATCAAATATCTGCCATGTACGAAATAACAATAGCAGCGCTTACACAGAGCTCAGGGTTAGGCAAGAATAAATGAGCACTGTGTCCAATAATTACCTATTTTCTGCTCTTTGATGTAATGTATACTTCAGCCATATGGCTGACGGCTAATGGCTAATCCAGCCTCAAAGCTTTAAATACAAAGAATGACAATACAACTTTTTAAATCTTTAGTATGTATTAGGATGCTTTTTTTCCCCTCTTGTGGCTTTTCAGCAGTCAGCTAACTGAATTTGTTAGAAGAGGCCAGTCTCAAACAGCTCACACACTGCTAAGTGTAAAGAAAGTGAAAAAGCTCTTAGCTACATCAGACAAGAAAAAAGGGTGTCACTTTCGATCTTCTCTTTCTAATCCAGCACAACAGTCAGCGTGACAGTCCCGTTGACCTCGGTGTACAAATGAATGCGACATCGGAACTCGCTTGTAATTCAGCTCGGCAATTAAGGATGCACTTGGCAGCTTTGCTGAATGGAGACTGTTTAGCTCAGGTATTTGAAGTCCTTTGCAGCTGGGCTGCCCAAACTGTCTTGCCTGTTGTCAGCGAACACAATGAGCTGGGGAGGATAGAGTGCATTGCGGATGCCCCATGTTGCCCTGTCCAGCATAGGGTGTTCTTCAGCCTGAGACCCCATCTGGGGACTTACTGCACCCAGCAGAGAGCATCTGGCCTCCCAAACCCAGCGGCACGTGGTGGGGGTTGAGAGACTGATCAGGAGCCCAGCCAAAGCAGAACTCCAGCCAGCTGTCATAGGATTCATAAATTCCACATCTTTCCTCAGCCAAGGAGGATCTGGGCACCATAAGTTTAGTAGGTCTAGTATAGAAATACAAAACAAACCCCTCAAAAATGGCATTGAAAAGTCACATAATAGAGGACACGTTCTGGAGTTATCTTCCATGCTTTTGATTTGCTCTGTAAAATTGAAAATCCATAATACCAACTAAAAGAACCACTATTTTAGTGACTTTTAGGTGTATCACTTTCAACATGCTTAATAAAACAAAGTCTGCTGTGCAGATCAAACATTTTTTTACGATTGTTTCATCATATTATATGCCACTTGGGCATAGCATGTTTCCCTTAAGATAGAAATTGGTTTCAGTATTTCATCTGCACAGGGCAGTGCTGCTTCAACTTGTTATTTATGTATAATTGCAGTTTGCCTGAATTAGACTGTAATTACAGCCTAGAACCCAGAATTCTGCATCCATTTCAACTTTCTGGGATTTTTTTACTGTTAAGTTTTAGTTTCTAATTTTTCAGGTTCATTGACTCTGAGTAGAAAACTAGATGAAACTGTCTGAAGCTGTGTGTGTGATTTAGGTTGCAATGGAAAAATGTGTCAGCTTTATCAGAAGTTTTTCTCAGATCTTAAAACAAAACACAGCAAGCCGATTCCTTTGCTGAATTCTTTCCTACTCTTTTAAAAACATAAATTGTCTTGGCTTATTTTAATACAGACAAAGACCTTGTACTTTATATAGGGTTCTTCATCCTTGCAATCTCAGAGCACTGTATAAATAGATAGGAGACATCAAAGAAGGAAGAGTGTTCAAGGGCAGAAGCATCACACCATGGCTAGTAAACCATCCTTTACTTAAAGGGACCATCCTCTACATATTTTATTTGTTAATAGGGCTATTGCCTCCTCCAATTGACTTCATATGTCATGGTAGTAAGAGGAGGGCTGAATCCATCAGTAAAATCTTTGCACAGCAGAAGGTGATTTCACTTGATTAATCTACTTTCCACTGTAGTGTTCCACCTTGAGAGTCTTTTAACAAAGAAATAGTAAGAAACTTCTCTTTCCCCACTAAAGAAACCCACCATCTCTCAGCACTGAAATACAGCTTCGTGGCTAAGACTTTGCAAGCTGTACCTCTAAACAGGATTTGGTACCTGGTATTTCCTCCTTGTTTAGCTACCAGGTTAAATGAAATTCATACTACTAGATTGTTAACTTTATCTCAGTCCAAGGAAAATCAAATGGTCCACAGTAATAAAGTGAAAACTGATTATTGGGTGTTTTCATTCAAAACATGCTTTACTGAATAACTTCTCTGCCAAAAACCAAAAACTGTGCTGTTCATCAGCATACACCCATTAAAGCAGCTGCAAAGAAATCCTCAAAGATAAGATAGTGGAGGAGTGTTGACATGCACTTTGTAATTACCCTCATTGGAACATGATCTAAATTGCAACATCAGCATCTTCACTCCTACGAAGTTTCGCTGTTTGTTCAGTATCCATGGGTAACAAAGACTGTTGCCCATCAAAAATCTACCCATCAAAATTAATATAAAATCTGTTCTTTAAAGAAACCAAGTTCTTTCTATTTTAAAAATAGCTGCTTTCCATAAAACTTAAAATCAAATAATAGGCTATACTATTAAAATTTGGGAATGTTGGTGTGGTGCTTTGTGGGAATGGCAGTTTGGAGCCCTCACACTTCTGGTGCCAGCAGGGCCAGGTCTCTCCTGGTGCAGAAAAGCAGGGTTCCAGGAGCTGGAAGCGTAGTGGGAGGGTTTCATCCCTTGTACAAAGCATGGTCATGGGTTGCCTCTAGGTCTGAGAGAACCAAATGGCATTTTCTAATCCAGATTATCCACTTTTTGATCGAACTATGTGGCTATGGCTGCAAGACTAGTATTATGTGGAGCTTTCTTTCCTTTCTAGTCACATTTTTTACAATCAAAAGAAGAGGAAACAGTAGATGGACCTAACATGCTACTGCTTATCTTGTGTTGAATAATTTTATCAGGATCATCAACTTTCCATGAAACCTGTGTTTATGCTTGCTGCACTGCTCTTAACTAAAACACCACCCACAGGCGGACGCGTGGGTAGAGAAAAGAGTTTTCTGACCTTCACGCAGAAGTTGCTTAGCTCAGAGCAGTGATGTTCTTACTGAGAACATTTGCCAGACATGCTGTGCATGAGAAGGCCCTTCGTGACTTCTTCTGGGGTGCTCTGGAGGATGGATGATCTGGCAGAAGAGAGATTTCCACCTCCATTTGAGGGACCTTTTTGAACAGTAGCTCCTTTCAGAAGCAGGAGTTGCAGAGCGGCTGTGTGTTTTAGGATGATCATCCTCACCCCACCAGATTTATTACGGGACACTTCAGGCCACTTTTTTTTTAAATTTCCTTGAAAATCATTTAACCACAAAAGTTTTTAAGAAGTCTGAGCCCTAGCAAGAGAATAAATATTTGTGGCCACATCTGAAAACTACATGATAGTCCCATAATCTGTTTGCCAAGCCTGAATGACAGCTTGTCAGTGCCTGACCTCTTTGCTGCCTGTGATTGCAGCTGACAAGAGCTGTCTCAGAGCAAATATTTGAGGCTTGGCAAGAATACGTTGCTCTCTCTTCACTCCCTGGATGACATGTTTGCTCTGAATGAGCTCTTGGAGCATCAGGGTAGTATGCAAACATCTCGGGATAAGATCTCATCCAGGATCTGTGTAGGATCCAGCAACTATTTCACTTCATAGTTGAGAAAGTGGGAGGGTTTTTTCTGCTGGACAAGTTTATCTAGCTGAGATATCTGGTTACTAAATCTATTGTGAAGATAAACAGAACTTTTCACACTGTAGGTTATTCTTTTAGTCAGTAGAAGTGAGGAACTCAAATATACAAGATAAGAGAACAAAGTGAAGGAAAGACAAGGTAATAAATTATAGCAAGGACACAATACTGGGTTTTACTAACAGTGTTCTCTAAAAAACCCCACCAAAACAAAACACAACCAAACTGTGTGTGGTCCTGAGCTCTGAACAGAGGCACTTATCAAAAGCTACACAAGGAATCTCAAGTGGAATCTAATCAATAGCCGCCTTCTGAGTAATGCAGGTTAATGACCCGGTTCTATCAAACGTGCAGGGTCTCACGTAGCACTATATGGGTTGGCAAGGGCTGTTGTTGTGTTTGGTGTTCTTTTTTTAATAACTCCTATAACTTATATGTTATGAATGTAATTATCTTCTCTCCTGCATCAAAAGATGGGTCATGATTTACCCTGACAAATTAAATGTAATGAGATTCACCGATGGAAATCCTGAACCATCTTTTCAGTATAGTAGAATGCATAACTGTATTTCAACAGTGCATTTCAATATCCTGCCTGCTGTAGGATACTTTATTCATACACATTTCAGCAATATTAATTCTAGAAAACAATAGGTTGAATCAGAAGATTTGTAAAGAAACTTTGTATGTTAAGCAATTTCAAAGCCGGGTGGAGGCACTGTCTCACAAACATCACAGTTACTTTCAGGCCCTTTTACAGACCTTACCCATGGGTGGCATGGAGCAGCTTAGACCCACTAACAGAAACAGAGCTGCACAAATGAATTTAGAGGAGAAAGGAGAGCCATTGTTCTTTCACTAATAAGAAAAAATCCCGACTAAAACCACCTCCTCAAGCTTTTGAATTCCACTGGGGTTTTAAATAAGGATGTATTTGTCCTACTTGGGGAGCCTAGGGCAGTCTCAGCAGGGTCTGTGCAGCACAGTGCTGCAGGAGCCACAAAAGCAGCTCAGTTACATTAGCAAAGAGCTGCACCCAGGGTACCCAACCCAGTTTTGCATCAGGGCTAAGAGGACTAAGAGGGTGATATCTAGCTCCAGAGCCAGCTGGAGCACAGGAAACTTGGGGAAATTTTCAGAAAACACTGTGTGATACAGACAGACAACAAGTGTCAAAGCCACTGCTATTTTCAGTTGTCTTGGCTAACCTGTCCTTACATGGCTGCTACACGTGTTAATAACTTTAGCAAATATTACCCAAACCAACAGAAGTATCATGGGGGTCTTACCGTGCTGATGGTCCATTTTCTCATTTCAGGATATACTCAAATTCAGCACATTAGACTTAGTCACCACAAATCAGCATCTTCAGTCTAAATGAGAAACAGTACCAATGCAGCTACCAGGTTGGTAAAGATGAGGCTGAAAGCATTAACCTTCAGGTCCATCCTGCCCACCTAATCCAAGCAACAATTCCACTCAAATCTGTGGTGCAGACCAGGAGAAGGAGAACAAAAGAAGCTGTATTTCAAACTCTGCAGGGATGGAGAAGTGTGGAATTGCAGGAGCTTTTGAGTGTAGTGCCTCACTGGAGAAATTGTTTTTTCATGCTGCATTTCATCACCAGCTTCACTTAAGATTTGAGGCCTGACCAATACTGAACCCTTCTATTTTACTCAGTAGAGTTAAACTTAACTGGAGGAATTCTAACAGACCCATTAAAAATAGGGAAAAAAAGCAGAATTTGAAGTCTCATGACCTTAACCAAATGATCTTGTGACTGTCAATGTGCCTAGAAAGAATAGTTTGCGGAAACATGTGATCAAGAATAGAACAAAACAAGGAAGAGAGGAAAGGAAGAAAGAGGGAGACGGGAGCAGAGAAGCAGAGATTTATTCAGGCACAGTGGGTAACCCAGACATCAAGACACCTGGGCTGGGGTGTGGAGTCTGTGTCCTGTCTGCTTCATTCAGAAGGAAAAAAAAACAAACCAAACCTGAAAAAACTAAAAACAAAAACATTTCCCACCAAGCACTAATTAGAAGACATCCTCTCATTTCATTTCTTTGGTCTTTATTTTCTATGGAATGAGCTCAGTATCAGTAATCTCAAAATTGGGAAAAAATAACAAGGTTTTTTGCTTGTAAAAGTCTCATGATTTTAATCCAGCCAATTGTATTTTTTAGGCATTTGTGTCAACTATACTGAGTTAACTACACAATGACATGTGAGGGCAACATTCATGTGGAACCATCATATGTACTATTGTATGCAAACCAGCAGATTTTGCATTGTTTCAGTGAAATTAGCTCTGTTAATTACAAGGATTCACCTTCCTCAGAACATCACCCAATTTTCAGGCTGTAATTAAGAGTGGGAGCAGCAGGTCTGTGATTTCTAGTTTCATTATAAACAATTTCAGTAATTCCATTTTGAAAGAGAAGACAAGGCTACAAAATGTTTTTAATGTGTCATTGCTGATGTTACTCCTTAAATTTGAACTGCTGTCATTCACTATGGTCTGCTCAGAAAACAACTGAAATTGTACTTCATGGTATCCATGAAAATTGTATATATTTCTTAAAAAAACACAAAAAACCCAAAAAAACAAACCATTTTTTAACATTCAGTGTCTACTTTCTTATGTAATCTCATGTGTTTACTGTAATTTGTGATGACCCCCTTCCTTTTATAAATGAAATCATGTTTTGGCACATGAATCACTAAGTTTGATGCTGATATTGGTTCCTATCCAGCTAACATCTTCAAAATTTTATAACTCTGATTTGTCTTTCCACAAGGTTTTCTATTTGTGATTTCTAGATGGTGAAAGACCTTTCATGTAGGGAATTCATGCCTGTGAGGTAGGTTCTTCAAGGGACTGGCTTAGAGAAACACATCTCTGAGGCTCAGTGTTGATCTTTGGGCCCACAGATGTGGAACCTCGAATTTATTAATATATACTAACAGATTGGGAAACAAAGTTTGAAAATAAATATTTTATTTTTGTGATGGGGATTCTCATAAGTGGTTGAAGCACTGAGACTGTTTCACATAAACTGGTAGAACTTCACCTCCAACAAGCACAATTTTAACTCAAGGTAGGTTTGTTATCATTATGTTTTTAAATACTCTGCTAAGCCATCAATGGCTAAAGAGGATAAACCTAATCACACTGATCTAGCAAATTAATAAAATAATCAAAAGTAGATGCTGAAGGTAGATAAAAAAATATAATGGTTTTGTTTTTTCCTGTAGCATGAATGAGAGAATCTGGGAGCCTTGGCATCGGCCACTGAGGGCAGCTCAAGAGCAGCAAGTGCCCAAAGCTTGAGGTCCATGACCTCAACAGCTTTAAAAGTATAATGGCCAAAAAGTCTCCAAGCTTTGCTGCAGAAAGTGTCTGTATGTAATTGCTTGAAGAATATATACGGTAAATTCAGTTTCTAAGTTTTCCTTGAAGCTCTTATCATTACTCATAATTCCCACGCAAATCAAATGGAATGTGAGGCCTCTGTTTCCAGTAATACCCATTTAATCCTGCCTACCTTTTCCATTTGGCACATTACACAGCTTTTATTCTTTAGCTGCATAAACTGTGGTAGAAATTTGTTTTCTAAAAGACCTTTTTCTAAATACAGAGTTTGAAGCTTTTTACAATTTGTTAGTCCGTGATTTTGCTTGTGCTTAAAACCTGACAAGTAGCTTTCCTTTCTATACTATTATTTGTCTTTGCTTTTGAGCAGATTGACAAGTCTATACTGATGGCAGACCTAGTTTTACAAAGCTAAATTCTTCCTTTCTTTACTCGTTCATTTTTTTGAAATTTCTGGAAATAATGTCATTCAAAGTTGCTAGAAATAAAACATATTCTATCTGCAATTATTTTCGCCTACTGGCGAAAATAAGAAAATTGAGAAATTAACTGTATGTAGTGAATAAAGGATATGACCAAAGTCTATTAGGATGAAGTGAGACTAGGTCAAATCGCTATCAAAGTGACTTGTAGGCAAGGCTTGGGATATAAGTCCCAAGTTTTGAAGCCTGTCTGTTCAGTTTAGTCAATGAAAATTCAGTTAAATATGTTGGAAGAGTGGCAATGGAAAGTCTGGCTCATGATTCCTTGAATATGTAATTAAAATGAAGAACTAGTGGCCAAGAGTAAGGGTACTGTTGATATACCTATGCTGCCTCGCTGTGTGACCATCAACACTGCAAAATGTTGTTTCCAGGACAACAAGTATCAAGGTTAAAGAAATATTATAGTGGCCAGGGAAGGAGAAGATGGTGGGACGAGGAAGGAAAAGGTAGAAAGCAGGATAATCAAATGTTGCAGAGCATTGCTCAGTCATGAGCTCATAGCAATGACCTCTCTCCTGACTGAGAGGAGTAAAGGTTAAGCATCAGCAGTGCCTCAGCCAGCATGGGCTGTTCAGTGTGATGCAGTTGCTAAGCTCTCCACAATAGGCATCCAAACATATGCATTTAGAAAGCAACGTGAATCATCCTGGAATAATGATAACTGAAGAGACATAAGGAATAAAACAAACAGTCAAACCTCAGTGAGGCTCTCTTAAACTCTATTTGGAAAAGGAAAAAAAAAAAAAGCCCACCTAAAAGTAGTCTCTAAAAATAGTCAAAGAAAAGTACTGCTTCAGATACAGGGATGCGCTTTGCTACCTCAGACCTGCGCAGGAGGATGCCTGCTGACAAAAACCACTCAGGTTGTGAGAAGACAGACACCTTTGACTTTGTACATGAAGAATTTCGTGGTTGCATTTGTAAAGCTCACAGCTACTACAAGCTCTGACACCACGCTTTCATCCAGTGTAGCTGGATGGCGTCATTTACAGTGCGGGGAGACAGAGAAAACATCTATCTTTTCATAGTGCCTTTTATGTTCAAGCAGGACTGTGGCTTGAGCTAAATCTACTGTGAATATTTTGTAGACTTTTTTCTGGAAAGACAGGCTGGTCTGTGAGAGACCTTGCTGATCAAGAAAACAATACACAGTTATCTCCCAGCAAAAGTTCAATCAGCTCAGAAATTCACAGCTGGCTTAAAAGGAGGGACATATAAGAAGGAGGCAACGTTCAATGCAGCAAAGCATGTTAAGAGGTGATGGAGATGGGATGAAACATAACAGATGAATGAATGACACAGGGAGCTGGAATCCATCCTGCTAATCACAGCCAAAGCAGAACACCCTGTGTGGGCCTGTGTGGGCCAGGGAAGTTGCTCAGCGCTGCTTCTGGTTTGCACATTGGTTGTGTGGTATGGAATTCACTCCTTGGAAATTCAGGACATTCTTCAGTCAAGGGGCCTTGGGGTTAATGGGTTGGGCCACATTTCTCCAAAGTAACTGGTATGTAAGAGGATGCAAATGGCAAGTGTCAAAAGTGAAGCTTGCCATTCCTGCCCATTCCTCCTTACCTGGGTTTTCGTGCTGAGCAGGAGCTGTTAGGATCTGTGGAAGTCCTACGTGAAAACTGGGGAAAAAAAGAAATATCTTATTGCAGAGAGGAAGATGCATCCACAATTTTTGCCACCTTTCCCTCCAGAGAAGCTGGGTGGCAACAACAGCCTTCTAAGGTCTAACAAAGGGGTGTATGGAAGAAAGATCTCTGAAAAGTAATTTTAATTATTATAATTAAAGATACATCCACTGAAAACAGTGTGCAACATCTATGGTGGATTTATTTTGCCGAATTTGCCCAATAGAATAAACTTATTCAAGATGAAACTTCTCTGACAAGAGTATTCCTGGTACTGTGGAATATTTATTATTTTTTCCCCCAAGGAAAATAAATTAATAGAGTCCAGTAAATCTGTGACAAGTTTGCTTTATTAGTGGCTCGTCAGGAAAGGAGAAGAGCAGAAAAGTGATGGAAAATGTCGGGTTTGTATCCTGGATGACCTATCACTCCTCTAAAGTAGTTTCAGTACTGCTCTCAACAAGCGCCATCCATGGAAGAAGAAATATTTCTTTCTCAGCTAGATATGACAGTATAGTGAGCATTTTACAGATTAAAGAGGAAGGGTCAGAATAAAACACGGAGTTCAGATGTCAGACATGAATTTTTAGGGTTGTGCGGCAGGATGGTGACATTCAGCAGTATTCTCTGAGGACACAGACCTCGGAGAAAACAAGTGCGTGTGTTGAAATGAGTTTGAAGTATGCGAACAGAACTGTTTGTTTGTTTGCATACCAAAGTCCCAGGATTTCATCTAATAGTTCCTGCAGGTGGTGTGTAGATACTGAAGGCATGAGAAAAGACTTAAGTGCTGGGGCTCTAACTATAAACAACACATGCAAATTGAACCTTCCTGTGCATTAGAAAAATTACGGAAAAGTTCCCAAATCAAGAAACTGCTTATAGTATTTGGGACCATTCTGTCAAATTTGTTGCTTTTTTTTCCCCTGATTTTATTAGGGTGGAACTAACAGAATCACTCATAATACCCATGTTTGTGTAAAATAAGTGCTGCACTTTATTTCATTTCTCTTAATCATGAGCCTGGACACTGATGAGGCATTCAGCATAGAAAGGCAATTGCATATTCATTCACTACAGTGAAGCAAGCTGGGAATGGTAGAACCTTTATATCCTCAGCAAAAAGTGGGCATCTACCCACTTGAGAAAATGTTTCAATTCTGCTGTTTCCTGTGCTCAGATAAATATTTTCATGAAACTAATGGGAACACCTGAGACACCCACGTTCCTGTTGAATTTGGTTAAAAGCAGCAGATCCAAAAATATTTGGGAGAAAGGAAGGGGGAAAAGGTAGATCATACAAACAAACTGAATCATCACGCAACATCTACTTAGAAAAAGAGGTCAAAAAATATAAATCCACACTGTTAGTCCTCACCAAAAAGCCATTCAGTGTTGACTGCCCTATTTTCCAATGTTTATTAATATTAAGAACAGGATTTACAGTCCTAAGGGGTATCCTTAACATTTCCTAAACTTTGCAACATCTGTCCTCTCTATAAAAGTTCAATACTGTTTTTTCCAGCTTTGTGAAACACTTGGAAATTTGTCCTAATTCCACAGAGCCACTACTGAATAATCCCTCCACTGCCTCACATGGTCTGCTGAGCATCAGGTAGGAAAAAACAGAACACAAACAAGCAAAGGGAGAAAGGTGGGAAAAGAAAGAAAAACGAGAATGCAAAAAAGACTGATCAAGAAGAATGGGCTGAAAGAGTCGACAGAATTACAGTATTTGAACTGTGCCAGGGCTGTCATAGACTGTCAAAAAAAAAAAAAAAAGAAAATTGTCAATACTTTGTGGCTTAGGTCTTTAGTACTTATTCCTCCTCCAAAGTAACATCTAGTAGACCCTGAGTAAGTGATACATTTCTGTTAAAAGAAATATATTAAGGTTTTGCATAACTCATATGTCTTTGCAAAACAACAGCAGAAAGTGAGGAAATCAAGTGGCTGAGATGCAGATGTTGCAGCTTGGGCTGACCAGGCAGAGCAGAGACTGAGTGTCTGGAAATCTCTTTCGGATGGTTTGTTTGCTTACTTTATTAGAGATGTTCTGTGAATCTTAATAAATTCATTAGGGGCATTGGTTTTAATTGAGATGTTTACAGAACTAAAGAAAACAATATGTCCTACATATAAAACCTAATTCTGTCATAAATGAGTGGATGAACATGGCCACATCACTGTTGAAATGTACTGGAGTGTTCCATGCGCAAATCCTCCAGGATTTTAGAACATGCAATGAAATTCAAAGCAAAGTAATACAATGGCCAAGAACCTTGCTCTATTTAGGGTTATCCAACCACACCTCAACTTTAAACAATTAACCCTATCATTCTTCTTTTTTTTTTTTTCTCTTTCTTTCTTTTTTCTTTCTTTCTCTTTCTTTCTCTCTTTCTCTCTTTCTCCCTTTCTCTCTCTTTCTCCCTTTCTTTTTCTCTTTCTCTCTCCCTTTCTCTCTCTTTCTCTTTCTCCCTTTCTTTTTCTCTTTCTCTCTCCCTTTCTCTCTCTCTCTTTCTCTTTCTTTTCCTTCCTTCCTTCCTTCCTTCCTTCCTTCCTTCCTTCCTTCCTTCCTTAATAAACTCCAGAGGGAAAAAATAGACAACAAATCAACATAGGACTGTCTGTTTGTCTGTATTACCAGAACTGATCTGGCTAAAAATTAACCTACAGAAAATTGAGTACCATGATAACAGATTGAGTAAGGAGAGCGTATGGAAGCTGTGACGAACCTCTGTATGAAACTGAAATGAATTTCATATGGATTAACTAAGGGTGCTGCTAAACCTTCAGGTTATCTGCTTCCATCTCCAAATGTGCAGTCTAATGGAAGAAGCTTATTCTTTCTATTTTATAAGCTCTAGGTCTTAGCCTCAACTGTGACATCTAGCAGGGAGGAACAGGAGGAAATTATGATGTTCAGTTAAATGATCTGAGAGATTCTATCAGCAAAGAAAGGGACGGATCTGTGCCTACTTTAAATCCTGATCTCACCCTGTGACTGACATGACTCTCCTCTAAACCAAGGTCAACTGAACCCTCTTTGCACACAAGCTTTCAAATGCCATGGACCTGGAACAGCCAAAAAAGGGCGGAAATCAGCTCAGCTTTTAGCATATTTCAGAGTAATAAATTTATACATATTTCAGTAAGACTATTCTGTCTAGCAAAAGGAAAATTTAAGATTTAAGGGCAGGTGCAAATAAATAAAAAAGTGTAGCATCACCTCTCAAGTTTCTACATTTTACTCTTCCCAGCAATTAAATGTCCATTCAGTTATTGCAACAAGTATACAGCAATCTACCCAGAGACACTGGCATCTTAGAAAATTAACAAGAGTTAAGGAGTAAGTTCTGCTTCAACAAAGCAGAAGTTGATGGGAAATATGTGTTTCATAGATACCAACAACAGTATCTTTGTTCTCCTCTGTGAGAAATGTCGTTTGAAATAACGTGTTTGCAGGTTTGCATTAGTATAATCCTAGATGCTGTGGAAACACACAAGATGCCATTTGGTACCGGTTAGAAGGTTTGCTCAGGATAAATACTGGAGCATCACTGGAGCATCGGGGGCAGGAGGGCTGGGGGACTGGAGAAGGAGAATTTAGGCTTCCACAAAAGAAATATTATCCCACTTTGTCAATGCTGCAGAAAAAATTAATAGAATGAGATACCAACATAGAATCTAATTATGAGCTTGAGTATAATTTTCACTGAAAACAGTATCATCTTCCAACAGCTATGTATCTTTGACAACAATACAGTATACTCCAGGCAACTCAGTTGTCTGTAACAGTTTATGTCTGCTAAAACATTGGCCTTTGATTCTCAGACCTCATTCTGATGAATATCTACATATCATTCTGATACCACATGACCAAACATCAGTTATCCTGGTCTTGTCATTTTTATAGCACATGCACTGATTATTTACATATTTCACACCTTGCTTGCAAAGTGGAGGCTAAAGATTTTGTAGGGGAGAATAAAGAGATATTTCTTTGATTTTTTTTATCTGTTTTTAGTGAAATATATAAGTGCAAAAACAATTAAGTCCTGATCTAGTTTCCAGCTGCAGACATAAAACTTATCACATTGCCCCTCTAGACTCAGAATTTCATTTATATGCACTAATATATTTTTCCAAGGCCATGTTAAAAAATAAAAAATAGCTGAAATGTGATGAAAACAGGGAATTTGTTGGCATTGAGATCTTCTGTTTATCAAGAAGAAGAATAACTTATGTGCCTCATGGGACTTCAAAACCAGTCAGCTACATTAGAGAAAGGAAGGTCACATTCAAGTGTTTCCCATGTAGGAACACTACAGAGGCACAAATTAAAGTCAATTCAAAGCTTTGAGATTTTTACCCTCTTTCAACTGTGGGATTGGAGCTTGTCATGAAGCATTAACACTATGCAGGGCATCACTAATCAGGCTGGTTCCTGTGGGGTCAGGGAGTGTTCACCCCAGCCAGTAGTTTAGTTGGTGTCACTCCCAGTCCCAGAGGAAGAAGGGGCTGCTCACAAAAACAGGCATTTTGGGAAAAAAAAAATAATAATATTTGGAATTAACTAAATCCAGAAATCGATTTCTCCTACATAAACCAACTGTAGAATGAGCAATGTGATGATCTAGTTACTGCATCAGATGTTCCACTGCATCAGGTATTCCTTTTAATTAACATGCTCATATTTTTAAGCAACATGGGAGGAAGAAAAAAGGGCAGGAAAGGGCAAGAATCTGCAAATTTGGACATGCATTAAAACAGAAATTTAGATGGTAATTATAATTAATATGAAAATGTATCAAGGTAACATAATGATACAGGGCCAGACCCTGCAGCTGTGACTGTTCTGTGTAAAAATTACCTGTAACACTTGCAGAAAGCGATGCATTTTTAGAACAATAAAATATGTAAAGCTGGGGGTAGGAGATGTACTATGACAAATAATTTCCTAATATCTTTGTGGTCATTAATGAATGATTGGTAGCAGATGTGCTGATACTCACATGATTAAGTAGGTTCCAGAAGTTAGTGAGAACACAGATTACTGCAGTTAGTAAATAATTGCTGAGCTGTGGTGCACCATGTTTCCTTCCTTTTGTCACTCAATTCAAGTAGCTTGTTTCAAAATCAACGTACAGTAATCTGTTTTATGTACCATTGTGCCTGTGATACTTGTTTGTGGCTCGTGAGCTACTTAATGCTCCTTATTCTGTCCTTGATGCCACCATGTAAAAAATCTCTGCCTAGCAACACTAAAAACATGACCAAAACCAATAGAAAATAATGAAATTTGGATGACTTATGTTTATTATTAGAGAAGGGTTGACTGTTGGGAGGAGTTACCCTCCTCAGGCAAGAAACACAAGTGGAATGGAGCATAAAGCAGCAGATCCTGCAGCACTGCACCTGCTGTGAAGTGCGGTGAGTGAGCTCCAGCTCGGCACCATGAATGCTGCTGCAAACCCCACAGAGAAACGCCTCCAGGTCCACCCTCCTGTTCACACCAGAAACTTTTAGCTCCTGACACAGAGACCCTACGAGCCAAGCTACAGGACCCCTGTGTGCCCAGTGCCCGTGTTCCGCGTCCAGTGTCCTTCGAATACAGACAGTATTTCAAGAGAAAGAAACACAGAAATAACATTCCTGTTTCCTGCACCAAAGTCAATAGCTCAGGGGCAGTGCTGTTATGTTTTCTGGAGGCAAACATATTTTGATGGCATTTGGGCCTACGTTCATTTCCAAATTCAGGTTAAAAGAAGCAGGACTGGTGTAGTGTTGAATTATTTAAGTTGATTACACATAAAATTTCTCATCAAGTTATTTTGGAACATAAATATAACAGTATTTAGAAGTCTGAGTTACGAAAAAATATTCTATAATGTCTAGTCCAGAAGGCTTACCTTATTTTGCATTTATGTGGGAAGCAAAATTCAGATACAGAATCATAGAATTGTTTTGGTTGGAAGAGACCCTCAGGATCATCAAGTCCAACCATAACCTAACTCTAGTACTAAACCGTGCTCACAAGGGCCTTGTCTAAATGCCTTTTAAACACCTTCAGGGATGGTGACTCCACCACTTCCCTGGGCAGCCTGTTCCAATGCCTGACAACCCTTTCCATTAAGAGTTTTTTCCAATCTAAACCTTCCCTGGAACAACTTGAGGCCATTTCCTCTTGTCCTGTCACTTGCTACTTGAGAAAAGAAACCAACACCCTCCATGCTCCAACCTCCTTTCAGGTAGTTGTAGACAGTGATAAGGTCTCCCCTCAGCCTCCTTTTCTCTAGGCTACTTTTTCACAAGCACTTCTAAATTACTATGAAAAATAAATTATCCATTCCATTTTGCTTCCCAACAACCACCTGAAAACAACAGATAGAGTGAAAGGAACTTCTCAACTATTACCAAATAATTTGTGGATAAATAAATTTGTAGACAGTACCATTTTAATAACCAACCAAGAAGTGACAGTAGAAAAAGATCTGTGGAGGTAACCTCATACCTGAGAGTGGTCAATAACATACTAAATTAAAGACCTCTGTCTTGTGGAAGCTAACTAAGAGCCTAAGGAAAGGATTTATTAACTGATGTGTCATTAAACTCGGCTTTTATTAATACACTAGAATTACTGGAAAGTTCATCTAGCCAAACATGAAAGGGGTCAAAGTATTCTAGTGCTGAAAAACAGGTTACGACCTTCCCTTTCTTTTTTTGCAAACAAGTGCCCTAAGAATTAGGTTTCCTATGAACCCTCTGCTGTTTCAGCCTTAAAAATGCTTATAAATTACAGCAAAAATACTACTGAAATCACTGCAGAATTTGTCACCAGCACACTAGCAGTATTTGTCATTACAAGAAGACAGACATATGCATTCCCAAATTATGAGTAACTTGGGAATACGAGCAGTTTGACACAGCTTCCATTACAGTGACTGGCAACAGCTTTAATAACAAACTACATGGGGGAAAAAAATAAGCTGTCTGGTGGGCTGATAGAGTATTTGACAATATTTCCATTTTTACTTTGTGACACAGCATAAAAATGTGAGTAAAGTTCAAGGACAAAGTGATCTTGATATAGAAGACCAGAACTCTTGCTGATTTTGGTAGTTACATCAACTTATACTAAACCTCAGACTGGTGCAAACTGTGCATTTCCAGACTTCTCCTTTGTAGAATTATTGCATATTTCATTATTAACAGAGTTTTTACTGAAACTTATTATGCTACAGCAGATCTTTATTTGCAAAAATGGGCAATTGATTTGAGTGTGTCTGTATGCGTGATAGTTTTAGGTCTGCCTCATGGAATGAATAGAAGCACCTTCTGGAAATGCCCTTGACAGACGTCCGGCACATTTTTTTTTGGCATTTCCAGAAAGTGCCTTTAAGACAATCGGCTGGTACATGTCCCTGTTTGAAACTTTCCTTCTCTCATGCTGTATTTTAGGAAGGCTGGATAACCACAGGCTCGCAGAGGTGGGAATTTTAAGTGCTGACTGTAGCTGGAGGTCCTTTGGAAAGCAGAGTGCTCATGGTTCAAGCAGAGGAATTGCTGCTGTGCTGCCTCTGAATGGTGCAGTTTGACACCTGGGAGGCTGAGCTCCTGTGAAGGTATCATCAGTTCCTTGCCGGTCTGAAACTCATGACTGTAGATGAGTTAAAGCCAATTGAAAACAGAGACTTCAAAATGGGTCCTTTTTTGAAATGTAAGGGCATATCAGACGACTTTAACCAAATTTCCTTTTGTTTCATATATAAACAACAGCTGTTAAACAAACAGAGCCTTCTAAGAACTATTTGTTTCCAAGTCTCTCAGTTTGGAATTAATTTTTCTGGGAAATAGTTATACCATCACAGCCAATACATTTTTGCCCCATGATACTTATTTTGCAAAATGAAAACCAATAGTTACAGCTTTAAGAGGCAACAAGCACAGCAACTACTTAACAATTTGTTCTTGGCAGGATCTGACCATGTCCCAATACCCTGAAGATTAATGTTTTTATAAAGGAAAAATGCAGTATTCAGCAGGGAAAGAGATTATTGCTGGCTGGAGTGCAAAACAGAACATTGCTTCCTCTGTTCACTTCTAACACAGTATCTCTCCTCAAAACTCAGCTATCCCACCTCTTCAAGAAACCTACATTGCAGACACCCTTTCGAACAGCAGATATGCCAATCGCTATTTTGGAAAACACTTTTTGTGAGGGTTTTTGCACTGTTTTACTGGTGAACTGTATCACAGGCTCCCTTTGCAGGACAGAGGAGGATGCATGTCTTTGCCTTCTATCAGCTCAGCTCAATCAACCACTACTTGAGGACTTTGACCCTTTCCACGTGCTGGATTTCAGAGTCAAAGCAAGCATGTATGAGTAAGGTTTTCATGCTCTGCCAAGTTTGATAATGTGTCTTTTCTCCATGGGAAGAACGATAGCAATTCACAGAAGAGACAAATGAAGAAACTTAATATGACTAATAAGGCAACTCCTGGATCTGGTCCCACATGTCTGTGCTGCTGGACAGTCCATGTCAGTGGCTTTCCAACATCCCTCTTCCCCAGCCGGGTCACCACTCCAGTGGCAAGGCCTGATGCGAATCCTGTTGCATGCCAGGAGGTTGTATAAGGGATGAGAGATTTTGTCTCTCCACCGAAGCACAAGGTACCAGACAGAAATACATTAGGTCCACTCCACTGCAGTGCAGGGCAGGCTGTGGACCACGAGCAGCCCTCTTATAACTTTGCAGATTACCTTGATCTAGGGTCATAGTGTGGGAGCCATGATTCAAGATAGTAAGTAATAAAATAGTAGGTGCATTGCTGCCTCAGCAGATGATGTTGACCTTGCGGTTTCCTCTGAGGAAATTAAGTCAATTTATTGATCAATACACAACAGGTTTTTTGTCAAAGGTTAAGAATTTGTTACAATGTTTTCATTACTTTACATTTATACAGAGAAAAAGACAAAAAGATCCTTTTCCAGCTGTACTTCAACTACATAGAAAAGAAAGCAAAGACATTTTGATATGTTTCTGAATTTATTTTCATTTTAAACTTCACCAAGAGTGATGTTTCCATGACTGTGTTACTTCAGCCCTCTCAAGAGAGATGCATCACAGACCACAACCTCCTGTGATGGAAGCGCTAGTTTTGTGGAGGTGAACCAAAGCAGTGTTGGCCTTTGCTGATCAGCTGACTAAAGATAAATATTTTGATGCAGCTTTATGTAGATAGATAAAGTGCCAAGTAGGGAATACGCAGAACGATCTGGAAGTATTTAGATGAGAACAGATTGACTTTATCTACAGGATGGGATAATTAGAGCCAAGGTTTGAAATTTATCCACAGCAATTAGGGCATTTACTATTGATTACAGGGAAATTGAACCTTGGACACACTGATGGTAAGAGTGACAAAGACCAGGTATTTCTGTGAGTGGCCCATTTAGCATACAGAGACTTGCCCCATCAGTATCAAAACTGACTCATTTTTCAAACTATGGGGGTGTCTTTGCTTGATATTGATAAAATGGTTACTCTTCATACATGCTTGCAGTAACTACAGGAATGATATCAGGAATAAAACCCACCAAGAGCACCACTAAGGTTACTTAACCTTGAATGTTATTGTCCTCTCAGTGTGAGAAATATCAGACAGTATCTTCAAAGGAACTTTGTTACAATATTAAACATGATCACAGAGGTACCACAACTATGTTAAATGGAAATGAGCCACACTTTAAAAGCAGAAGCACTGTCATATTTTTAAACAGAGATGTATGCAACCTCTGTCTATGCTGTGCAGGTAAGGACTTTTAGGATGGCAAAGATGGATCTTCAACAGCCTTCAGTCTATGCTGCCATTTGGAGGCCTGTGGTCACCCTTAGACATTCTAGGAAATGTGCTTGGGAGGAGCTTTGCCTTGAAGTTCTCAATATATTTCAGATGCGCTTCATGAAAGCTCTACTGGTCCATGACAAAGTGACAGCAATGCCTCTTACTTCATCCTGGGGCTGTCGGTCCCCATGGAGGATGCCAGCAAGGTGCAATTCTGAACATAATGAATGAACAAACCAAATGGCATAATGAACAAACCAAAAGGCAACTTTGTTTAGGCAGGAAAATCTTTGGGAGCAAAAGAGGAAAAAATTCCCCAACCCTTCTACGGGCACTCTGTTGCATAGTAGTAAAAAACAGTTAATAATAGCAGGGAAGGAACTTCATTTTTCCCTATGAAATATCTCAAAGTAAGAATACTATGGATTTTTATAGGGAAAAATAGATTTTTATATTCCATATTTATATATATACACAATTTTTTTTTCAATCTTGGACCAGGTCTTCTGATGACATTTGTACCAAACCAGCAGCTGAGCTACTGCATAGAATGTGACATTCTGCATAGCAGAACGATGTCTCTTCTAGGGACACCTAGATCTACTGTGGTTTCTGATATTTTCTAGTTCTAATAATGCCAAAAATTCCCTGAAATACTTAGTTGGAGAGGTATTTAATTTTCTGGTTCTACAGATCTATTAAAAACACCACAGCTCTTGTAAAGAATAAGGGAAGTTCTGTGCATATCTGTGGTGAAGCCATTGACATCAATGAAGCTGATTTGTGTTTGTAGACCATGTGTTCCTTTTGTTTTACAGTATCACAAATAAAAATCCCTCGGCTAAGCTTAATGATTGTCTTTCTTAATTCTAGAAATACAAGACTCAGCCAACTCAGGAAACAATATCATGAAGAATACTATTTCAGAAAAAAATCTCTAATGCTTCTTTAATAACCAAATTTATTGCATTTCATGGTTTTCATTTCCTCACAAAAACCTCAGCAGAGAAGATCTTCTCAATCAAATGGAATACTGGCCCTGTTCCACCTTCCCATTAACTGCTAATCATAAGCTATCACTGAAAAAATAAAGTTTGTTTGTTTTAAGTAGAAAAACAACAGAAAACCAAGTAGCTGAAATATTTCAGGTGCTGAAAAAGAAGGCTGCAAGGTTGAATTTTAATCCTGAGGAAGCGATCTGGAGCACAGTTAGTGTATGGTCCTAAGTATTGCGGTGCTCGCTCTGCAAAGGCTTTCTGCTCTGGGTTTAATGCCTGTGACAGTTTCATTGACGGGCCCTCCTAGGTCTCTAGTGCCGCACTTTGATTTAGTGTTCCAAACAGCTTGAAGAAAAATGTCATCCCACTAAGAGTGTTAATTATAAGGCTCTCAGGAGTTAATTGATTACAATCTTCCATTCTTCCTTATAAAAGGCATTACACCTGTAGCTCTAAGTGTCTATGATTCTATCCGACAGATAAACTGCCTGTACCAAAAACTACGAATGTAAAGCACTGTAAAGCTACCATGAGCACACAGCTGCCAGCTTCTCAATGAGCTGAGGACAAACAGAGCCTTTAGGACAGCAAAGTCCAGCCTACGGAGAGGAAGGAGGAGGCAGGTTCAAGGGTGCAGACTTTGAAAGGTGACGATCAGCCAGACTCACTCACTTCCCTACCAGCGGGGTTAAAGCTGTGAGGAAAACAACCAGGGCATAAGGAAAATATGAAAACAAGTTTATGCAACGTATTCTAGGTGGACACAGCAGGCTACATGCTGAAAAATAGCCTTTCATTTATAAATCATGCAAAGACATCAAACAAACCCCTCTGAGATGCTGGATATCTGGATATATCATTTTGGCCATGGCACATGCATGAAATTTGGTCAAGGGACTTTTTCTGTGAAGGAGTGCAGACAACTCACTGCCCCTGGATAAAGTGCAAATGTATCTTAAAAGACGACATTTCTCCCTTTGTTTTACTGCCACTTCTACAGCCACCGGAGGTGCTAGAGTAGTAACCACACAGAAACAGGAGAGAAATGCATCTGCCTGAACTGTTTAACAAACATGTGCTTGGACAGATAGGCTTTATTTAAGGCTTTGAAGTTCTAAAATGAACATCCAGATCAAAGTCAGCAAGTGCAGGCAGAGGAGCAGAAGGTTGTTGACTCAAACAGTGCTTGACAGGCAGGGAGCTGAACACTGCAGCAGATGCCGGTTCAAAATGGGTTTTATCAAAATGTTACAAGACCGAATTCGTCCTTGCACATGTGTACATAAGAGAGAAGCATGCTTTTGGGATTAGCTATTTGAATTAGAGTGGAGTTTTCCACTTCCAATGAGATCAAATATATGCAGGAAGCAGCTACAATAACACCTCTTGCATCCTTACAAGATTTAGTAAATCCCATTGAAGTCAACTGAAAAGAAAGGGGGAGCAAGGTACCTCCATGACCTTTCCTGGCCCATAAAATCCAGCTTTCCTCAGCTCTAGCAGAGCAAGTAAAACACAAGCGATAGCAACACAGCCTGAAAAATGGGGAATTTTTGCTACCCTGTAGCTGTTTTCATGCATCCCTGAAGATAACATGGAGGTTTGTCTGATTAGCAGTAGCCAAACTTTGATTGACTCAAAAAGGGGCAAGTTGCAATCTGAGAAAGAAAAATGACCAAAATATGAGAGGAAAAGACAAAAATGTAGCAGAGGAAAGAATAATCATGTCCTAATCTTAAGCTGCAGCTTTTACCATATCCACTACTACTCCTTCCTCACAGTGCTTGTTGACCAATGCAACTAAATCTTACATTTAAGTTTATAAATGTCCCTTCCTATGGCAAGTAGAGTGGAAACTTGTCTACACAAATGAAGAGTGAACAATTGAAAAGACACTTTAACTGATATTTGTAATGTGAATGTTCATAGGGAAAAATTAACACAATTTTAAAGGAAAAAATGAACACCTTGTGGTAGCTTGAGGGCAAGAGGAACTAAGACGATATTATTGCACGCTTCATGCCCATGTAATATTAATGCAATCACCATGACAACTGTGACATCCTCTGAAATTATACACCTTTACAATTGCAGAATGTCTTCTGAAGGAAAAGCAGATCTGCAGCTAGCAGGAAGGCTGCGGTAGTATAAAATCGACCTTCTCTTTTTATAAAACATTCAAATACTTCTTCAATAACTCTTGCTTCTAAAGGCTACCATCATAAATTAGTTTCTAGTTTGTGTCTGACCTAAGCTTAGCCATGGATGTCTTTTTTTTTTCCATAGTGGAAAACAAATGTATGCTTTAAATATACATTATTATTATTCTTTATAGGCAACAATTCATACAAGAAAAAAAAAAAAAAAGGCTGCATGAAGCAGCTGACCAAAGTCTTATGAAAATTGAAGGGTTCAACACATCAAAACCAATCATGACTACATCCACCAGCCATCTTGCTTAATCAGAAGCTAAGGCAGGATGCATCATTTGAATGTCTATAGTGTTAGTTCAATGTTTTCAGTGAATAAATAATCGGAATTACATTGGGGAGCTATATAATCTGGGGCCCTGAATAGCAGCCATAAAGTAACTGTTCAATAAAAGCCACCAGACACCATGTCATGGGAATGTTATCCTTCTCATAACGTATTCAGAAAAATAAAATGACATAAGCAGGCTTTAGTAACGATGTCTCATTTCTAGCAAAATGCCTCATGTGGATTACGTACCATGCAGTCCTCTTCTTTTTATAGTCTCATTACAATTCCTTTCGAACTTAAACCAGGCTATGAATCGAATGCCCATTCCTCTACTCATTTCAAAATGAAGTGAAAGCCCCCAGTACCTCAGGTTTATTAGAAAGAAGATAAAGACTTACGGAACAAGAAATAATGAAAACACAATGCTAAATGTCCTTTCCTGGGCAGAAACTCAGATGGAGGTTCAAGATAGCAGCTACTTAACTTTTATTGCCCTGTTGCTGGGGGAGGATGCACTGGACAGTGTCAGGGGGACATCAGATTCACTTTGTGCAGTGGCTGGTAGTTCTCATTCAATAAAAATATGTTAATAACATTTAAGAGTTTCCATATCCTTCTTTATCTTCATAAGAATCCACAGATACAGAGGAAAATAAGACAAAGAGAGGAAATGTTGATCCATTAAAATGGAGTTCACAAGTCCAAAACCTTTTGCTGAATGAAAGGTGGGTTTCAGACTCTTCTCTAGTATCTATTTTCACCATGTCCTGGACGGTCTTGTGGATCTTCAACTTTATTGTCAGCTGCTCAGCCTTATAAACTACTCCAGCATAAACACAACATGTTCAAAAGTTGTGCTGAAATGCACTCATGTCAGTCATAAGATACACAGTCTTATACATCGACAGAATAATCCTCCATTGGTTTCACAGATCAGAGAATTGTTTGGGTTGGAAGGGACCTTAAAGATCATACAGTTCCAACCCACTTTCCACCACACCACCTCAAAGCCCATCCAACCTGCTTTTAAACACTTCCAGAGATGAAGCATCCACAACTTCTCCAGGCAGCCTGTTCCAGTGCCTCGCCACCCTCACGGTGAAGAATTTCTTCCTTATATCTAATCTAAATCTACCCTCTTTCAGTTTAAAGCCATTACACCTTGTCCTGTCACTACACTCCCTTGTAAAAAGCCCTGCTCCAGCTTTCTGGTAGGTCTCCTTTAGGTAATGGAACTCTGCTACAAGATCTCCCCGGAGCCTTCTCTTCTCCAGACTGAACAACCCCAACTCTCTCAGCCTGGATTCATAGGAGAGGCGCTCCAGCCCTCTGATCATCTTTGTGGCCTCCTCTGGACTTGCTCTTCCTTACAGTCCAAGCAGATGGCAGGATGACGGCTCTGGTGGTCAGGGTATGCTCTGCCGTTTCCAGGCAGAGGAAGACAAGGGTGCTCTGGTGCCAGCAAGCAGAGGGGTGTCTGGTCTTGACCAAAGTGTTCAGCAATTAGAAAGCTCGGATGCTGATTTCAGTCACGGACACAGCTACTACTAGAAACTATGCAGCACTCTCACTGTTTTACCCAAGAGAAATATTGGTTCCATCATGTGCCTGTCTTGTGAACAAAGTTAAACCCATATGAGACAGGCTTAGTGCAACCGTGTGATTTCAGGGGAATATAGAAAACATTGCTTTTCATTAATTCCTGCTGTCTTGAGGCTTGTAGCAGATGTGAAATTGGCCCAGTGACACAAATTCTTGAACATAACTTAGGTCTTTTCCTGACAGTGGCTGACCAATATAACATGGGCTAAGATATACTGAGGAGAGAGGGGGAGCCTTGGAGAGAGATGCTCGCTGTGTTGATCAAACCTCTCTGTGCCTTGTCCCAGTAAGAACAGCACCATAGAGCAGGTGATCAACTATGGTCTAAGTATAAAGATATACAAGTCTTATACTTTCTGATAACAAATTATAAAACTGGCATAACTAACCAAAAAATGTGGAATAGACCAAATACTTCTCTCTACAAGTTTATATATATATACATAAAGTCAAAGTAAACTACATGTGAAAATACTTAGGACACATTTTATCCTACATTTGGTTAAAATATTATGTATGTGTATATGTTAAAATGACCTGGAAAGGTTATACAACTGGTTTCTTTGGAAAATACTATAATCTGTCAAACATCAAGTTTATGCAAAGTTTGGTTCCAGTGACACCATGATTTTATTAGTGACACCAACTTCTGTGCTTATGCTGGAAGGAATCATTGACCCACCCCCTGTAATTAGACCATGTTCATTAATAGTTGGTTTTTGGACGTATCTAGTATTTAGGTACTTTTAGGGCATATTTCAGCCAAGCCTGCTCAGGTTGGTCGGAGCATCTAAGGCAAATATTGCTAAACCTTTACCTCTGTATGGAGCAAATCAGGCTATAGCCCCTCTGATGGACTGAGAGGTCACGGCAGGAAACCCCCAAACTCACAGTTCCCCAGCAGAACTCAAACCCCCCTTCTGGACTTCAATCACTACCTCGTGCCTTTCCAACTTAAAATTTAACCTGGAGCTTTGATTATTATTCTCATAACACCAAGAAACACCATGAAGAACAGGACTGATAGTACTTTGAAAACATACAGCAAGATGCATGATAACCTTGAAGAAGTTCTATGGCCTCAGCACAATGTCAAGACTACACACAGACTGGTGTAAAAGAGCAGTGAAACAATATTGGTCAGCATGACTGTTGAGAATCTCAGCACACCAGAGGGCTAACTATTATAAATTAAGCCGATGGAACTGCGCTGACTTACTGAGAAAACATCCTGTCGAGTTTGTATTATACTTAACTGCTGCTTCATATTTAATTACAAAAATCTTAAAGCAACACAAAGGCCTAGAGCAACAAAGTCGGTGCCTGCTGTGCCCCAGCTGTCTCCAGTGACAGCACATGACGGATAGCCCCGGCCTTTGGGGGGTCTGAGGACTAAAGCATTCCCTCAGTAACCAAAAATATTGGCTTCTTCACGCATTACAATCTTTGTTGCAAGAGTACTTTCCCACTGTGCCCATTTCCATCATTGGGAAATAATTATTGTTGTCGGGACTGATTCTGTTTTCATTTACTTCAGTGGGAGGAAAAACACCATGAGAAAGAAATTACAGGGCTAGAATTTAAATTCTAAGGTATCTTTTGGGAAGACTGGAGCACAAACTCCCCATTGCGCACTGGATGGGCAGAGCCTGGTGCTCCAGCTCAGGGCTTTGCTTCAGAACTCTGTCCCTGAGCAAACTGCTGACCCAGTGCACATTGTGTCCTCGCAGTGAGGAAGCAAACATGTACAGCAGGCAGAAATCCTTCCTTGCAGGGACAAAAAGCATGATGACAACCTGGTGTACAAGCAAGAGCTCACACTTCATTAGGGAGAGAGGTTAGACGGCTTCTTTAAGGACCCAGATTCACCCCTGGAGTTGTGGTTTGGGGCACAGAAAGAAGCCTAGAGTGCTATTTTTGTCTCCTGGACAAATTCAGTGAGTCTATTTCAGGAAATTAATGACATCAAATGCATCTGAAAGCAGCTGAAAGTAGGGGAAAAACCAAAGATAGCCATACACAGAATCATGCTGCCAGGACTACAGCAGAAGTAATTAATATTTTAGAGGAGGTTGCAAGAAACTTACAATAAAGCCAAATTATGAAATAATCAAGTCAGAAGAGATTTTTCTTTCTGCCTTCCAGTACTGAAGATTAATTCCAAAAGGATGTTCCCTCACCGCCTCTGTCCCCACCCCTTCTGAAGGAAAAGGAAAAATGGAAAATGGAAAATGGAAAATGGAAAAGGGAAAAGGGAAAAGGGAAAAGGGAAAAGGGAAAAGGGAAAAGGGAAAAGGGAAATAAAAGCTTCAAGTTTTCTGTGCAGAAAGAGTCTGAGACCAAAAGAGATTAAGTTAATAGAAGGAGGTCCAACACAGATTATCATTTGTGACTTGTCCATTTTATTTCCAGCTTCCCCTTCAGCTGTTTATCACTTTTTCCATCTGTTTCAAGAGAGGCTCTCTATGATTTTGGAAAATCAGACGTGCTAAAATCATGCTAAAAATATTTCAATTGCAAAATATGATGCTTCATAAAATACCAGAAGGCCAGAAATAATTCACAGGGAAGCTTTCAAAATGCTTCAAGAACACTTTTGTATAAAATTGCATGCTGAATCATAATAACTCTAGGAGAGAGAGGACTCCCCAAAGACATTCAAAGCTAACTGAAACTTTTTCTGCACTAACATTTAGAAATTTGGAGAAAAAGAAGGAAAAACATTGTAGGTATTTTGAAATATGCTTTCCTAATACATAAAGATCCCCCAGTGGATGCTCACATATCCAGTTCATATATTTTATTTATAAATTTTCAGATAAAAGCAAGAAATTTCAGGTAGATCTTTAAGGAACTAGCAACACATGCTACCAGAGTGAACACTATAAAGATGGGATGTTAGTGTGTCACCACTTCTCTGCAGAAACAGGTAGGATGACTCTGTGCTACTCCAGTGCCATTGTAAAGTAAAGCATTTCAACTGAAAACACCTTGAAAGTTGACTTTGCATTTGCTGTTGACTGGGAGCGCACACAGGGTTAATCCCAGAGCTCGGCTGACAGCGGTAACTTGTGTTGGCTGAGCTGCTCCGGTGACTACACATGGATGTGTGAAAGGCCAGTTTCTATTCTGTCTCAGCCAACTTCTTGACTCATTGTTATTTTGCAAAACTACCCAGTTCTTCAGTTTCTGACTAATTCACTTAATCATAATCTCCCTGTATGCTTTAACATGTTCATTTCTCCATGCCTTTGGAGCAGGCTGTGTTTTTCACCTGAAATGAAGACTGAAAGCCAGACGCAGATTTTGGCTGTCAACAGTCACACATATTTTGCAGCATCATATCACAAAGGCAGGAGAGGTCTGGTGTTCCTCCTCCCGAAGCAAGGCAGTAAGGCAACTTTCTACACGATCTTGTAAATGTATTTCAGTGTGCTATGTTTAAACTGCTCCAGAGCCAGCTCTGATACTGCAAAACCAAGAAAATCATGTGCCAAGGAAGATTTCTTGCAGGCAAGAAACCAAGAGCCATTAAGCTCACTATAGATTGTATTATTTGCAACTGTTTATTCATGACTCAATTATAATGCTCTCTAAACTGTTTTTCTTTCATTGAATATTATTTTGAATGACAACACATAGACATTATCGTACTGCAAGACCCAATGTGATAAAAAATTTTCAGCCAAATTCTCAGCTTACACGATCCAATAAATATGCAATTATTTAATGTAGCCAGACCAAATTACCTGGTTGTGCAACTCAGCTCTCAGGTATTTAAAAGAACCACAATGATGAGCATAAAATTTTTAATTTTAATCCCTTGCTACAATGTACAACAGTAATTCCACACAGCTGTACATACCTCTCCAGAAAGCGAGCTGTCAGCATCATGATCACATTTAAATAGTGTTTTGGAGATCAAATTGGTTCAAAGCAAAGAAAAATATAACAACTCTCTAGTCTTCACTACCTACCATTTGTGCATCAGCATCGCAGAATTACTTTTTTCTTTCAGCCTTCCTAGGTGGGAAACTCCAAACTTTTTACGTGCAGCCTGTAACTGATATTACAATGTCAAGCAAATGTGTGGTGACAAAAGACCTCTGAATGTTTGCTTCTGGTAACTCTACTGCTGCCCGTGCTGTTATTCAGCCACACTAGCCTTCTGTAATTCATAATAAATCATAACAATAATGAGATTGTCTGTGGATAATCATCTGTGAGAACTGCTGACAGGATGGCAGGAGAAAAGACTCTCCATTATGTTAAATCCAACTTGGAGGAGCCCAAAAGGAGGGGGAAGTGAAGACCTACGGCCCTGGGGTCCTTTCAAAGGACCCCACCGCACTCTGGGCAACATCCTCCTTTTTCCAAAGCTCTGACATACTCAAGTTGGGCCATGCAGTAGGGCCAAAGGCTGCCCCTTCTCCTCTCACAGCAGCTCCGTTTGTTGGGTAATCTCTGCATAATAGAGAGCCTGGAAAGTCCAAGAGAGTTGGATTCCACCCCCTCGCCCACCAGACTCTCCCTTCCACAAAGCAGAGAGTGAAAGCAGAAAATATTTCCTCCAGAACATCACCCACATTATGGAGATGTTTGTTTGGCTTATCACAAGAGCCAGTGTTGTCCCAGAAGCATTGAGAGAAACAGTATCATTGGATCTACAGAACAATCTTTGTTGCTTTTAACTCTCCCACTCATCTTCTGTGCCATTTCGCTAACCTCTAGCAAAGAGAGAAACTCCATATTCCACACTGTTGGTTTGAAGAGTTTTTTAAAATAGATGTTGTTCTACAAGAGTGTGGAGTACTCAAAGCAGAAAGAAAGTTTAACATGTAGAATTACATCTCATGAGAAAAAAATACTCCATTTACCTTGTTGTGTCCATTGCTGCAGTTGTACCATTTTGCTTCTGCCAAATGTTTGTTGTGGCTGTGAAATAGAATATGGTTTGGAGAAAGAAGAAAGAAGCATTCGCAAAGCCCTGAAATGTCAAAATTGGTAAGTATGTAAATTGGTCTAGAATACTCCAAAGGACATTTGATCTTTGCTTCTTTTCCTCCTCACCCACAGACGCAAGCAAATAAAAATAAGAGCTTGCTTTATATGGACAGAATGAAACAAAACAACAAGAACATACCACTCAGTGTAGAGATAAAAATCTGTCTTCATTGGTAATAGACATTTTGCCTTCCGAAAATGTTAATCTTTAAATGGAAAATGTGTCTCTTGGCAACTGACGTAATTTCCATCTTTCCTATAACATTGAGATATGTCTTAAAAATTGCATGTTCTGATAGTAGTTCATGTTTTTCAAAGGTCACTTATACCACATTTCCAAATCTGTTGATGACTGAGTTTAAACACCGGGGAAATCATTCTTGCAATGGCTTTGTCTGTTCTGTGTCTCTTTGTCTCCACTTCCTGAAGGAAATAAACTCTTGAGGAACATTGAAATCCCTGGTCACGCATGTGAATGTTTCATAAGTGACTTATAAGAATTATAAGCAAACATATCTGATAGTAGTAAGGATGCCTGGCAGTGAAGAGTGCATGTATTTACATCACCTTTGAATGCAGCTGAAAGCATTAAGCTGCAAAGAGTGTAGAAAGTTTCCAACACACCTGGAATATTCTTTGCTTTGGGATTATTGAATCTCAAATATTGAATCAGTCTCAATAACTTAGCTGAAAGCACCCTGTGTTAATAAAATGTGCAACTCGGATGTATCAGCACAAAGAGGCCTTCACTGGATACTCATTATTCCACTGTTTAAGACTTGAACACCGAAACCCTGGGAAATTCGTGATCTCTTTCATTCTTATAGTTACCAAAAGGGTAAATGTTCATTTGCTTTTGACACTCAGAGCCAATGTAGCTTATTAAACAAGATGAACAGAGTTGGAGTCAGACATCCAGAAACTCCTAGAGTCCTAGCATTAGGTAGAACAAAGTCAGAGCTTCACTGTCTACTTCTTTTCAAGCCATAAAGGAAATCATATCACATATAGTGACACTTGACCATATTCAATATGACAGGACACAAATAACTTCATGAACTGTGAAATATCCAAAATATGAATGACAGATCTAAGCCTTCCTAAAAAGGGAGTCACACACATGTGAACTTCAGGTTTTGGTTTTTTCTTCTGAAAATTTACCATAATCTACAGGATTTTTGTCTTTTGAGTAGGACAGGAACAGCCATTATTATTTGAACAGAGTATTTTTGCCTGTGGATACGAGATTCACCCTCTGTGGCAGGTACATATACCACCCAAGTGGATGATATGGGATGCATTGAAAAAGAATTCTGAAATCAGGACAATATTTCTGATTTTAACAGTAGGCTGATATGTTGCTTCAGCAACTCTCTTCACTCTCCTTCAGTTTCCCACTCATAGGAAGGGAACAACTGTATTGACTTCTTTTAATAAAGCACTGTGAATTAACATTAATATCATATGAATAAATTCTGTAACTCTGCACAATGAATTATTTCTATAAGATAAGAACTGTAACAATTTTTTAATGAAGAAATTAAGGAAGCCATTCATGTGAATCTTGGTGAAATGTTTGCACTAAGATGAAACATTTCAAAAAAGTGTTAAAAATCACAATGCAAAAGGTGGCTGAAAATTATGAATGCAATGAAGACAATGCCTCCTCTTAGTGCCAAAGTACACATGAACATTAAACTCTTCAAACACTAATAAAAGTTTTTCTCACTTGAAAAAAGGACACAAGAGAAAACATGAGATGCTTCAGCACTGAAATTTAATCACTTCTGTCACTAAACTTCTGTTAGTCTAGTGCGCAGCCATTAACACATTTAAAAATATCTAACCATCCTCTGTCCAAAACAAACAAACAAACAAGTAAACAGCAAAAGTAAGAAAACTCACTGAAATTTGGAATATGGGTTATAATTGCAATTCTTTCTCCCATCAAAAATACTATTGGCTCTTGAAGTAACCAGTTCAAATAGGCTTATTGATTACATGTTTCATTTGAAAGCAAAACCTGTCAAGGTTACCTGTCAAGGTAATTCAAAAGAAAAAGTTTTAATCTGCTAAAATAATTTTCATTGTTTTCTGGAAAAAAGGGGAGTACTTCATGGAACAGACTCTGCACTTCCCTTGCTGGGACAATAGAGTAATTGTTCTTCTTGTTGTTGTTTGGTTGGGCTTGTCATTTTTAAGTGACAAACAAGAATTCTGACAACCCAAATTTACTGCTAACTTGTGTCACTCCATTTTCAGGTGATTTCATTAACTGGAGAAATTAATGGAATAAAGACCTGCAAAAAGCAGTTTTATTAACTGCATTGGCATAAGGAACACAACATTTAATCCATGAGTTTGATCATTGGCTTTATCATATAAGGAAAAATCTATATAAATATATGGGTTTTTTTCCCAAGAGGACAGTAAGTGCCCCAGAAGAAAACTCAATCAACCCTGCCTTCCTATTCTTAACTGCATGTTGGCTCAGCCAAATAGGTACCCAGACATCACTACATTCAAGCATAGGATTGTGGAACAAAGAGAATTACTATTTCTGTTCTCAGGACTTAACCCTGGTTTTAGAAAGGTGACATCATTACCAAGCACTGGCAAACTGAAATAAGTCTGAGCTAATTTCCTGTTACCTTGAATACCTCCCTTAAAGATGCATTTTACAGTCCGTATTCACAGCCTTGCAGGAAGAGGATGCTTATTTTTAGCAACATCCTTGAATGTTTCTACCAGTGAGCAAATCTATATGCAAACAGTACAATTGCTAAACCTCATTGATCCAACTGGGGGTTTTTTTATTAATGAAGAACAAAGTTATATAGACTACAATGGTGGATTTATATAATGCAATCAAGCATTAAAGGCTGGAAAGAACAACATAATCATCTTATGTTCATTTTCATAACCATTTTAATAATAAAAAACCAAAAAGTAGGAAAACAAATTGAGGTCACATCTTATTTTCCCAAACACAATGATTCATGTCTGCAGTTACATCTACAATACAAAATTCAGATCATGCAATTGAGTTAGAGATACAGACCAGCTTCAGGAGATTTGACTTCAGAAACCTCCAGCAGTAATCCTTTTCCTTTTCATCCTATGCCAACAGCATCTGTTTTGCCATACTACCTGCCACAAAATTCCTGACAGGAATCCTCTGTTATTTCACTAGATTTTTCTTGACCCCAGTCAGTTCTTAAACAATATTTATTGAATTGAGGCAAGGATGGAAGTTGTAGATCTTCAGGTTTGCAATTACTGGCATCCCAGTGAACTACAATCCACAACTCTATGGCAGCTTTCCTTGGATTTGGGAAATGCTAAGTATTCCGTATTGTATAACTGCATGGACTTACTACCCTGGAGGGTGTTAAGGCCATGGAAAGCTTTAAATAAAACATCATCACCCATCCTTCTGCCTCAATCATAATTCACCCCCAGATGCTTCATGGTAAGGCAAAACACAGGAACAGCCCTGCTGCATTGCTTTGCTCTCATTGTGCCTGCTTGGGCCAGGAGGAAGTGCCAACACAGGCTGCACACCGGGGACATATGGTATGGTTTGAAAGCAAGTAGCTGCTGGCACCTAGGACACGGACATGACAAAACACAAATTATCCGGTACAGAAGCCCTGATTACTATTGCACTCTCATCTTCCCTGCACTCCACCTTCTTCCACAAGACCACTCCAAGCTCCTGAGGCTGCTTCTTCTCTGTCAGGACAGCCTTTCCATGGTACAGATCCCAAATGTTGCCCTCCTTAGGAGAAGGAACATCAGCAGATTTTCCTGCAGTGCCTGCTTCAGGTATTTCACCACCAGGAAGAGCAGCAGATCACATAGTCTTAGTCCCAGATCTGGCTGAGAAGCAGCAAGAGTAAGATCAACTCCCAACAGATGTTTCCCCCGAGGATGATGTGGCTACTGTGATTAATACTGGAGCAAATCCTTGCAACAACACAAAGAATCTATCCAATCCCTCCAGAGTAGGCAACAAGGAAAAAAAAAGGATGGACCATTGGCATCAAACCCTTCCCACAGATGACCGAGACCAACCTCCCATCTCAATTGTTGTTTTCCAGAGTTACAGGAAAGCTCATTCCAGGTTCTTGTCTCTAGGTTACTATCAAGAGAGATCATCCAGGCTGAACACAGGGCACCGCCATGCACTCCTTCTCCCTGCTGAAGCATGTTTAGCAGTTGTCAGTAAGTTATCCCAGTGAAGGCCCTTCTCTAAGAAGTCTTTCTTTGATACGATCATCAAACTGAAGGTTCTTACTAAAAACTCTGTTTTTGAGGTCTCAGTAAGTACAGATATGGGCAATAGTGTGTCTTCAGTATAGCATAGTTCCTCACCACAAAAATAATCTGAGAATTTAGCTTCACCTTTTCCCAGGCTGGCCCATACAATTCAGTGTCGATTGTCAAAACGTTGCAAACAAGAGAAAAATGAAAAACAGAAAAACAGGGCTGCATTCCAAGGAAGGTCATGGATACCAAAAAAAGAGCAGTTCCCAGGTCATGTTTTCTAATCTAAGCCTCCAACCTCAGCAGACCCTATGGCAGGACACTTCTCTGGCTCCAGAGGAAGAGTAGGTGTCAAGGAAACAGCTTCCCTGGCAGACGCCAAGTAGGCTCTCACCAGGACAGCTGGCAATCTCTTCGCAGTCTCTTCCTCACACACAGGCTGGATGGATCCTTACCAAAAATGTAAAACTAAATCTTAAAAAAAAATTGTTTGTTTCAATGTTTTGTTGGGATCCTTTTCTGCTCCTATTACTCTCCCAAACAGCAAACCTTTTGCCAAGAAGGTAGCCCACATAGAAGGGTTGATACAGAAATCTATGTTGCTTAAACAGGAGAGGTATTACGGAGGAACAGTTTCTCTCGAGATAGAAGGCTGACAGCAGGAAGTAGGAACGCCCAGAAGCCTGTAGAGGTTTGGTTGTCCTAGAGAGCAGCCTTCCAGCATACAAGCCTGAGAGTTTTCCACAATAACTTTCCTAGCCCTATAGACGACAGGGGCGACTTTCATGAGGATTAAATGGTCTGAATAAAACCCACCATATTGGTCTTGCCTTATATTATACAAGTGTCCTTATAAATGTCCTTATATACTATAGGACATTTTGTGAATATAGCACACTTTCGCTGTGGAGAAAGGATCAGTGCTTCAGGCAGGGAACCACAAACAATACAGATGAGTGTAATGTCTAGTTGTGCTAGAAGGGAGGCAGGGATGTTTGGACAAAGGCAGCTCTGGGACAAGCTTGAGTTTTCTGAGCCCTGTCCTGCTGAACAATTCACTGGAGTGCGCCCCGACTCACAGTTCTCTGTTCCATGCAGGTTGATATCAAGCACTTTGCACTGCTGGCTGAAGGGCTGTCCCACAGCACCCTTGTCCTTAGTGAGATGACAAAACACTCTGAACATCAACACTGAGTCAGAACCCTCTCAAAGCAAGTGCATGAGCCTCTTGGTTTACTAGTAGAGCTGAATGGTAAAGAAGAATGTGGATTCATATACTGGCAGCCTGGAGGGTGAGGTTTTCTCCGAGAAGAAGAAATGTGTCTTCAGTGGAAAATAGCTGAGGTACAAAAGGCAATTTGTGATGTAAGCTGTTGGTGCAGCAACTCACAGGAACCGCTGATCTTCCATAATGGTTCACAGGGCCTGTAAAATGATAGAATTATTAGTTAACACAATCATAATTATGTCATGAAAGCGGCATACAAGAATGTGTAATCATTTTCAGCTGGAAGAACCCTGGTAGCACCACCAGTCCTGATTAACCTCAGGTATGCAACCATTAGACCAAACTACACTGAAAGCAAAATATGGCATCACAGGCTTGGGCCACCAGCAGATGGTCTCCTTACTTTGATTTCCCAGCGACCAGTGCAAGTGAAGGATTTCCATGAGGACACTGGCAAGGCTCTTTTCCAGAGGAAGGAGTTTCCAGGAAACAATATGACCCTTGAGCAGAAATAAGAGCACTGGACATGGTAATTGCAGACAGGTTGCTGTCTGCTTCTATACCAGTGATACACAGTGGCTGAGCATCTATGCATAGGCTCTTACACAGAGTGAATAGCATAAGGTGTGTCTACATTAGTTTTGATCAGAAATCTGCTTCCAAAGCAAATTTCCCAGTCACCCTCACTGGTTCCCAATGTGGACAAGTCCTGCAACATCTGAAACAGGAGCACACCTACCACATTCCAGTTGCTAAGGGGCACTTGGTCCAAAAGAGCAGATTACAGCTAGTTGAGAGTAAAATCCCCTGAAATGCACATAGTTTGGGCATTGCATCTGTAGCAACAGGCACTTCGACAAATCTGCTTCTCTTGGTGTGTGCTGCTCTCTAACAGGTATAGCCAAGGCAAGTGTGAGCGCTTGGAATGTGTGAGCACAAGGAATACTAGAGGCATGGTCCAGAAGAAGCAACAGTTTGTGCTGCAGTTGAACCATGGTGCAGCCCTGCAGAGCACAGAGATACAGAACAGGATGGACAGAAGCCAGTCTGCAGCACCTGGGAGGACTTAGATGCACGGCATAACACCTATTGAAGTTGTTATAGCATAGACACAACCTTCTTCAGCTTCTTTCTATGCTCAAGGTGTGTTTGTGGTGTTCTGTTTTTCTCTTATGGATATAAAAAGCACGTCAGCCTGGAACAGGTCTGGCAATTTCTGTTTCAGCTGCAAACTGGTTTTAGTATCAGTTTTTATGAACCCTTGGAAAGAGGTTCAGTTTTCCTTTAATAGGATTGCTGACAGATGATATTGTAAACAATGTTAGTACATAACACTTATTATCTTACAAATGGATTTGAGATGCATACAATATGTAAAGAGAAGCTATGAAATATATTTCCAAGAAGATGATTCCACTCTAAAGTCAGCTATTTTTTATGGCAGACATGATAAAACAGACTAAGATAAGGTTCAGGTAAATATTCATTCTAAAAGGTCATAAACATACTTTTCTTCCAATAAAAAGGTTATATACCTGATTTCTAGAGCAGCGTTCTACGCTGTCTCTTTGGAAAGTTTAGACTGCTTTCTAACCTATGCCTGTAAAGAAAGGCTCAGTGCCTTTCCAGGCCATAAAGATAGTTAAGTATTAAATATATCGTCTGGTCTTACATCACTGCAGCCCAAAAAAACAGATCTCAGAAATGACTGAGGAGTAATAGTGCAGTTTTGGAGACATCCTAAAGAGTAAGGCTGAATAATATTATCTCATATTCACATATTCTGTCACCGACTCCACGTGCAACTTAGAGTAAGAAATTTATAATAATGAATTAGGTATCTCAGGAAATGATCTTTGAGAGATTCTAATGAAGTCAGTTTTGGCCTTTGTTTTCAGTAACAGTGTAATAAATACCCCATGTCATTTTCATTAGTGGAAATGAACTGCCAGTGTGTTCTTACAGAAAATATCTTAAAAACAAGACAGCACATTGCAATGTGCAAAGGGTCTGTTTTACAGGTACAAGAACCATCCTCACCTGTACTGTACATGCTATTGTTTATATACTCATACATAATAAATAAAAGCAATTTAATTCAAAATAAAAGTGGCATTTTAAGGTATATAATAGAACTATTTAGATTCATTAAAATGTAGTATTAATAAAGGAAGTCTTGTTGCTAGTTGTTATATGATGCTATTTATGGGAATATTTGGATCTAATTGCATCAGACTACACAGAGACCATCTTAAACACCTGCTGTATACCAAATGTCTTGCTAAAAAGTACTGCTACTAAACCATTATGCATCAGACAGCATCCATTAAAATTATTGCCATGTTAGAAGGTGATTGTTCACCTGACTCACTAGCCTGCATGGGGCTCTGTGGTCATCCCAGGTAAGTCAGCCCTATGTTAGCCGGTCACCCTCTAACCTTGGTGGAAGCAGAATTCAGTTGTGTGAGTTAGGGAATGCTGAACACAAAACTCCTGTCCACATGGGCAGCACTGAGCAGCACTGTCAGGCACATTTTACTGTTATATTCTAGTTATCCTAGTACCAGTAACTTTTGCTAGTGTCTTGAGTCAAATTCCCTACCTCTGATGCTGCTTTTTGATGGATTAAGTGTGGTAAGTGTTCTCATTTTTTTTTTTTTCTTCCTAGAGGATTCATATCCCTCTCAAGACAAGCTAACCTCTCAAGCTTACTTACTGCAGTAAAATCCTATCTGACCAGTAAATCACAATGTCATCTGCACATGCTGCAGACTTCTTCAACTGTGATTCACTTTGTAGAATGACTTATGTGTCACAATTAACTGTGGGGAATTGAATCCTACCCATGTCTTATTCCCATGAAATGCTATTCCAGACGGTTCACCTCAAATGATCATCTATCATGACAAAAGGACACTGCATTCTTGGTTACAGGGGGTAATTTGTCCAGGAAATGAGGCAACTTCCAATTCAGGATGAGCCTGTTCACTTTAAATGGGAAAGATTTAGAAAGTGTGGTTTTGGCAGTCCTCTAAATCCTCTTATACCATCATCACTGCATCTTTAATTCAGCATGGTTTCATACTTAGCATTCCTCTGCCTTGTAGCGGGCTGACCAGCTGCAACTACCTCCAGTAAACCAGCACCCAGCCAGGAGTTTTCTTTTGCTATCAGCAGGATAACAGTGACCAAAATCTGCACTTTCAGAAGTACCAACCCCAATAAAGCCACACATGACATAGTTGATAGTCATGCACAAAACACGTAAAAACACAGCACAGCAAGTGCTCAGAAACACACGTCAAAACCTCCTTTGATCACGCGTATGGCATGTAGTTCAGGAGTTGCATGGAATACAGCCAAGGGCTGTATGTCCATATGATCATCATATGGAAACTGTTACAAAAGAGAGACCAACCCATAAGGATTATACATTGCTTTAAAAGGACTTATTCTTTATCTTTCCATGTTGTGCAGATCTGACAGTCTCTTTCCATCTGCATCCTCTCCAGAACACTAAAAATAGCATTACAGAGATGTTAAAGTTGTATTTTTCAGCTATAATGAATCCCACAGCCACTGGTATCCCCAGATGCTTCCTCTTCCCCAACATCCACTCACTGCCTTTCCTGTTACCTCCCTCCGCTAAATCCCCCTAAATCAATACGCTATTTGGCAAGTGCATTTATTATAGCCATAGATAAATAACTAGAGAGGAAAAAAAACCCTATAAGTAAATGGAAAGGTACACTGGCTCACAGCTTCATTAAACTACTCAGCTTTTACCAGTCTGTTTCATGAGCTAATGGCCCGAGTTCTGCTACACAGAGATTTCGGGCAGCCTACAGTGACTTGAAAAAGCACTCAAACCTTCAAGTGGAGTCCCAAAACAGAGAAAGAAAACATGGATGATATTTCTAAACTGTGGAGGAAACATTTAATCATTGTGGTCCACAATAATCATGGTATCACCAAGACCGTCAGTACCTGTGGGGTTTATTTTTCCTCAATATCTCTAGCACAGCTATAGTGCTACAGAACATGGGAAAGAGCGACAACAGAGAAGAAAAAAAAAAATATTTAAAAAAACCCCCAAACTATGAAGTATTTAAATGCCTAATGGGACAATGAAAATAGAGCCATAGAAAGATGGAAAGATGGTTATTTGAGGCATTTTCCATATATTGCATAAGATCGCAACTCTGGAAGAGCAGCAGAGTTAGAATGGAACACTTTGCAACAAAGACAGTACAGATTTTATTCAAAGCATTACAAACTATCAAGGCCACAAAACTAACCACCTGCCTCTCGAGCTGAAGAGCCTGCACTGCACAGCAGCCAGCTGAGATGTAATGCAAAGATCCATTGAGCCAAACTATTCAAATACCCCACTGAAGTATTGAATTCTGTCATTTGGTTCTTATTTCTCCATTATCTACAGCCTCAGGAATTCAAAGCAAATCCATCTTTCTGACTCAAAACACGTTTTGATTATGCTGTTTCAGGATTATCATGCTCCATGGCATGCCCTGCACGTTGATGACAGCAATAAAAAAAAAAAATCAGATTTTAAAGCTTAATAGATACAGCAGGGCAAATTATGTTATCTTCTCACATATTTTCTGTTTCAAAGAATTCAGCAGTACTGGGCACCTATTTAGAATACAAGTGAAGAGCTAGGCCAATACAATGGTGAACAAAATACCTCATTTTGGTATAACAAAAAGCTATCAACATCAGTTTGCTGGGCTTGAAGCACAAAAGCCTGTATAGACACATTCACTCCACTACTTTGCTTTCCAGAAGACAGCTTATAAGAAAGACCTGTCTTTAAAGCAGCTTGTATCTCCTGGGCCACTGCCCACCTAAGAACATACAAGACCCCTAAGGAGCTAAGAGAGTTAAAGAAAAAAAAAAAACAAAAAACAACAAACAAACAACTGACTTAGTAGGAATCTCTTTCTGAACCCAGTAGTAAAAGGGTAATTGCTCTAGAGTAGATTTCTGGTCTGACTTTTGCAGTAGCCTTTAGTCAAAATCCAATCAGGCAAGGGATAAATACCTTGCAAAGAAGCTGCATGCCTTCATTCGAGAAGTTTAAAGTGTTCTGCTATCCAGTTAAACTTCTGCAGTCCTGTTTCAGGGGGGGAATCAAGGGCACTCTCAAGTTTGCAGATGGCACCAAGTTGGGTTGGAGTGTTGATCTGCTGGAGGGTAGGAAGGCTCTACAGAGGGATCTGGACCAGCTGGAACAATGGGCTGAGGCCAATTGTATGAGGTTCAACAAGGCCAAGTGCCAGGTCCTGCACTTGGGTCACAACAACCCCAGGCAGCGCTGCAGGCTCAGGGAACAGTGGCTGGAAACTGCCTGGGGAAAAAGGACCTGGGGGTGTTGATTGACAGCAGCTGAACATGAGCCAGCAGTGTGCCCAGGTGGCCAAAAAGGCCAACAGCATCCTGACTTCTATCAGGAATAGTGTGGCCAGCAGGACCAGGGAAGTGACTGTCCCCCGGTACTCAGCACTGGTGAGGTGGCACCTCAAATCCTGTGTTCAGTTTTGGGCCCCTCACTACAAGAAGGACATTGAGGTGCTGGAGAGAGTTCAGAGAAGGGCAACACAGCTGGTGAGGGGCCTGGAGCACAAGTGTGATGAGAAGCAGCTGAGGGAACTGGGGCTGTTCAGCCTGCAGAACGGGAGGCTGAAGGGAGACCTTGAAAGGAGGTTGTAGCATGGAGGGGGGGTTGGTTTCTTTTCTCAAGTAGCAAGTGATAGGACAAGAGGAAATGGCCTCAAGTTGTGTCAGGGGAGGTTTAGATTGGATATTAGGAAAAAATTCCTAATGGAAAAGGTTGTCAGGCATTGGAACAGGTTGCCCAGGGAAGTGATGGAGTCACCATCCCTGGAGATGTTTAAAAGATGCACAGATGAGGCTGGTTTAGTGGTGGGCTTGGCAGAGTTAGGTTAACAGTTGGACTGGGTTACCTTAAAGGTCCTTTCCAACCTAAATGATTCTATTATATTCTATTCATCGATGCATTTTCCTCAATATGCTACCTGAATTATTCCAGAATGAACACAGTATTCTGATTTTTGTTGATCTTTCCCTGGTCTAATAACATTACCACTTAATGGAAGTCATCCATTAATTATTCTAGTCTGACCAGAAACAGCAGGGAAACGGAAAGCATTTTTGGTATTTCAGCCTATGATAATGTATTTTTCTGTTTTTTCAGTCCACATTTTTAAGTGTATTAAATTGCTTGGTAATATTTAAGCTTTGGGAATGGAAAATTTTGAAGCTTGTTGAGATGATTCAAACTCTGCTTTTTTTGTTTGTTTGTTTTTGTTTGGAGTTTTCTTGGTAAAGCACTCATTTCATATTCTTTCCCCATCCATTCTATCAAAAAGAAAGTTAAAATCCATTTTTAAACCCTTTTCACTTATAAATAGCTTTGCAATTCAAGATACACAAAAAGAACTGGAAACTAATGCAGAAAAGAATTGCAAGAATGAATGAAGGACTAAAAATACGCAACCATACAGGTCTCATCAGGCTGAAGCCCTCCAGCTCAACAAAGAAGCAGCTAATGTATGATTAGATCAGTCTTAGCAATCCTGTAACTTTTTCCTTCTTGCCAGTAGCTCAAAAAAATAATTGATAAATTCATTTCAAATTGAATTAAGACATTGTCAACTATAATAACAATAATATGATGGTGTCTGGAAAAAGGGTGCAAAAGGATGATTTTGTTACCAAAGGTGAAGAGGAGGGAGATAGCTGGAGTCTCACACAACATAATACAGCTGGCTAGGGGACCCTTTCAGGATACAGGCAAATGAGTTCATCTGCTTTGGTTCAGAGCAAAGATCTGAAAAGAATAAGCTTTGGAAATTTACAGAAAGTTAATACTATTAATATTCTCATTGGAAAAACGATATTTCCTTTAACAACAAAGCTCTTGGTGAAAGATAGACAAAGTATTTCAAGTTTGTGATTAGTGGAATCAGGAATAGCTGTATCTTTGTTTTAATCTACCAAAAAAATCCTGGCGTACAGGACAAGTATTAGCTTTTTTCAAGATATTTAACATTCTCAGGATGACTTAGTTTCACAGAATTTTTAGAATAGATCTTTGTTTTTTCTGTCACATTGTAAGAGAATCACTCCATTGCAACAGAGGAAGAGTCAGGATTTGCAACTCTACCTCCATATATTTTTTTCACAGTAAGATATTATGGTTCCTGAAGTTAATTATTACACCTTTGAGCTTACATGCAAAACTGATGGATTATTTGTTTTAGTTAAAATAACTGTTATTTTACTTTGAAAAATGGCCAAACTCTGCTGGAAGCATTTTGGTATCTATTAAAATGTATCTCCTACTCACTGTACAGTCTCAAAGTTCATTCTGATTTTGTAGAAACGAGGGCACTTATTTGTAAGAGGTATTTGAGAAGTGCTCTGTGTCATACTGTAAGGACTCCTGATCAGACCATGTTATCACTCTGGAACTACCAGCTGCGTAACTTCACCCATTCAAGTTCCTGGTTTCCTAGACTTTTCATAATTCTTTTCAATACAAACACATGCAGTTTCAAGTACAGTTACTTATTCTCTGATCAGTCTGCATATTCTCACATTACCATAATAAAGAACATACAGATGTCTGTATGTAGGATTATTATCTGCAGAAGAAATTAAAAGATTGGCATATTCCACAGGATTTGAGGTGCCCATTGCTTAGATATCTACACAAAAGCATAACCTGCAAGAGGGAAAGCACAGGGATACCACCTCCTCCCAAATTTCTCTATTAATGGAAGGAAAAAGAATAGGTGGGAGAATAAAGAAGTTGGCTGGGAACAGCCAGTTCTGTGGAGCTGCAGTGACTTCCACTGACAACATATTTGGTCCTAAACATCTTTTGTTCCATTACGATTAAAAACAAAGTCAAATTTCAAACAGCATTCTGATCAGCACATCCTTACATACATATATCTTTCTTCTGCAACAGCTGCTCTGAAAATTCTTTCAGAATTGAGGCATTGCATTACAGAAATATTGTTCTGCTACAGAACTATATTTATATACTCTGGGCTCAACAATTTTCCTTCCCAAAATCCAAAAGGAATATGACCAAAAATGGTATAGCATTCCACTGCTACACATCAATCTCAAGTCATGGGCTGCACCTTAAAAAATAATCTGAATTACGCCTCTGTCCAAGAAAATTATTACTAAAACTAGTATTAAGTATAATAACTTCTTCAAAAGACATCCACACAGTAGGACAGCCAGCATCTTGGTAGGGTTTCCTTTTTGCCTGATTTGGAACAAAACTTATCTTTTTATTTTCCCCAATTCTAAATACACACCATCATGCTGTTCAGCATGCTGCAGATTAATCTCTTTTGCTCCCTAAGGTTTTATGTAGAATTTAAACCATGAAGCTGCTAATTGCATACAAGGAAACAGAAATGGCAATCCAGCAAATGCTATGCTATTCCCATTATATGATTCCAGACTCTGTTTCAGTTACTAAGAAGTTACTACATTTAACATCAAACTTCCTCCAAAATCAACAGGTAGCATCATGAAGCAAAATACCAAATTTTCCAAACCATGTTTTCTTACAGTTAAGCCCCTTAAAAATAAACACATATTTAGTGATGGTTGCATTTTACTGAGAGACTTCAACCACAGCTCACATCACCATGGGTGCTGGAGAAGCCTCCACAAGGCTGTAATTCACTACATATACTAAATTTGGAATTTTAAAAATAATATGAAGTAATATCTAAGCAAGTAGAGGGAGCTTCCATGTGTAAGGCTAGAAAAAGCAGTTTGCCTGGATACTTCGCATGAAGAAATGAGAGGACTGGAGAATCAGAAGAGAACAGAGTCTCAGATCACTGAGGGACAAGAGTGTTCTTCTCAGACAGTGGCAGACCTATAGGATTTCCTCTATTTTCTGCAGTGCTCTCAGACTGGGAAGCAGCCTCCTGACAGAATAGAGATGGAACAGAGCCTTAGTACAATAGCAGCAAAAATTAAGTGTGTGGCTCCCGCTATTACACAGAAATCCTCTTGTAGCTTTTCCTAGAGCACTGGCCTAGGCTGACAACCTCCATCTCAGGAGAAAGACTGATCAATCACTACAGAGCAGCTGTAAAGGAACGTACCCACTGTCCACTCATCAAGTCAGAAAAGACAAGCACTGCTGCCTGGACTAGCATGCAAAAGCATTTCACAATTTTGTTCTGTGTGAAGCCGTAAATACTTCAGAAAACACCAGTTATGAAATTCCAAAAATTCTCCAATTGAAGTTATTAGGAAAACATTTAGGCATTAAACAGTAATCATCAATTTATGTTCCTTTTCATGTTACTGTTTCTTGCATAAAGCTTTTGAATTTACTCTTTACTTCCTGTCTTCTAATTTTTACTACCTAGTTATCTCCACAGGATGAATGCAAAAAGACTTCAATCAGCACATTTAACGAAAAAACATTTCTTTCAAGCAAGGCACAAAATTTAGATTTATTTATGTAATTTGATTAATCCCAATTTTTTGTTTCACATTAAGTACAAAAAACAACTTGAATGTAAGTGTAAATACAATTTCCACAAAGTAGTTCAACGAGATTTAAAATCAATTATGTATCCAGAACTGTAAAGCACAATTAAAAGCAGCCCAGGATATACAGATTGCTTACCATAACTGCTGAAAGAGCTCATACTGTACCAATATATTTAACAACCTCCAGTAATAAGTTTTCCTTTCTAATCTTTCATTTGAAACGCATTTAGCAATTCTGTACCTAACAAAGAAAGCATTAAAGAATGAGTAGTGCAGATAAGTTTTACTCAAGCTGAGGGCTAAATGAAACACACATAATTAAAAATAACAGAACAATTACTTAAATATTTCGGTTGAACATTTCTAAGAACGAAAAAGCTAAAATACTACAGAAAAAACAGCAACAGGTTCAAAGACTTTACTTCTCAAAGAACGTAAGGTGTACTGTAGCTGCCTGAAATATTTTAACAATTATAGAAAATTTTATTTCCAAGTTTGGTAGATTTGTATTTTCTAGATGACATACATTTAAGACAACCATCCATAAACTTATTTACAAATAGAAGCTTATTCATTTTAAAATCTGTATTAAAAAAAACAGTTTTGGCACTACCCATAAGGCAATGGATGATATGTACCTAAGATAGCAAATGACATAATGAAAGCATAACCAGAAAAATCATATTCCTTATTAAGTTAAAAAAACATGTAAGACTTTAATTATAGTTATTGGGGAAATTAAAGAATCACCATTTGCAAGTCACTGAAACACCCTATCCAAAATACTGAAGATTCTTTTTATATGCAACAGGAAATTGCTTTAAACCATGAGTCCACTGTGCCATGTCTTGTGGGAGGACCTGATATTTCTACGGTTATTAAACTATCAAACTAGTTTTATTACCAGGAAAACAGCAAAAAGTTTGAGAAAATGATTTTCCTACTTAAGCAAGCAGAAAAAAAAATATCACTCTGAAGTCCAGCCTTTGTTAACAGTCTACTAAAAAAAAAAAACCCAAACGTAATTTTGCCATTCACTCCACTGAGCAAAGACCACAGTTTCAAACTTTTTTATTGATATGAATGGTTTTAACAATTTCCTTTTCACATTTCCATCAGCTTCAATGATAGTTGAACCTTAGAATTAAATTACTCCATGTTGCCACACTTGCACTGCAGAGACTGCAAAGCTCAGATTTCATAAACTGTGGATTTCACTTCAATTTAAAAAATAATCTTTGCATTTACTTTAAATTTATAAAAAGATTTTTTTCAAAACTTAAGGCAAAAACAAGTTTTATTGGTTATGTTTTTTTAAATCTGAGCAGGTGTACAAGGCTGTTTAAATATCAAAAAAGCTAATACCATATACAGTATTACCAACAAAAGTAAAGAATAAGGCAGCATGCACCCTTAAGACGAAAAGAAAATTTAATTTTACAAGATGTTTAAATAATCCAAAGGCAAAAAGTGTCGGTCTCCTCTAAGAGTATCTTCATAAAACATGGAAATTTTAGAGGACATCAAGTTACTAAAATATTCCGTTCAACATTTATACAAATACATTACTACAATTATAAGTTTACATACAATCAACTGACATCTCAGTGTTAACTAATTACTTAAATTTACAAGACAAACATAAATAAAGCTGTTAAAACAGGCAAGTACAGTACTGATCTATCATTCAGCACAATGTATTCCATATTTCTTTCACCTTGAAAAGAATCAGATTAGAATTGTGCGAAGTCGTTCTCCAAACCTAGAAATAAAATAAAAGAGAATTCAGTATACCTATGCAGGTTTTACATGGGCATATTCCAAATGCCCAAGTCCTGTTTTCAGGCATGTAATTTACCATTTAACAGCCTTTTGTCTGTTTTCAGAAGAGGCCACAGTCTTTAAGGTTATTTTTAATTATGACATCAGTTACAGCATCAAAAACAAACTGCACATTTTTTGTGTCTGTGGCACATGTGAAGTGAGTGTAGATTTCCTTTGTGTCTTTTCTCTTGTTCAGATCTTCAAACTGACACTGAATGTAAGCAGCTGCTTCTTCATAAGTGTTTGATCCTAGAAGGAAAAAATTGCTCAGTAAGCAGGTTTCAAACTGAGAAAGAACAAGATGTAATATATCTCTGAAGGATGTGGTTCTTTGGAAATAGTTAACCTAAACCTGAAGAGGAGTAATTCCACAACCATTGTTTTAAGATACCATAAGTAAAACTTGAAGGAAGCCTTCTGGATACATTTTTAAGAATAGAAACTAAGAGCTCAATTCAATTCCAGCTGCAGGAAGAGCCTTTCCATTTACTGAAGTGGCAGACAGACCTAGTCAATGACCCATCAGTGTTGCCTAGAGTAGGATATTTGTTTCCTTCATTCAAGTTACTTACTTTATGCTTTAAAAAGGTTTGGGTTTTTCCCAAAGATTTGACATCCCTATTTCCCCTGAGCTTTTTACCTCAAACATGCTATTTTCTACACAATGGCATAGTCTGAATTTACAATGAAAACAAAGGCTCTAAGATGCATTCAGTTAATTTATCCTCTTTTGCTATGTATTTCCCAAGTAAGTAACCTACTTCTAACACATAAGTACACTCCCTGATCAAATAAATTCTCATGTATCTTCAGGGATTTCTGCTAGTGAAAAAAAACTACACCTAACTACAAAACCTGCAGGACATGAGAAAAAAAAAGAACAGGCTAAATAAATTAGGCTGAAAAAAGTTGCAGCAGTAACATTTAAGTGGTATCAGTGGGCCAGCACTTCACCTGGTTAAAAAGGTTCATCTGACTTAGCCGTATTTTATTTGTGATCCATAAAAACATCTCCCCACCATCTTCAGCTTTATTTCATCTAAGTATTGTAGGAGCCATTAAACTCCTCATTTGTGCATCAAAAATGAACTAATTTAACAAAAAGACCCAAAAACTTGGCATCTCTCCAATACCTGTGTATTCAGGGTAGCAAATAGTGAGAGGACTCCTTTTGATTTTTTCTTCAAAAAGATCTTTCTTGTTCAGGAAGAGAATAATAGAAGTGTCTGTGAACCATTTGTTGTTGCAGATACTGTCAAACAATTTCATGCTTTCATGCATCCGATTCTGTAATTGGAAAAAAAACACATTGTATTTTATCAGACTTCAGTAGTAAAATCAGGATATGTATTTTTGAGTAGTTACAAATGAACTAGAGAAGTTACAAAAGTAAGTTTCTAGCATACGGATTCATATTTTACCACAGGATATACAGAGAGGCCAAGACCACTACAAAGAACACTTCCACAAGTATAAGCAACTACTTTCATTTTCCCCTTCTAATTTCTAGACTTATGCTGTTTAAGATTTTAGAAGTTTTCTGCGTGTTTTCACATTTTCCAGCAGAGATATTCTACAGAGTCGCTGAGTTACCTGAATTAGTTTTATACTGATTAGATCTTTCAGAAATTGAAAACCAAATTCTGCACCTCATTGAGATTCCAGCAGTAAAAAAAAAAAAAATAATAAATTCTATGGAACTAGAGAATCAAGTGTGCAGATATTTTTCCTCCTATCCTAATTTTTAACACTATAGAAAAATTATCTAACTTCAGCCAAGCTCCAGTCACATTTAAGTAGCAGGATGCTAGCTATGACCTTCTTTGACTACGTTTGACTTGAGAGGGTGTTTTTTTTTAATTTCTCTTTCCTCCCCTATGTTCTATGAGAAGTTGTAGAATATGAGGAAGAACACAAAAGTTTATTAATGATTCACACAATAGATAAGCAGTACTTCAGACCAGTCAGCTAGTAAAAAGCACACACTCTGTGTATACCGAGGAGTACACACAAAGGAGAAATCACACCTTGAAAGAGGAGAGGGAGTGGAGGGGGTTGGAAGGGAGAAGGAAGAGCAAAATTTCTGCGACTAAGGAAAGACATCAGAGAAACACATTTAGAAAGAAACAAAAGCTGAAGACTAAGGAAAGAAAGGAAAATAAAACATGTGCTAAAGTACAAACAGGTAAGTCAAACAATTTCTTATTATACACTTTTAGCACCCATAGAGACTAAAATGTGTATTACTGACAATCTATCCTCATTAATATATGCATCCTTTAAAACATCAGTGTATTTGAAAAGAATAATTGTCTCATAGTATTCCTTTTGAGAATAAAGAAATGCTTTGAAACCCAAAAGTATGAATTCTATCATCATTTCTCTGAGATCTTTTACACAAAACTCATACATTCTATAAAGCAGCAATACTCCAAAAGATGTATTTATAGCTTTCCTTTCAAACTTATTTAGGTTCTATCCAACAACTATTCCCTTCTTCAGCATTAAGGTACTTGCCATTTCCTCATCTTCAGCCAAGACCAAGTCATAATCACTTAATGCCACACAAAAAATAATTGCTGTAACACCCTCAAAACAATGAATCCACTTCTTCCGCTCTGATCGTTGGCCACCGACATCAAACATTCTGCAAAACAGAAGCGCAAAGCAAAGAATGAACTTCGGATTGTCTAGCTTTCTGAATGTTAACCAACAAAATCTGAAACTATCACCTGTGCCAGTCTGATCACAAAATTTTTGAGAAGGCATAAAAATCTGCAACCTTTATTACTACTTAACATTTCAGAATAAAAAAACCAATTTTAATAAAACCTTAAAAGCCTTCCTATACAACATTTTACAAAACACAAGTGTGACATGAAAGTGTGATATGAAAGCTAAACAAAACAAATTATTTACAATAGCATAATTCATTAACAAAGTTAATTGTAATCTATAAAAAATACACAGTTAGCTTTACTAAATGTAAAATAGATGAAAGTGTTATTCAACCTTTAGTCCAAATGAATGAATAAAGTATCTTTTAAGGTAACCGCTAGGACATGTAGGGTCAAACAACAATTCTCATTCTTTACAGGGCAGGATACAATACAAGACAGAAAAATTAACTGAGAAACTGAACTAGAAAACTGCTCCCTTTGTTGCGGACAACAGTTTCTAAGGAACACAAGCAATTAAATGCTTTATGCTGATGGCAGTACTATAGTGTCCATCTGCATGGATCTCACCTACTTCAATAATACGGCACTGCTCAGTGCAAAAATATTACAATCAATATCGCTATTGAGAGGTATAAGAAAACATGGCACAGCTTCCCATATTAATAAAAACGATATCGTGAAAAAGTATTATTTCAAATAACAGCAAAAACATGTAAAGAAAATAGGTCTGCACAAGAGGCATTGTATGATTTTGGCTTATTCAGACTATGTTGCCAGTATGTATCCTGGGAAGAGAGGAAACATGCAGAAGACGGACAAATTCTAGAGCATTAAGTATGGTTTCCAGTTTGTATTTGCAGATACTGATTTTAGCTGGAAATGCTTGCTCCAGTTCAGAATAGCCTCTCTGCCCACAGTGTATTTCACAGTGATGTCTGCCTCTTTTTGGGGTTGTCTTTCTAATAGTGCACCTCACAAACTCCCAGTTCTTTATGCAAACGATCTTTTTGCACTCATCACTGACATTTTTATATACTAAAATCTAGTACTAGATGAAGTTTTGGCACCACAGTTTCACAGCAAACAGCTCAAGAGCAAGTAATAAGAACATGGACTGTTTTACAAAATAAAGCTGCTTCTCCATGTGATATGAATACAGAGAAAGAGACACACACAGAAAAGAAGAAGAACAAGAAAAAAAAAATCTACTTAGCATACAAAATTCTTAAAAAAAGAGATAAAGCTGAAAGCACCTTTCAGAAAAATTAGCTATTCTGAATAGAGTGATCTTAAACTCCATAAGCTTTCCATCTGTCCTGTTAGAAGTCATACTGAAGCCTGTTAAGTCAGAGTTCCAGAAGATTGAAACATTCATAGAAGCTGCTTAATCTGCACATGAATTTTAAAAAGTTTTGAACGAATTATTTACAAATTCTTCCTTCCAATATGGGAAGGTATACACACCCATCTTTCAAGCACTTGCCTCATGTGCTAAAATTCATGGTAACATCCATGGTTTGACTACTCAAAAGAACCATATTTTGCTTATGCAAGTTAAAGTCTATGATGAACTATAAAGGCATACAAGGCACTGCTGAAAAAACTGAATTTTTTAACAGCTGAATCTACCTCCCTTATCTAAAGAATGAAGGTGTTAGAGAAATGCTGTAACGGCTTTCCATTATTTCAAGAAACCAGACTTCCCTAATGAAGTTACAAGGTGACTATACCACATTAAGACAAAACATAAAGCATTAAAGACACTTCCCCAGTCACCGCTCTGCTAAGCTATGTTACTTAGCTCTATTAAATGGGTAGCTTTCTGAATGCTTTACCTGCAACTGTGCAAATTTAAGGACTTATGCAAGGTCCTTTCATTAACACAATATACTTCTGAAAGCTAGTGTGGCCAGATTTGCTATGTTCTGCTTCTTTCAGACTATTTAAGCAAAGAACATGATTCCAGTACCCATATAAAATGTGATATGGGCCAAAAGGACACCAGATATTTATTATGATTGCTTTAGTTCCTTTTTTAAAGTTATGTAAGTTGTTCTTTCCAGTCCCCAGCCTTGCGAAAGACTCTGAATTTGAGAAATATTTTCTTTGAGGCACGGTGAGTATTTACAAAAATATGATACATATGTGGAAAGTCTCACATATTACACACTTATTAAAACTGACCCATATATTTTATTATCCCCCTTTCCTATCTTCTATGGCCTGTAAGACTCCAGAGGGAACAGGTAGATAAAAAACCTACCAATTTAATGTTAGTGTATTACATGATTACGTAAATTGCACTAGAAGGGATTCAATTACAGTTGTTATTTTTAGAAATCTTCCAAGTGTTCCGAGTTGCTCAATTTCTATTTAAAAACAAACAAAAAAAACCCCAAAACAACATAAAAAACCCCCAGTAAAAATAACTAGAGAAGGAAACAAATCAAAAGAAAAAACAAAGACCCCCTGGCTTTCTGATCAAAAACTGTGAGAAACATAATGACCTCAATTCAGGTCTTCTACTTGCATATACTGCCACGCAAGTGACAATGCTCTTCGCCCATTTAATGTTCCACAATGGAATAATGCCACCTTTAAAACATTTTAAAGATCACATCCATAGGAAAATATTTTGTACATGTATACCTTAATAATTAATACCTTAAATTTTAGCAATTACTTCTGTTAATTCTAATGCTAATGTTTTATAATCTTACACTAAGACCTGATTTTTCATAAGAATTTGTTATATTATCAGAAGAAGATTTCTACAAAATAAGGTATTCTTTGAAGACAAAAGTAGTAAATAATCAGACTCAACTTCTGAAACTATCTATGGAAACAGGATGAAAATGAGTTGCTATTTGCATTTTAGATTGAATCAATAATCAAAGCTAAGTGCTTCATAGACAAGGCTGAAATGAGGCTCAACCTCAAAGAACACACAGAGCAGAACATGAAAGAAAAGATAATGAGAAAAAAATTGAAGTACACAATATTGCACAGCTAGTCATGTTTATGTACCCTCAACCTGGTATAATCAAGCCTTTTATGCCTTTAGTTCATCTTAGCAGTTCTTTTCAATGTTATGCAAGAATATACTTTTTCAAGCCCTTCCAGTAACTCATTGAGCCTATCTCCTAAGGCACCTAGAACTTAAACACCTGCTGTACAGGTGTTTAAATGTACAACATTACAGCTAAGCACACCTAAAGGCCTGTTTTAAACTTAAACGTTTTATAGAAGTATAATCATACGGTCTTTGTAACTGTTCTAATAATCAGTACAGCCTGGAAGTAGCAATCTGCATACAAATTCATTGAGAGTGTAGAAGAATTTAAACCCATCTACAAAAGAGAACTGAACATTGGAAATTGAGTGAGAAATTGGATAGCTCCTCAGAATACTGAAGACCTCTCTAGGGGCCTGAATAAAGACTCCCCTCCTTAGGTTTGCAAGACATTCGCTTCCATTTGGCAGATATTATTTCATGGATGAATATGAATTTTGTATGCTTAAACCCTAAAACAAGGAAACAACATATTTACACAATACTGATGGTCTTAAGCATTGATATAGCAAGTACTGCAATGCATTGACAATGAAAAAACCCAACTTTCCATGAAGATACTAAACAAATATATTGTATAGACATGCTGACAACAATCTCTGCACAATCTAAATGCAGATGTAACGTGAGTTGTACTGAGTTTTCTTTTAATTCTTCCAAATCAGAAGGAGGTAGAAATTTATTACATTTATATTAACCTATGCTTTCATCATAGAATGTCTTTAGACATAAAATGTTCAGAATATTAACATTATTTGTAAATCTCACACCACAGGAAAGTAAATCGTGATTTTCATCACTAAATAAAGTACTACCTTAAAGTACAACACATTTGAAAATGGTTCTTCAGGAAAATGCATTTACTCTTTCATACAACACTAGAAAATACTTCTAAGTCTCTTCCTCTCCAACTGAATTTAAAGGGCAGAATCTGACAGAAGAACAGCTATTTAACATGACAGAAAACAGTACTTTGAGATTTAATTTACATATAAAATATTTTTTTACAGAAAACTTCAATAAAACTAAAGCAGTTATTACTTAATATCTGCATAATCATTCTGAGTTATTACAGGAGTTCCAACAACTCCTACATCCCTTCAGAAAAATGGAGTCAAGCATGAGAAATTTTTTTCAGAATAAAAGCAGGGTGGGGGAAGAGAGAGGGAATCAAAGTCATAGTTAGACAAATCTGTTAAATTACATCACTGAAAATCCATCTTTCAGAACTTTACAGAAACCATAACAGATAGATAACACAAAGAATGATTTACATACTTAAAATGAAGATCTTTGAAAGTAAAGTGAGTTTCCACTATTCCTGTAGTTTTCACTCTAGTCCTGAGAACGTCCTGTTGGGTTGGAATGTAGCTGGTTTGTGCTATCCTGTCCAAGTCATTCAAGTAACTGAAGGTAAAAATAAATACTACTTTCAGTTATTCATAAAATAGTAACAACATAATTACAAAGAATTACATAAGTTCTAGGTCCAATCATTATATAGTGCCTGACTTTTGTAAAATAGGTTTCTCTGAGTTAAGACAAAATACAGGACATACTATTCCCCTCAGTTTTCCAAGTTTTTTTGAAATAAGCTTTAGAGACAGATATTTCATCCTAGAAGGGAAAAAATGTATGCAATTGACTCCACTACATAGAATTCTTCTTTTGAAATCCCAAAATGCAAACATGGCTCTACATACGCCAATATTACTTGCACCACCTAGACCCCTTCATCTTCGTAACCTGCTGAGCTACAAGTTACTTTTAACTAGAACCAAAGACCAAAATTACTCAATTTGATAATAGGTATGAAAAGAACTCAGTGCTTTGACCAGAATTTATGTGTTTAAGAAAATGCTTAATGCCTAACAATTAACTTCGAAAATTTCTATTTGCACACATTTTCTATAAAAGAATGCTTTCATTGCCAAAATTCTTGTGATGAAGGCCAAGAAGCCCAGCATTTCTACAAACCACACAAATCTAATTTGTGCTTTTCCCATAGTAAATAGGGGAGGAATGTTCTTCTCTCAGTGTAACTAAAGTTTGTGATTTTAAGGATACAATTGTATGGCTAAAATAACAGTTTTCTTACAAAATTGGAAGCAGGGGTATCTAAACCAACAAAATAGAACAAAGGAAGTTAATGGAGGAAAGTAAGTGATCCTCCAGATGAAGTGCTTCATGTTGAAGAAAGTTTATAGAAGTGCTAACTCCTAAGTCAAGAGATCTGTCATTACGAGCTCAGCTTGTTGCCATCTACCCTCTCTATCCTTAGAATAACTTCAGCAAAAAAGTAACAACCAGGCTGGAAGTTACCATATTTTCAATATAATTTGATCACATTTCTATTTATTCAGGATGCCTATAATTACATTAATCCAGCTGCAGTCTCCACTCAGTTACCTCATCTGCATGTTTATTTATGTATAGTTATTCTAAAAAACTGAAGAACCAGCTGAAAGAAACTGAAAATTCTAAATTCTAAAAAACTGAAGAAACCAACTTCAAATACTACAAATTAATTAAAAATGATAAAGCTTTTAAAAAATTGCCCTATAAGGCTGGTATCACTGCTCTGCCCTTCTTCACCATCTCACCTCTCCCTCCATTGTCTCCTCCTTGACTGACCATTACTTGCTCCTATCACATCTTATTTCTCACAGCCTTGATTCCTTACTATTTTGCTTTTTTAATGAAGTACCCTAGCATACAATACAGATCATGATTGTTACCTTTGCTTGACACATTTCTAAAAGAGACCATTAATTAACAAAGAAAATCCAGCAGTGTTGACCCATAGGAAAAACTATTATGAACATGAAAGTACTGTCCTTGGTAACACAGATTAACCTCACATAATCTAGTTTCATAGACATGTTCAGATACTGAACAGGTAATTGAGTCATGTTTTTGTAATAAAAATTGCTTAAAGCATTTTTTGCATTCCTCAAGAGGATGAAACAACTGGTCAGAACTCAACTCAAATTCATAGTACTACACCTCTTCCTTTCAAATCCTGAAACCTTGGTTGGAGCATTTTGACCCGAGTAAACAACATCTTCGTCCAGACACTTCTAAGTTTTCCATTTACATGGGAGCAGAATTCCTAAAAAGATCAGACTTCTTTTATGTTCTCTTACCTACTACTTACAAGAAAAAAGAGAATCTTGTTTGTCACATAGTACTTACTAGGCAGCAGAGTCATTAAGCTGATATTCTCTAGATCTGTTGAAACAAGCTTGAACTCCACTGTCTTTCCACAGTCTCTTGATAACTCCAGCAAGCTCTGCCGTCATAAATCCTTCTTCTGCTGCTCCAGCTAACACAAAAAGCTGACGAGCATCATCCTTTAGAAAGCAGAGACAAAAATTGATAAATCCAACAAGTCTTATCATTTAAGAACTATATTCAGCAAGCAAGTTACTTTCTTAACCTGGTAAATACGAACATAACCAAACAAAAACAACTATTCATTTCTACATTTTTCAACAACGAAAAAAGACTAGTAAACCAAATTTCTCATTAGGTGACAAAGCTGCTTATGATCTGTTTATAACTTGAACTAAGCTTCTATAAGCAGAGGTAGTAACATTTTGTACTCAAGTCTAAAGTTAACCTTATTTGCTTATTAAATACCACAAACAGAACAGAATGGTTACAATGCATACTAGAACCCTCAAAAATGCAGATGTAGAAATGCAACTGAAGAAAACACATCACTTAAGCTTCAAAAAACAACTCCTGTTTGAAAGTAACCAGTAATAATTTATTCGCAAATCATGCATCAGGAAATAGAAAACTACTTCTTAAAACCTTTCCAGATAAATCAGTTGCAAATGTCTACTACCTTAATTACTGAGACTGAGTTTTCTTGGTAATGCAGTATCAAGGAAAAAAAAGATTTTTCAAGAGAGCAAATACTGGATTTTAAGACTATATATGAAAATGAGGCTGAATACAGGATGTAATGGAATTTTATCCAATTATGTTAGACCTGTAAGGCACTGGAAAAATAACATAGCAGCTGGGTGAAAGAAAGAGATCCACATTAATACTCTCCTGTGGGTAGTAGTTGTTTGACCTTGTTATTAGCTGTATGTAATGTATAATACTGCCAAAGTATGCCAGCCAGAAAAATCAGGACACTTGTGGCTTGTACTACTCACAACATGTACTGTTTCTCCAATAACTAAAAGAAAGAACAGGTGATACTGAAAACAAGGACGGAAAAGAGAGACCCAGACACATCAGCTGAGAACTGAGAGTATTTCAAGAAAGAGGATTTAAAAAAGCAACATACAAGGTTATTCTCACAAAACAGTAAGTGTAGAGAGAGATGCAAATCTGTAGAAAAATCTGGTTCTGTCACCTTTGCTGTTCAAAAAACAAACTTTAGAAAAAAAAATCCTCATCATAAGTACAGAAAGCACTAATTGCTCTAAAGATATTGTCCACTGTAAACTTAAATAATCAGAGATTATGAGAGCTAACAGGGAAATTGTTTGCAGAATATTAGTAATGCTGATATTCACAGCTTGAAAACAACAGTTTGGAGTTCAGTCAGCTCAAGGCAAACTTGAAGAGATTTATATATATCTATATGTATACACAGGCAGCTATACATATGACCAACAGGTGTCTGATATATAGTTCAAGATGCCTGGTTAAAGCTAGAGAGGCTACAAATCTAAAAATGAACATTCGCTAAACAAATGAACAGAATACTGATTCCTGTACATGCACAGGAGAAATTGTGGATAACTAAAAAATTTAATGGATTATCCTAATAATTACATAAAAACAGAGCAGTAAAGATCAAAGGTTTGGATAGTCACATCTCATGGATTATAGTTTGAGCAATATACCTGCATAAAAGAAAACTGAATGACAATTCTGATCTTGAATATTGTTTGTGGATGCAAATGCCAAGGACTTACAAATCATAGAAGCAGCACATCCTGAAGAAGGGCTAATACATTAAGACACATAATGGAAACAGCTTAGAAACTGATAGTCAATTTTGTCATGAATTATTATACTATTTTATACCTAACATGGTTTGACTTTCAAACATACAAAATTTACTCTCTTTCAAACAGCTTTAATCTCTACATGCTCTAAAATGGCAGGAGGGGGAAATGGGAGGTGGAATAAGAGAATCAATTTCATTTTTTTAAAAGCCCAAACATTAAAATAAAAAGTGTTCTCTGTTATCCCCATGCTCCTGTTTCTGAGGATGACAAATACTACAGACCACCACAAGTGAGGCCATATGCAATGATCAAGTCTTATCTTCAACTATTAACCAATGATAGATACTTTCCTTTAATTATACATGAAAGAGGCAGCTTCCTCTCTAGATGTCACTATTTTTATACCAAATGTCATAAATAACAAATAAATTAATTTAACCATCTCTCTAGGGAATTATAGAAAAATCTTACATTCAGAAAGTGGTCCATAGCTTTTTAAAGCACATTCACTAAATGTCTCTCAAAACATAGTTTATACTTCAGTACTGAAATGTCCTGTAGGGAAAAGGAAGACAAACCAGTCTTGAGACTGACCATTACTGAAGCTGCTCCCTTGAGGCAACAGCTTAAAAACAAACAAACAAAAAACAAAACAAACAAACAAAAAAAACCCCAAATCAAAACAACAACAAAAAAAAAACCAAAAACCACCCTATCAACTTGCTGCTTTACCATTAACCTTCTGATAGAAATAAGAATAGATGATTTTCCAAACAAACTTACTAATTTAGAATAAAACCCTCAGTAATTTAAGGTAGAGTCTGAATGTAGCAGTTTTCATCAAGAATTACAATTTTGAGCTTTCTTTGCTGAAAAGCGACATTTTAACAAGAAAATAGTATAAAATTTAAAAGGCTACTTTATAATCAAGAAGTAAACATACTTTTTTTAAGTGAGATTGATGTACAAGACAAGCTCTGAATTATTTTTTCTATTTCTGACTTGACAATTGGCAAAAATCTAGTACTGATGTTCCATAGCAGCATTGCTCTGAAAAAAAGAATATGGACCACCAAGACCTGCCTCATTGCAAATGGATGGACAATTATTTTAAGATTATCCCTGACAAAAGTTTCCCTCATCATTGATATAGCTCTCTGAAGCCCAGAAACTCAGATGACTTCTAATTGATGTCCTATATAAAACAGCCCTCAAAATCTTCTTGTTAGTCATTTTATTTGCTTATGCCTAAATTTATTCCTCCTCTGTTTTTGCTTACTATGTATTTAGTAACACGATTCTACCATCTGCCTCTTTCCAACACTGCCAGACAGCAGCAAGGACGCCATTGCACAAATACTGAACTAACACACAATAAGATATTTGTGCTACCCCAAAAAATTTTACTCTTAAAGGAAAACAGCAGGAAACATGAGAATAAATGGAGAGGGGAATACCCAAGGAATTGATTTCTATGGAAAGAAAATAAAGGCACACATTCTGAACTAAGTTTCAGTGCTATTCAGACTAAAAACTTTCGTGATCAACTTTTTACTAGTTATGTTTACAATTAAAGAGATTTGAGGTAGAATTAACATATGTACACAAAACAATGACTATCTAAAAGCAAAATGAAAATTAACTAATAATTCACAACTGCAAATCAAATTTAGACTTCAAATACAACTCTATGACCCACATTACATAATCTTTTGAGTGTCTGCCTTCCTTATGGCAACCATACATAACACATTTCACAAGGTCACCACAGGTATATTCTCTAATATTTATAAATTGCTTTTCAAGCAATCAGTAAGATCTTGAACACAAAAACTTCTTGTGAATGAAGAATTTACATACCATTTCTTATTTTTCAAGACCCTCCTCTCCTCCAAACTGTAATTCAACCCTGACATGATAGAAAGAACTTAATTATGACAAAATAATCTTCTGACTACCCTATATACTTATTTCAATACATGAACAGGAAAAAACACTTCCTGCATCTTTCCTGCAAGATAACCATAATGCAGGCAGTTCCTGTTTCAAAAACTACACTGGTGAGCATTCCCTATTCTGACATCAATTTCTATGGAAAGAAAATAAAGGCACACATCCTGAACTAAGTTTCAGTGCTATTCAGACTAAAAACTTTCGTGATCATCTTAAGCACTGCAGCACAGAGTAGATTCCTGTAACCAGAAGACAAGCAAAAACACTTAAGCTAAGCATTTTACAGAGATTCAGAGTCTCTAACCACCTGACAAGACATGGATGTAATCAGGATCACCACAGGTAAGAACACAGGGTTAAGACTGAAGAAATAATAAGCCAAAAGAATGAATTTTGCAGACCAGCTTCAATAGGTGGAAGGGCAGATAGACCCATCAGAGGTTTTTGTATGCAGGACACTAGATGAAATGAGATCGAAAGAAGCAGAAAACCTTAGAAAAAGGTATTCAATTTCCTGGGGAAAATCCTTAATCCAATCCAAAAAAATAGGATACCTGCAGTAGGGCTACGCTCATGTCTCTGCTTTGAGTAAAATAAAGTCTTCCACACTGGAAATCAGTACAAAGCAGGATCGAATTAATAGGCTTGAAATATTTTAGGCACCACTGTGCCTATGACCTAATTGAGAGGTGTAAATAGTAGCTAGATGCTTACCTCTTTAAGCTGTGGCTTTCAAGGAACATGAAGATGTCTAACTTAAGTGACTTACAGAACACAATAGCCCACAAGTCCATACAAATAAAGAGACATGACAGCATAAAGTTTTTCAAAAACTCCCTAAGACTCAGATGTTTAATCTTCCAAATTTAGATACAATTTGGAGACTTGTTTCTAAACCAAACAGTTGCCATGAATCAATCCAGTGCTGATTGCTCTGTAGGTCATGTTGTCATGTGAAAACCAATGACATTTAGTTTTCAATCAAACTTCGTATCCTACAAAGATGATGTTTTGGATATCAAGGGATTTCTTCAGGAAATAGTAACAGATAAAAACTGAAAATTAACGGATATTTCAGCTGTATATCTGTGTGTGTACTTCAATACTCACAGCCCTGGTTGGATCACCGAAGTCTATCTTCAACCTCCCCATTGCTCTAATGATAGCAATAATGGACTGAATGGTGTTACTGTAGACAACAGCTTTGTACTGTTTACATTCATCTTCTGAATAACCAGCTTCATGGATAATCCTACGGAACAAAACCAACAAATTCTCTATTCAAATTAAAAAAAAAAAACCAACAACAAAATCCAATCCTCTATCATAGTATTCCACCATACTTACTTCATTTGTTTCACGATTGTGCTTTTCCCTGATTCACCAGCTCCTGAAAAACAGATGTGTGAAAACTCATTAGTTGTATTAATATATGAAGTCACATTTCGTTTCTAAACTGCAAATATCTAACCAATTTAAAAACCTTTAACAGTTAAATGTTTATTCGTTACAAATCAAGCTTTAATATCAAAATGTAAGTGCCAAGGTGGAAGATTCAAAATCAAGATATTTTAAGAACAGATCATTCAGTTCTAACAAGAAATCTGCTTTTCTGTTTACAGAAGTGACTATAATCTTTACACAGTCTGCTGGTATTTCTAATGCAAACAGATCATCAGTTGTTCACCTTCAAAGAGGTCTGAAGCTCAGTTCTTCTAACTGCCTTTTTAATCAACACCTAATCAAAAACCTTCTTTAAGATCTACACACTGTATCAATAGTCTTCAGTGTTGCAAATGAACATGTTCAAACTCTTTGTGGTTCCAGTCCTTGTAACCAAGCCCTTGCAAGAAGAAACCAACAGACAGACCGCTTTTTGCATGAGGTTTTCCAGACATGCGAATACCATTCTCGATGCTTAACAAATTAAAAAAATAAAAACAAAAAAACCCACGACAGCATGCTATGTAAAAATACAAAGCTTACAAAAATAATTAGTATGGCTGCAAGCATACAGAGAAAAAAAAATGCAGGATTTGCTGTCTCAACAACCTTAGTTTACTCTCACTTTCTTTAGTCTGCTTCTTTCTCCAAAAAATTATGGAACTCCTAGAGCTGTGATCGACTTCCTTTAGACAGCACTCTCCCAGCTTGCCTGTGACTTATGCTAATTTTCCCTCTTACATTCCCTCTTTCTCAATATGGTTTTACAGAAGTGAGTATAATCTCCACACAGCCTACAGGTGTTTCTTATGCAAACAGATGACCAGTTGTCCAATTCCAACACAACCAAAGAAATCGCTCTTCTTTAGAGGTCACTGTGGCTACAGGAAGCCACTGAATAAGGCTGTATTCATCTTCAAAAAAGGACAAAAAGGGGAATCTGAGGCGTTATGGGACAATCAGCCTCATCTTGATCCTCAGACTAATTATACAGCAAATACTCCTGGAAGTCATTTCCAGACACATGAACGAAAAAAATGTTACTGGGAATTGCCAGCATGGATTTACAAAGTGCCTAACTTGATAACTTTTCAAGAGGATAGAGCTGGTTTTTGGGATGAAGGACACCAATGGATGTCATTTACTTTCACTCTGATAAATTACATCGTATGGTCCCAATACTGAAAGGAGATTCATTTTTTTTGCACTCCTGAATGCAGAGCTCAACCAGGTTTTCTGATAGATGTATTTGTAAAATTTCCTTCCTAATCTCAGTGTGAATAAGTTGTCCATACAGCAAAGTGAGAACTCTTTTAGAAAGTTTAGACAGAAGCAGTATTAAATATTTCATGTGACAGCTGCATATAAAATTTCAGAGCTAGCTGTACTGTCACAACCAAACCCTACCCAAATTTAGACAGACTTGATTCTATATTTCTCAATCATCTAGTATAGGATGCTATTTATTGCCTACTTCTTAAGTGTCATAACTTGATTTCAGCTTCACTACTGCCAATAACTTGAACAGTCTTATTGGCTCGCTATTTAGATACAATGTGAAAAAATTAACAAAAAGTCAGTGCTGCTCAGATTAGGTAAACGGCAGGGTATCTGTTCCAAATTTGAAAGAATGGTGGTCTTTTTTTTATATTTTGTTTGCTTAGTTTTAAATGAAAGTCTAAACTACCTATTAGGTCATCAGCTGGACAAAAGAAAATTTTAATAACTGATGCGTATTTTTGTCTCTTTCACACACTTTGTGTCCTTTGTGCACCCATTACAAACAAAAAAAAAAAAAAAAATAGAGCAACACTTTCTATGAAACCCCAACCTGAAATACAGAATTTTAAAGCTTTTATTCGTATAGTTCAGCAGGAATAAAACTTCAACTAAGTCTAACAGTCTTATTACATCTGCTTGACAGAAAGCAAGTGGATCCTTATGCTTCAATGTACAGACTGACAAAGTGTGGAAGTGAAGCATCTCCAACTTATCAGCACAATTTCACACAGAAAACAACAGAACCATGTTTTCCCCCATAGAATCTACTGTAATCTGAATGGTCTTCTTCCTCAAAGTTTAATAATCAGGCTCTACCTTCATATGTCAATACCTCCACAGCTAGTATTGCTGCTATCCAAAGCAGCCTTTTACCTGGATCCAGCATGAGCTGTGATCGCACTTAGTGAATTCCTATCTAGAACATAAACCCGGGTCTATGACTAACCCTGTTGCACCATCCATGGCATCTCAAGCTCAGCTAAATAAGAAGTATTAAATTTCTATTATTTTTTTTCTTTAAGAGCCAATCTTTAACTCTGGAAATAGAAAGAAATACATCAATGCATCTTCATGTTCAAAAAAACAACCAAAAAAACATGTAACAGATCAACTTTGCATATAGCACTCTGAAGGAACAAAGTAGGGGTAGCAAAGGTGAAATAAATTTAAGAAACAGCTAAAGCAATATTTGATTCTCCGAGCTCCTACTTGGCCTGTAACACAAGAACTTTCTAAAAAAATTATTAAAAAGACAGACTAGGTTGTACACTATGATTTTAAGGGTCTTTGCTAACCTAAATGATTCTATGAGCCTATGACTCACTACCATGAAATTGTAGCAAACATCATTTTAGACAGATTCAATATTCTTTTACTTTCCAAATGGAGAAAGTCTGTGTTTAAAAAGAATTTAAATAAGCATTTTATAATTTGATTTAAAATAACAGGTCAGCAGAAATATTACTTTAAACTACTCATAGCATCTCATGATTTATTATCCCACACACTGCCTACATAGCAAGCATTCCAGAACTACAAATTTCTGAAACAAATGCTTTATGCACACAAGCACAGAAACGGTTGTTTGTAAGCTCTGAGATCTTAACAGCAAGATTTCTAGCTTGTGAAGCACTTGCTCATTGCTTACTAAAGAAATTAATCAAATACCAAAATACAAAGCAACACAAACTTCCCAAAGTTCACAGTATCCCTCTTTGGAAGAAACCAATTGTTAAGTACAACAATTCCTAATAGCACAAATATAACACTAACACTGAAAAAATTGTGGACTAGATTTCAGAGAAAAAAAAAAACATACCACAAACCAAAACAATAAAAAATACCACCACACACAGGAAAAAAACAACAACCCATACACACACACACAAAAAAAAAAGAAAAAAAAAACCAAACACACACACACAAACACCCCAAAATACCCCCCAAAAATCCACCACAACACAACTAGATTAAGAGAAGAGTAAGATGAAAACTGAAGAGTTGACAGGGCTGGCTTTGAACCACCATCTAAGTCAGACAAAACAACAAAACCCACAAACAAGTAGAATAGTCTTTTATGTTGCCAGAAGAGAGTACAAGTATGGACAAGAGTAATTCATATAAAACTTTTAATGGATGCTTGTCAGCTTTTCAGACTGTAAACCAGGAGACTTGCACCAAATTAACTAAAACACACACATACGTGAAATTTAAAAGCAAAACACATTGACTTGTCCTTTGTTGGATTCACTTAAAGTCCAGTTCTCACAACAATCCTATCCAGTCTTCTGTCAGACCTTAGTTATTTCCTCTCTCCTGTCTTGTGTCCCCATTTCCCCTGTTTGAAGCCACCCAGCAGCTTATCATCATCATCTTGTATTCTTCTAATTATGGAGCAACTGCTGCCACTGACTGAGTTTATGTTCCTTTTTGCCCTTCCCAACTGTTTTCATGTAGTCAACCAAAGGCTGACAGCACTCATAAGGTGGCATGAGTCTTGGAATTTCTGTAGATACTAGAATTTGAATGTGCTAGGAAACTTTGAAAGAGTTAAGAAAGAAACTGTGTGAGTAGTAACAGGAAGAAAGTATTTTAGTAATTTAGCCTTGTAGTAACAGAGTGTGAATCCCAGATTATATCACTGGTTGAAACCACAGGAGTGACAGATTTTAGAACTACGACATTGACTCAGATAAAGGATCTGAGATCATCTGCAAGGTTTTGGTAGCTGCATGCTGGCTTAATTCTACAGAAGCAGCACCATTTAAGCCTGTAAGCAATTGTTGCTTTTGTAAATTACCTAACAAATCAAGAACTAATTACAACTAATCATTTCTTTCCTAGGTCTTCAGTATTGCTCTTAGTAGATGCTTGAAATCAGTGTACAAAGTGGTCTATATATGATACATAAAACATCATTTAAGAAAATATTAATATAAATGTTACCACAAGAAGCAATTGCATATTAACTTCTGTTAGCATCCTGTGTGTTTATTTAGACATAGACCTCCAATAAACTGCTTTAAGTTTCATAGATACCTAGGCTATTATTACAGTAAACACATGAGCAAGTGATAAAGACTGTATTGGTTTAGCATTGAAACAACTAAGAAAAAGTATGGTGTTATATTCAATATAACCTCTGGAACTCAAATTCTAAAAAAATAAAGCTTATGGTGAAATGAGCACACACCCCATTTTGCAAACAGTAAGGTAACTTTTATTCACATCTTTATCTCCAGAAGTATTAAGTTTCCAGTTATTTCAAAATTTATATTAGTGCTTAATATTTTTTTATGACAAAGGTTTTATGAAATTTCATTTTTGCTTAGAATTTCATGCATGACCCCTTAGCAGAAATTTTTTGTTATGTGCAATTTTACATACAACACACTCAAATGTGTGCAGCTTCTGAATACAAATAACAGCTAGCTCTTCAAAACTCTTCTTATATTTATATTCCTCAGCTGTTTCAAATTACTGGCTGTGCAACTACTGCTATATAGTAGGAACCCTTGTACCTTTATGTGCATCACTTACACCATAATCATACTGTGGACTCATTGTCTCACTATGAAGGAAAGACTCAATACAATCACAAGTGTCACATTTCAGAAACTCTGTGAAACATTCCAAACGAAATATGGTACCTGTGAATTGAATCTACTTCAAAAAAATATGTATCTCAACGTGTATCTCTTGAGAACGTACAAGAGATCTCTTACACAGTATAATTGTCTTACAGAGGGGCAGTTCCATTGTACTTTAAAATCTGAAGCACGTACTTCAATTAAGATATAGGCACAGCTTCCTTTGTGTGAGATGCCAAACCCAGCACGACTGTGACAAGCTGAGACTCAAAGTTGTGGAAATAAACCTCTTATGTCAGAAACTAAATAAGGGAATGGATGCACATTTAAACATGAAAGCCACATAGTAATCATGTTTGCTGCCTCACAACTATATGCCACATCACCAGCAGCTACAATGTGTGTGGCTCCAGGTTTAACCAACACGTTGATGCTGATAGCAGCTTAGTAAGACTATCAGTTGACTACACAAATGTATCAACGGCCAGCCTTCAGTGCTCTAAAAGATCTGAGAATCTCTTCAAAATTCAAAGTCCAGAAACTTGTTAGTGCTTCTAATGGAACTTCGTTAATAGCAAATAACTGATCTTCTCTTCAAAATTAAAATAATATTTAAATTTGTTACTTAAAAAGTAAAATGGTTCTCCTTTTCCTTACATAGTAATAGGCTCAGAAACAATTACTACATAATTTGAAATTATAGTATGAAAGAACATTAATGATTTTCCAAAACATGAGTTTCAGTGGATATTGTATACGACCATACTACAAGAGATAAATGCTGTGTGCTCCAGAAAGAACCACCTCCTTCACTCTTACAATGTTTACCAAGACAGTTATTATCAATTCCTGCCAGCAGAGTAAAGCATATCTCATCCAGACCTCCAATTATATATCTAATAAACCTCTAGAAATCCAGAGTGCCTTGACATTTTTCCTGACAGTGTGGCTGGCCTTCATGACCTTTTACTGTTCACTGAGCTATAAATACAGTGGGCAATGACTGTAGGTTCAGTGACTGAGATACCAGTGAGAATTTTTACTCCTAAGCAGCCCATTATCAATCACAAATATACTTTACAAAAAATTCCCCACTGCAACAGAGGCATACTTTATGCAGGTTATTCCAGTGGAAAGATACAACAACAGAACTTGAAATTCACAGCATATTTCTATCCAAGGATCCACATGCAATTCAGAACAACACTACTGTTGTATTATCTACAATTGGGGCAGATTTGACTGTCCCTGCTATTGCACATTACGATGTAACTATACAAAGAGTTGGGAAAAATCAGAAAGCAAAACGTGTGCGTTCCTATCAAAACAGGAAATAGATCTTACACAAATCTCAACTGATTTTATTCAAAGCTCTACTTGTAACACCAAGGCACTATTTGCAAATGAAAGAAATGTGTACTGTAAAAGTTTATGCCAGGGCAAATGCAGTTATACTACAAGTTAGTCCACTGTTGTAAAAGTAGCACAATAAACTTCAGTTCACATTAATTCTCAGTCTTCATCTATGTCTAACTTAACAGTGTTTTTCATCTTGTAGCTTGAGGACTAACACCCACAAAAATAAGAAGAATAAACACATTGATAGGTGACCTAAATTCACTGCAAAAAGGTCTCCATCTCCACCAAAAATTTTTAAGCACTTTCAAAGTGACACAGACTGAAGCGTTAAATGAAACAATCTAGCCACCCAGATTGATCTTTTTCAAAAGCAAACATCTTTAGAACTCTTATTTGTATTTGAATCAGAAAAGAATATTCATGTGTATACTCAACTATATTCTTTTGTTACATGCACATGCATTTTCCACACAAAGTTACCTATAAGCAGAATATTATTTGTCGTTAACAGTACTAGAAAAAAAATGTTTTTTGCTGTTTAAACAGACTGTGTATTTAACTGGTCAAAAATTAAGCTGAGAAAGCTTTGACGCATATAAAAATTTTAGTGCATTCAAACAGGCAGTTGCACCCAATAAGCCCAGAAGCAAGGAATAAAATACCTATATAAATAGCAGACTGTTAGGCCTCAAACAAGTATGTTGTCAAAGCCTGATCTAATCTAACCCCAAAAGGTACTATGTTCCAGATCAGCACAGAGAAAATAACCTAAGCAGTCTCTCATCTAGGAATTAAATGACAGCCTTTGCTAGCAAACACTAAGGCACTAAAGCATATTAGAAGGAATCTCTGTCAATGTCATTAAGAGCTTTAGAAAGCATATAATGGTTTTGCTAAGAGTTTATTGGATTTATTAAGGATCAGTAACTGAATCTGCATACAGCTGAGCAATCTACTTTCAAAACACTTGAAGACATATTTAACCCATCAAGAACACAGACAACACTTATATGAGACTTAGAAGCTTATTGTCAGACCACTCTTACACAGTACATCACAGGTAGATTCTGACATCAATGAGCATTCAAAATAACATTTAACTAAATAAAATCTACAAATACTGAAGACACTTGTCTTGTTTATTCCCAATTTTGTTATTGCAAGACATTTATCTCTAGTCATACCAAGTTTTAAAATTGCATTCCAATACTACAACTGCAATGTATTCTGTTTATAATATTACTACAACTTCACTGTTTTAACCAGAGACTAATATCTCTGTTCTCTTTACTCTTTGGACACTGAGCTGGTAGTTACGCTGCTTGTCCACTACCATGTTGCATTCTTCACAAAGTGCTAGGTAGAAGAGGATTCTTTTGAGCCAAGACTATGACTTATAAATTAGACTAGCATAAAGAAACCTAAGTCTGAGACACCTTGGGCTTAGAATTAAAATAAACTCCTACCTCCATTTTCTAATCAAGACAAACCAACATACTCCTTGAGAAAGACTGGCACCATCTCTTTTTCCAGCAATAAGGCTTTCACAAAAGTGGGGTTTGAATAGAGTTTAACATGTCTACCAACTGGACCTCACAGGTGAACAGAATTTCACATTGTTCCTAATCTGATTCTATGGTAAACTGTGACACAGAAATGCAGAAATTGACAGAAACCTGTTCTGCACCCATTTTCCCCTCCACCCACTGCTATGCATTTCCACTACTCCACTTGCATAAAGCATTTATCTCTGGTCCTCATCGTGCTTTTATTCAGGTCTTCACCTGTCCATTATGAAATATCAGTTAAATGGACCATTCTAGCAGCAAACTAAGTCCAAACAGGTCAGTCAATTTGACTATTAAACCAGCACAAAATTGCATTAAGCATTTAGAAGTGTCATGCTGTAAGAACACTTTCCTTTTTAGCAGCCCAGGGCTTCTAGAACAGCTCAATTGCTTATTAGACCACATGCACTGCTTGTTTCCAGTATTCTGACATGGATTTAGAAAATAGGCAAGAACCTCTTCTGTTTTACTGGAAACTATTAAAAAAACCCAGATATACATAACATCCTTACGATTGTGATGGGTAACAAATTTCATTATAAGCCAAACAACTACAACAGCTTCATCTACTAAAAAAAAAAAAAAAAAAAAAAAAAAAAAAGAAAGAAAACAATCCCCACATACCACACACAAGCACCAGCATGTTGTATGCAATAAATTGTTTTACCAGCTTTGCAAAGGAAGAGGGGATACAGGTAACCATTTGATTCCAACAGTATTTTCTTTTCAAGAAACAGACTATATTAAACTTTAGAAGATACTAAAAGTCATAAACCTGCTTCACAGCTTGAAGAGGTATTTTCATTACAGTACATTGATTTCTTCTTTAAAAGCAATCTGTTTAGAGCAATGATTGTAAAGACTTCCTGTCCACTCTGGTTGCCTAGATACTGTTATATTGCACTGAAGATTTAATCAGGTACCTTTGCTAAGTATATTACACATTTCAAATGCAATACTACATTTCTAAAAAGTATATACAAAGAAGTAATGAGGTACAGTTTATTTCATAAATTGAAGCACTGTATATTCAAAAACTGTTGATTTCTTTAAATAAGTAGCTTTACAAAAAGTATTTTCTAATTTCAGTATCAATTTATATGGGTACATATTGCAGTTTACATGCATCTCTAAATATAAATACATAGCACCCATATAAACATATAGATACTTGTTAACACCACTACTTGATATACTAAGCTGATACCTAAACATACAAGAAATAGTGTTACTCAGAGCTTCAATGACCTTTCAGTTACCAAAGGAAGGAAAGCAATTTATTTGTCTACCATACGTTTAACAAATCTGTTATTTAAAGAATTGATTCTTAAATGCTCTATGTCAATTACCCCCATCAGTTGAGATCCTGAAAGAATAACATCAAAATAAATTAAAAAAAAAAAAAAAAAATCACAGAAGTACAGTTTTCAAGGAAGTGGTTGGCCATCAATTAAAGCAAAATGAAACAAAGTCAGAATTTGACCTGAACAGTTAACACACTTTCAAATCAATGAATAATGCATATGGCTATTGCAACACTAGGTGATTTTTAGGTCATTTTGTTGAGACAGCATAAACAGATAAATGATACTTTACCTCCTGTTACATATTCAAGCTACAGATAATTCCAGAGATTTTGAAGCTGGCTCCACAGCTTTGCAAATTCCAAGGGCAAAGCCATGATGATGGGCAACATCTTCCAAATCCACAACTCTAACACTTCTAACAGCTACACTGTGAAAGGGTTTTGAGCAGTCACAAACATGGTTAATTAGTCTATGACATCATAACCTTCCTTCATTTCCCACCCTGATTCTCATTTAAAAAAAAATCTTATTTTGTCTTGTCTGCTCATACTCAATGGACAAGGAGAACAAAATACATTCAGCATTAAGAAGAAATGAGTTCAAATATTTCAGTGCAAAGGCATACATTCCCAGTTGTCATGGTTTAACCCCAGCCAGCAACTAAGCCTCACACAGACACTCACTCACCCCCCACCACTAGGATGGGAGAGAGAATCAGAAGGGTAAAAGTCAGAAAACCTGTGGGTTGAAATAAGAGATAGTTTAACAGGTAAAGCAAAAACCATGCACACAAGCAAAGGAAAACAAGGGATTCATTCATTACTTCCCATGAGCAGACAGGCGTTCAGCCACCTCCAGGACAGCAGAGTTCCAACACACACAACAGTTACTTGTGAAGACAAATGCCATCACTACGGACATCCCTTCCTTCCTTCATCTCCCCCTAAAATATATACTGAGTATGATGTCACATGGCATGGAATATCCCTTTGGCCAGTTGGGGTCAGCTCCCCTGGCTGTGTCCCCTCCCAGCTTCTTGTGCACCTGGCAGGGCATGAGAAGTTGAGAAGTCCTTGACTGCTTAACAACAACTGAAACATCAGTGTGTTATCAATGTGGTTCTCATTCTAAATCTAAACCACAGCACTATACCAGCTACTAAGAAGAAAATTAACTCTACCCCAAACAAAACCAGGACACCAGTACAAAAAGTGTCTTAGCAAAAACAGATTGTCTTAATCATCTAATAAATTTTAATATCTTAATTATCCTTCCCCTCAGAAATGTCACTATGTTGAGCCACTTCAAAAACTGCCTTTTTCTGAATAGTCACTCAAAACAGGGACACTCAGGTTCAAAGTTCTGATTTTTCCAGCTGCTCTCTGTATACCTTACCAGGTTAAATACTTTTCAGATAAACAATCTCTCAGGTGCAGCCAAATAAGTTCCATTTACAGAATAACAAAACAGCAATTTACACAAAGCCTGAGATAAGAGTAGGACACTGAGCAAACAAAGGCAATAAATAGGACAGCTGATCCCAGTAAAACTGGACAATGACTAAGACTCAACCTCAGAATAGCAAGTTTCACCAATGCCAGTTCTCCTATACATATCATATACAATAAACTTTTAATAGCTAATTATCAAGTCAGTTCAGACCTTTTATTTCTGTGCTTCCATGGCAGAAAAACTTCACTCTTAACATCTTAATTATCTCTTTTCTACTTCCAGTTTTCTACCTTGACATTTGCCAGATAGCGTACTACAGGAAACACTGCAGACATCCGTCAAGCTCAGCAGCAAAACTGACTTCAAAATTTCGTGCCCTCTGAAACCAAACTCATCGCTTGGTTTCAAAATATTTAGCCAGACTTTATGATGTGCCAACTACCCAATTCTTCCTTCTCAGAGAACCAAAACAACTAAAAGGTAAAACGTGGCAGCAAAAGAACAATCCACTTTGGCAATATGATTATGCAAATCTAAGTCTTTAATAGCACAAAGCCCAACTTCAAGTTGTGCCAACACAACAATGAAAGGAGCTATACTGTAAACTTCAGTTCTGAAGTGAGTTAAAAATAACTTCACAAAAGGAGGTTAGCTTAAATACACAACCATTTCAGTAATATAATTTATAAGACTGAAGTAAACTGTCATATTAGCACAATGATGATACAATAAACTGTGCTGCCAGAAAAAGTAGGAAGAAAAATTAAATCGGTGTATTACAGAACTTATGTATAGTCTTGAGGCACCACTGACGCTGGGAGTGAATGGCTTTCCAAAAGATACCTTACCAGAGCTTTTTTGGTCTCTAATTCAGGAGAGGTGGAGGAAGGGGAGAAAAACAAACAAACAAACAAAACCCAAACAACAAAAACAAAAAAGGAAACATTACATTGTTTTTAAAAGACAACTTGAAGGAAAATTAATTCTTAAGTTTAATTTTTTTTAACTCTTAAATATTTTTTAAAAGCTGTAATGCCTGATGCAAAAGACAAGTTAAAGCACTCTCAATATATCCATAACTACACTTTTTAATCAAGAGACAAAAAAGCGAAGTTGCTATGACTGGTATTATGACATATTTCAAAAACGTACAGTTTCTCTTTGGCCCTTTCTAAAACAAGATGTACTGAAGCAGATTTCTTCTTAGAAACAGTAAAGAATTAAAATCATGATACAATCATAAATGGTGATTTTATAAAGAAACCTACAAAATGAAGATTTGAAATAATGACCTGAAATGACTAAAAATTTGTACGCCACCGAAGTCTGTACACACGTTAAAGAGCATTATTATGATGTTTTTATAATACACCAACAGTCAAATAGAAAGAAACAAGCATAAAACAACCCGAACAGTAATTCTACAATCACAACAAAAAAACAAGCGGCTGTGTTTTCTGTATATCCATGAGCTCTACTTCACAAAAGAGGGATTATTAGGCTAGCTGAATATAATAATTTTGACTTTGTTGTTTGAAATTATTGTTGTATTTAGTACAAAGGCTTGAGGATTTCACTGACTTAACTAAAAAGTCGGATATAGAAGTTCACATAAATAACACCCTGATTGCTAGGGTCCAATTGTACCATATTAAAATGCAAGAGAGCTCCTAGTTCAGAACTGTTGCAAAATCTAAGCAGGCAGACGAAGTTGGGTGTAGGGTGGAGGTGGCAGACAGACAAGACCAACAAGAAAAACAAACAAACAAACACTTTTAACATTTATTTTAAGTATCACAAAACACCTTTTCAATAAGAGTTGAACTTTGTAAATATCTATAGATGTCTCTGAAGGTGACACAAGAAATACTTTGTCAGAAATGTTTTAGATGAGGTTGGCATAACTTATAAAGATGAGATCAACATCTCTGAAGAGTGCAATACTTGCTTGTGAGAATAAGGTTTTGAGAGCTCCCATAAATTCAGACTTCTAAAGTCTCTTTTGTCTGCAACTGTGGAAGGCAACACTCTGGAGGAAAGACAAGGGAAGAAATGGTACAAGCAACACTTTTTTCTTTTTTAAACCAATGTGCAGCCAGGTCTGGAGGAAGGCAGGTATTGGCAAGGACTGTGAGGATCATGCTGTTGAAAAGATGAGTATGCAGTGGGAGACAGTTGACTGAGCACACAGAAAGATACAGATCTGCAACAAATGAAAAGCAGACAGGAAAAAGATTTCAGAGATGTGAAGATTTAGGAGAGCAACTGAATAGAATTGTTCTAGTTACTACCTTAAGGAACAGGAAGAACTGCAATGAAAAAGATGAAGAGCAGTACTCTGTCTTAAGTTAAAAAACAGGTATCTTTAAGAACACAACCTGCCAGTGCTCCAATATGAATCACAAGGATCTATCCAGGAATGGAAAAGCGGTTCTGTTGGTCGTGAGTATATCGGTATCCAATGACTTCAAATCTGCAAACGTGATTATGCAGAAAGATGATGCATAATTACAGTTGTCAAATATATGGTCTGTAGCCTCCTGGATCCCAGGATGCACTCCTAAAGAATGTTTAAGATGTATCCATTGCCTTTTTCATTCAAGATACTAAGAACCTGAACACTGAATTTGCTTTATAAAGTGAAGAACGTGATATACCACAAGACAAAGCACCAATCCTATAAACCCGTGCTGCCAGTTTGAATGTATTCATAAAACCTGATGAGTTAACCTCATACCAAAAGGCTTTCTACTAAATGAGGTACTGCCTGTTCTCCTGCAGTTGGCATAAATTCAGTGTTATGTGCTTTAGCTAATTCAACAGAAATGTACTTGCAAATCCACACCTGATCTGAATCACATGTATATTAATGCAACACACAGATCAGTGACACAGAACAACCATCTCCCAACATAAGTAGAACTACATTCATTCTGCAAACACCACCAGAATTTTGTTGAACACTAGAAGTTAATTTGAGGAAATACGGAAAAGAAAAATAGCTTGGGTCTACTGCTTTCTCTAGCTGGAAGCTAGCCAAAATATACATTGTTTTTCAAAAATCTTGTTTACGCTAAGTATATGAGTTTACCTACAAGAAATAACAAAAAATACAATAAACCAAAATATTCCTTTGAACAATTAGAAAACAGAAGTTTAGGAACATCTTGACACAAATATTAAAGTACTTCAGGATAAATATTTTTCTATGTTAAATTACTAGTGTTGGACAATATACTAGACTGCACTTATATTTTTTGTTGAGTTCTCATGAAATTTAAGTATTTCTTTGTCACACGTTGATTGAAAATAGTTGTAAATAAAAGAAGTAAATTTATTTAATGATTTTAAAAAATAAAATCACCAAATTCCATGTATAAACAGGCATCTTCCATTTGGCTTACAAACTGTATGCTCAAATTCAGCTTACTTCTAATAATAAGGATAGCTCTCAGAAATTTTCCAGAAAAGGTTCTCTCTTGCTGTTGGTATAGAACATCAAAGTGCATCGAATTACAAGGTTAAAATACTGTTGCCCATGGATAATGTTCAGAATCTAGTATTTTCATCCCAAGACCTGATGCACAAGCTGCAGTCACATTTGTACAAAATGATGCATTTATTTAAAGATATGATGAAACAAAGTAGATAATCCAGGCCAACAGTATTTTTCACACATTAAATATGTCTGCTTCTTCCCAGAGACAAGACAAAAAATTATAAATCTCACCCAAATCAGTTTTATTGTTCGCAAAGCCATGGTTTAGATGCAGCAATGTCACATCTATCTCTTAATGAAATCACTACAATTTCCTGCTTTAGAAAAACCGTTAGAAAAACATATAATGGAATAAACTAAATTTAAAGGCTAGAAATAGATTGATTTTATAAACACACCTTCCCTCAGTTGAGCATTATAGTTCACCTAGTATCTAGTAGGATTCTCCAATCACCACACAAAAATATAGGTGTTTTTATACATGCTGGAATAAATCTGTCTTCCTGGGCCAACAGATACACAGCTACATGCTCTTCTTCTACATTAGCGAGGTATTTTAGCTGCCTTGCACACACTGCATTTTCCTGGCAGCAGACCACAATTTGTACTTTTCCTTCCTTCAGTATCTTTTTAATAGAACAAGCCCATATATAGATGTAGGTGTACAACTGAGTAGATTATAAACTATGACATATGGGCTGAACAAGCAACTGGGAAAGTGAGCAGTGAGAAGAAAATGACTCTAGTGGAAGTAACTTTAAATAGTTTTACCATCAGATAAAGCATTCACATAACATTTAAGACATCTGACACAGTCGCAAGGAAAAGGGAAAAGTAACAGAAATTTTCTTTCCAGGCATGTGAAATAAACAGATGCATCCATGGGTGTATATACAAAACCTCATTTTGAGTTCATTAAACATTTAGGTAATTTTTGTTTAAATAATGACTCAAACACCGGTCCTAAAATAAGTTCACATGCTAGTTTTCACACCTCTTTTTATATGGAAGGAGGAAATATTAAACCAAGTGAGCTACAGCTCAGAACATGATTAGAAAACATATGTATTTGAGCATTTGTTCCATATACTAAGATCTCACGAAACTATAGCAGAAAAAATTTATTTTCATCAAAAGCTTTTCAGTATTATAAACACAGAATTTCTAAAATAGAGAAATAAAACATCATAACATAGGACAGATATAAGAGCATTAAAGAACTGAAAATAGTGACATAACTCATTCTCAAGTTTAAAGCATCTTTCTATAGATGTGGACTTTATCCATATCCATGGAATATGATGAAAGATATGAAGACAACTACCAAACTACATGTACAAGAAGTTCCTTACAGAACAGCAAAATTCTGGAAAATAATTTAATGCCTTGCTAGAAGACAAGGCACCACCTTCAAAGAACAAAGTAACATCTTCTGCAGATCACTACAGGATAACCTCTCCATGCAACATTCTGAGGAGTCCAAAAGTGTACAGGAACAGGCACATTACCATCCAAAACCCTAACACTTCCTAGAAAACAAACCAAAAATGAAAGCCTTAATTGTTTCCCTCACAAGCAAAATTTAAAACCTATAAACACATTTTAGGACATTTGCTTTTCCCATACTAGCTTTGTTTCATCTCTTCATCTACATATGAAAGCTCTACAGTTCCCTGTGCCTTTCTGGAGCTATTTTAAAATTTTGCAACAGAAATAAGTCATTTTAGAAGTCTACTATAGTGTTTGCAGTGAATAGAACACTGTAGATGAGCAATCCAGCCAAATCGGTGTCAATGAGAGTAAGAAACTGGTCAGTAATTGTAAAAGTTTGTCTTAAGCTGTAGCTCTGAGAGGTGAAGGGGAGCAGGAGGAAAGCTGCAAATCAATAGTTTTTTTAACTCCAGATCTGAAGGACCCAGTCTGGTCTAGCTATACAGTATGTACTACAAAACTCCCTACAACAGCAATACAATGCAAATCTTGCAGTATCCAGCTCTTGTACAGTAGCTTTAGTCCTGCAAAAAAGGTACTTCTAATTAAAACCCTTGCTTACTTTTTTCTTGTAATTTTAAACAGCTTATTTTACGTATCTTTACACACATCACTTATAATGTACAAAAAAGCTAGCTTCAAGTACTTGTAAGCAAAACTCAAGAACACATGATAGTATATATTGCTTTATGATAGTGAGTCACTATATTATACATTTAGAACCCACATCAAGGTTGTACTTCCCATTACAAGATTTCAGCAACATAAGCAACTTGCACAAAAATAAGACAACACAAAGTTAAATGATGCTTTTGCCTTGCATTCCTTCGATGCTTTCTGCACTTTATTCTTACAGCAACAGTTTCCAAGATGTTCGGGTCTACAAGAAACATTAAGAACAAACACCCTCCAGTCTAAAACCTCCCTCCTCTGAGCAGAGGTACAGAGAATCCACATCAAAAGTTTGAGACATTATCCCCTTTTATGTGGAAGTTGGGGCCCGCTCTAAGCGAAGGCCCCGGGACAAACCACGCCGTGCTGCTTTCCGACAACGTCCCTGCCTCTCACCCTGAAAGAAGCCGAGGTGCCCACCGGCGTTACCGCGCTGCTGTGCCACCTCCCACCCCCCCTTGCCGCGAAAACTCCCGAGGAGCCATGAGCACGTTCCCCAGCGGGGCAGAGCGGCGCTCCCTCTGCCGTGTTACCCCAGGCCGGCATCCCCGCGCTTCGTCGAGCCCGGGGAGCGGGGCCTCCCCTCAGCCACCCCCGGGTGCCACCGGAGCTGCGAGGGGGCTCGGCGGCACCTGCCCCGCCCTCGCCGGGCCCTCCACCTCACGGCTGGCAGGCGGGGGCAGCGCACCTCGCGGGAGCCCCGCACCTCGCGGGAGCCCCGCACCTCGCGGGAGCCCTTACCCAAGAGCAGCAGCTTGACCTCCCTAGCCGCCTTCTCGCCATCCTCCCGCAGGTTCCTGTCGATCATCTTGCTCCTCTCCACCGCCGCCTTGTCCTCGGCGCTCAGCGTGCAGCCCATTTTGGGAAAGGGGCTGCGCTACCTAGCCGGGAGAAGAGAAGCAGGGGAGCGCCGGGGTTCCACGCCCGGAGCGGCGCTGAGGAGGGAGGGGAGTGAGCGCCTCCCCGCTCTCTTTCTCTTTCTCCCCCTCCCTCACCTGAAACGCAACAGCGGCGTAGGCGCCACACGCCGAATTTACCTCACACGCAAGCGAGCGGCGGGCAAGAGAAGGGGGAGGCGGGAGAAGGGCTGCCTGCAGCCGTGCCCAGAGGCAGGCGGTGGGGGACGAGGCAGCGCGCTGCTGGCGAGGCCGCGCACCGGGGCCGCTGCTGCCGCTGCTCCCGCGGCGCCGCCCCCGCCCCGCCCGCCGGAGCCACTCGGGCGCGCGCACCGCCCACACGGCGGCGCGGGAGGGGGAAAAGGGGCGAGCGCGCGCTCGGCGAGAAGGGCCGTGCCGAGCGACTGCGCGTGCGCACAGCATCCGCGAGCCGTTGGGGCGGGGCGGGGGAACCGTAAACGTGAATGAGGTTTGAAAACGGGCGTCCGCGTGACGTCATCGCGCGCGAGCCCCAGCCGTCTGGCAGCTGGTGAAGGCTCCAATTTAAACAGTTCCGCACGGGCCGTTCCATTCCCCGGCGGGGCGGGGGAGCGCCGGGCAGGGCTGTACCAACGCCCGCAGGGGCGGTTCCAGACGCGGAGGTCGCGCTCGGTACCGCTGTCCCCGCCTGCCTTGTGTTCGCTTTCCGCCGCTCGGCTGCCGAGATCGGTCAAAGAGCCGCGGGGTCCAGCCCCCGCCGGCGCTGAATGCTTGTGGGCGAGCGTTCCCTGAGCCGGGGGCGGTCCTGGGGCAGCACCGAGGATTCTGCTCTGGAGACTCGCCGGTCGGCAGCATTTTTCCCCCACGAAAAAGCCAGACGGAACGATCCCGCCCCACGGCTCAAAACGACTCAGTCAGGTTTCCCTTGGTGTGCCTGGTGTGCTTTCTCAGAGCTCAAGTGTAGGACTGTCTGCACATCCATGTCCTATCAATGGGTTGTGTTGCCGCTCGTTCTTTAGTATAAAACTTATAAGAAAATGATACGGAATGTCTTCAGCTCTTTCCCCACCACGCACGTATTGAGCTGTTTGGATTACAAAAGAAGGTTCCTATTAGCTTGTAATAGGATCACAGAAAAATCCGGTTTGGAAAGGACCCCGGGAGATCATCGGGTCCAACCTCCTGCTCAAAGCGGCATCAGCTGAGCATCGGCGTGACGTCATATCCACGGCTTCCCTCAGCAACGTGTGAGCACAGACACTTGGGAACGAAGTAGATCTCACGGAATTCCTTGCTTGCACATGAGATAAACCTTTGTGAAACTCAGGAAAAGTTTCAGTCAAAACATCTCATAAGGCACAAGACTCTACAAGGCAAATTGGTTAAATTAAGGTTCATCTTCCCCACTGAGTCCTTAGGGTTTTTTGTTTCTATAGGATCTCAAGAATTTCTGTCCCCAGAATGAGCAGAATTTTACAGTATGGGAGGTGTTTTACCATTAGAGTACAAAGACTTCAAGTCAGACTGTACTACTATACTTGGTAAATCAAATGGGTTTTTTTTCCCTTAATACTCAAGGAAGAGTGTATCAAATGTTTGATTTTTATTGGATGTGTTGGATTTTGTTCTTTACAGAGGTTTTTGAAAGCTAATGCTAAATAAACTGTAAGTAATGATGTAAAATGAAGTAGATAATGCTCGATTAAACCGTGACTTAGATAATTTTGACATTTTCTGGTTGATTAGCATGTGCTCAACACTGGCAGACCCTCGCTTAAAGAAACCCTGAACAACTTTAACTCTGCACCTCACAAGACCTCAGAGCCATTTTATTTGGCATCTTCATTGTGGTATTGTTACGGAGAATAGCTGGGCAGCTGAGAGGTGTCACTTGCTGCTTTGCCACCAGCCATTTGACCTCCCGAGTGGTTCGTGTTGCACAGTCAATTTTCTGCTTTCTTGTGCAGACTATCGCATCCTGGCACCGTGGGATAAGAGTTTTTACAAAACAGTTCACATATGGGGGCCTAAGTCTTGTTTTAGGGTTTCTGGCATCTCCTGTGACAAACTGGCAGGGGCAGTCATGTGGACTGCTGCTCAGGAAAGCATGGAGTTACGGGAGAGGAGGACTAATAAGCTTAGGGATAGTTTTCTGGTTTGGAAATAAAGGATGAAGAATTATTTCTGAGATAAACAACATGTGGTTTGGATATTGGCAAGTGAAAGTGTGCAGATTAAAGGATAAGAATGTAATAAGCAGAGATTATGGTAGATAGAAATACGTGATAATGAGAGTAGACATTACAAGGATGGGGATACTACAAGTAGGACACCCCAACTTTGCATGGATTTTGTTTCATTTAATCATGTTCCTAACACATGGATTTTTATACTTTCAACTGAAAGTGTCTGCTGAGGTTTTGTCTCTGCTCTTCTTGCCCTTTTAGCACTGTCACTACACCCATGGGTATAAAGGGTGAAATAGGCCTGAGATCCTTTTCTCATCACCCTGTAGCAGGAAAACAACTGTATAGTGTCTGCTCTTTTACACATATAGCTAGTCTTAAATATAAGCATATTTAATTATCCCTTTAGTCCCATTTATCTTAAAAGCACTTTATTTCTTAATTAGGGACTTTTCTACTACCTTTTTCCTATTACAGTCATGTGGATAAGGTGTACCTTTTTGTGCATGAACAACATTACCTGAAACAGGGCTAGTCCTGAAGATCTGCTTGCATATGTTTTCTCTAACATGCATGTTACTTGTGTTGAAATTTGCAGCCAATTTGTATTGATTTTTAATTTTACGGGAGCAGAAGAAATACTCATTACAGGTTACATATGATCTGCCAGTATTATTTACTTATGTAGTCTCCTTTGAAATAATAAAAGATCTGTGTTCACCCATGTCAGTTGTTTATTTCTGCTTGTGGAATAATGGCCCAGGTGACAGATGTTTGTATTCTAGAGTTACTTTGCATCAAGAGAAGGTCTCATGATCGTGGAATCATGCATACTCTTTTTACAGGGCTCAAGAAGGTGGAAGAATGATTGTGCTAGCTATTGTGGCCAAGAAACTCCAAATAATCAGAAAAAAAAAATGTCAATGCAGTGCTTCACAACAAATAATGCCTCACACGATGTCAAGTGGTAGAAGAGGCCTGAATCTATATCAGGAGCCAGTATAGATCTGTATGTGGTGGCAGAGGTTCCCTTCTGGTGTCTTAAAGTATTTTCTTATCATTTAAAATATCCTACTGCATAGTAAAACAAACTATAGTTTAATATAGTCTGTATTTGGATAGTACAGCATCTGTCAGTTTTATTCCAAAGTGTCAGCAATGCATTTGTTCTAATGCATTGTTCAGAGTTTCTTCACAGCAGTGTGGTTCTACGAGTTAGTGTATTTCATCCTTATACTGGAACTGTACAGCTTTTCCCTTCATCTGACAAGTTGGGCGATTACTCAGAAGCTGTGAGTGCATTTTATGGCTTCATTCCTGAGAGAGGATTATTTCAAGAGATTTTCTTGTTTTGCCTGCTTTAACAACAAATACCTCTTGTTTGGTATGACCTCCTTTTGAGTCCCCATCACTTGCTCTTGGGCTCTTTTTTCTATAAGATTATATTTAGCTGCTATTGCTTTGGCTTAAGAGATAAAATTTCTTGTGTTTAGTACGGAATACACAGTGTTATGTGGGGATAATGATAAGTTTTTACCTTTCTATTTTGCTGTTTTTCAGATTTAAATTTAAATCATCTGATTCAATCACCTTACTTGCTCTCGTCTTTAACCAGACACAGTACACAAAATCACATATGAGAAATTGAATAGAATTGTTGTGAAAGAAATAGAGGAAAGTGGGAAAAAAACTTCAGTTTCTATCTGTGGAAAAGTGAATAGATGAAAGTAAAATAGTTTCTGAATAAAGCGTGTGACTATATGCCTATTTATAACTCAATGCCTAAGCTAAACTAAAATTTAATCTAATTAATTTAATTTTGTGCTAAGAAAACACAATGCTGCCAAGATTCAAAGCAAAGTATCTTCTTCCATACTACTGCTTTACTTTTAAACTGTGTATATTGCAATTTTGCCTTTATCCAGTTTCTTGACTTCCTTACAATTCTATTAACCCTCATTTTTTTCCAGATTAACTAGTGACCTCCCATGTGATGCTGTGGTCCCATATGGCACCACATCTAAATCAACTGACAGTTAGAAGCTGTATTACACTATTTGAAATGTAAACAGTTGAACTAATGGTAAAACAGACATCAAAGCTAGTTAGCAAATACAAATCCACTATATTAATTAAAGGTTGAATGTTCCTCTGCCCTGTTGCTAAGTCTTGTGGCAAACTACAAGCAGTATTGAAGAACATCTGGATTACAATGTATGCATAGCCAAAGCTGTCCTGTTTTGTTAAAAACACGTTTCTCTTTTAGTGAATTTGCCTGTCAGCTAAAGCCTTCATATTAGCTGCATTTTCCTGGCGAACAAGATACATGTTTTGGTAAACATAGCAATGGAATGCAAAGTTATTGATAAACATGGATGGACATCTCGCAAGAGGGACAACGAGAAACAAGTGACCAAGAAACTGACCAACTGTGTATAACATTCCATTCACATGGATACTTCATATAAAAGTGGGAGATCACGAGGATCTTGTCCCTTTTCCTTCTTTTTCCCTTTTCCATATGGCCGACGTTAGGAGAGGACCTTGCTAGTTGTCCCTGAGAACTGAGGCCTAGTGACACACTGAATCCAGCTCCGGTTGGCTGCAGAGTCCAGTCCAGGACTTTGGGTGCCGGCTCTGCAGTTGCTGATACTTTCAAGATTGGTTTTGTAAATTTTGTATAATTTTCTCTATTCTTATTTGTAGCATTAGTAAAACATTGTTTATTTTTCCAACTCTTCTCTCTCTGTCCTTCTTTCCCTCCCAATCGCCTGTCCTTAGTGGGAAGGGGGGAGAGGGAGGGGCAGAAGGGGAAGTGGTGGGAGGAGAGAAGGTTAACAGTACATCTGCCAGGGTTTTATTGTCATCTTGCAGTCTAAACCCTTGACAAAAGCTGATTCTCTTCCCACATTAGTGTGATTAATTAATAGATAGTGTATACTTTAGACGTTAATTAGCTCATAATGTCCTTGTTCAGCAATATCACTAATGACAGGGCAGACTTTAGGTGTCACGTGCAACACCTCTGTGAACTACCTCTCTAAGAGATTTTGTATGTTTAATTCAAAATTACATTTTTCGTGGAACCACAAAACAGATTCAGTTTTAACATTTCCTAACACCATAGCTGAACAAAGCTGAATTGGTTAAGCTATAGCTCAGTAGCAAACTAACACCAATAGTGCTTGTTAATATGGATGCAAGTAATTATTGTCAATGTCTTGGGAGATTCAAGGAAATTCCAAGGTGCATATTGTGCGAGGATGGTGCTGTTGGGAGAGAGAGGAGGCTTTTCCATGTAGGCCAGTATGACCTAGTACTCACTGCTGTCCTGGAGTACACAGGGAGGATTCTGTTAATTTTAATGAAGGCCATGCTAATTACACTAATGTGGGAGGAGAATCAGCTTTGTGTATGCATCCAGTGTAATACAGAGGCGCTTGAAGGTAGACTACATGTATTTTGCTAGGAGAAGGCTCAGCAATGGGGCAGAGGGGAATTTGACATTTAATTTGTATTATGTTAGCCTTTCCAAAAGATCACGTTTCCAACAAGGTGTGCGAGTCTGTAAATTGATTATTTCAGTGTTCAAAACACTGTGGATAAATCCTCTACTATAATATGATAGAGCAAGGAGCAAATGTTCAGCAGGTCAGATTTCTTTTTGTGCAGTCTGCATGTTTTTTAGATATTGTATTGTTAGATTTAATTCTGATTAGTTGTGGAAAAAAGAAGCTATATAATCTACTGTCTGTTCTAACCCTCAGCTGCAAATGAACTAATCATTATATGGATTTCTTAGTTTAAATAAACAAAAGAAGAACTCACTGAAAAATTGAGCATATTATTAATAAGATTAATAAAGATTATATTAATTTGTGATAAACACACACACAGATATAGGCTTGCTTCCATAGTGCTAAGAAGCCAGCACAAAATCCTGTAGAACTTCAGAACATAATACCTTTAGTATACTCACAGCAGAAATGAAACATACACAAAATAAACAGCAAAAAAATCAGGTAAACATAATATTATGGAATACATTCCTCTCTGTGATGTGGTCTGGGCAGCTATATTAAGCTTTGTTCTTTTGTAGGTACAAAAAAATTGAAGTTCTTTCACAGCAAGTATGAAACAGAATTGTGAACCACCAAGTATTGTATTTGTAAATGTTATTGCATGTTAGTAAAAATTATATACATTAATATGTATATTAATGTGCAATTCTCACATCAGCAAAATTATAGAGTGGATATAATTCCATTTGTGTAAAGCTTTAGTAAATCTTTTTTGTAGTGACTGTTTCAATTTTGAATTGTAGGAAGTAAACATCATTGTTCATGTAAAAATATCCACCAGTATAATGTTTATTCTTCAATGCTAGGTCATCATAAGTTTGTTGGTTTGTTTTTATTTTTTTTTTAATTAGTTTAAGATAAACATTTTTATTCAAGATCTGTAAATATACAGAGAGTGAAAAAGCTATCTAAGATGTTACGCTAAATGAGACATTGAGGAAAATTACTGCAAGAATGTTCCATTTGCCTCTCTCGTAAGCATAGGGTACCTATAAGAAAATATAAGAACTTTGTGACTGTCATATCTAGTTTCTCCACATGTGCTCTGAAAGGCAGCTCTTATGAGTAGGTAGCTTGAATAGTCTGTTTTCTTTTACTGCATTTGAAAATTGCATATGAACATGTGGTGGATTCCCCAACACTGGCCACTTTTAAGATTCAGCCGGACAGGGTGCTGGGCCATCTTGTCCAGATGGTGCTTTTTGCCAAGAAAGGTTGGACCGGGTGATCCTGAAGGTCCCTTCCAGCATGGTATTCTATGATGATTCAATGATTACTTATTGTGCTAAATAGATTATATCATGTAATACAAGGTTTGAATTCCTAGTTACAAATATACTACAAGTCCAGCAACCATTTTGCTGCCAAAGCATATCAACTGATTATTATTCAGAGACTTTTTCATAATTAAAAATTTAAAATAAATTGCAAATAAATTCTGTTGATTGGAGTAGACTATGACCATGTTGTCCAATAAATATTATTTGTTTTATTGCAAGTGCAAGGTACATGATATTTACATGTAAATGAAAATATTTGTAATATGTGGTCCTTTTTATTTTTTGCAAACATTTATGTGTGGGTTATGACAGTAGTCTTTACATTTTAGAATGCTGCATAACTGTGATCATTGATCAATAAAAACCAACTAAAACAACTATGAAATATATATCAAAATGAGTTTGTCCTCCTTTTCCCCAGGCATGATGACATCAAGCCTAATACTAGACCTTGGGATTCTGTTACTGTGACTCCATAGGATTTTCTTGATTACAAAAGATGGAGAAGGAACAAAGTTGTAAAACTGCCTGTCTCCTTTTAGTGATTATTACTGAGCAGAAACACCGAGCAGGTCTGAAGGAAGGGCCTTTGCCATGGTTTACACGTGTGCTGAATCTTCAAAATATTCCTGTTTGTTCTCAATTATACAAGGTCTTGGATTCAATCCAGAGTTATATTTACATCTTTGCTTGCTCTTACTTTTAGCTTGTTCTTAGCTTTGAACTCCACTGCTTCTGAAGAAGGCCCTGTGTGCCATAAAGCTGGTCTTTTTTTCCATGGCTACACTAGTAGATCTAAACAAAAGACATTACCTCTACCAACAAACCTTAGTTTTAAGCAGTTTATTAGTAGCGACAAAGTTCATGATTCAAATCTTGGCTTCACTGAAGTCAGTGGAAATGTTACCATTACTATTACTTTACCGTAACCGTAGTTCAGTATAGCCAGGATTTCTCTTTCGGAACTGCTCAACTGCGCCAAGTTGTACGTGTGTTTAAGTGCATTCCTGATCTACAGCCAGGGTGCTCAGCATCTTTGAAAATTACATCTCATGTAGCTAGACAGATTACACTGTCACTTATTGTGTTGCAAAAACATTGTTTTTATTGGGTAAATGAAGAAAGTCATTATAACTTTTTGTCTAAAATCTGATTTTAAATTATTTCGGAGGAAAAATACAATGATAGTTTAGGCCTTGAATTTGTAATGTCTAAGTTAATTTCCATCTCTATTCAAAATTTTGTATTTCTATGGACTGAGTAATCTCATTTAAGTTTCTCATTCAGTAGCCTAAAATAAAAGCAGAACACTTCCTGTCCTCACAGAGATGCAGATAAATACACAGGATATTTTCTAATGCAGTGGCAAGATGGGTTGTATTTTGTTGATTTATATGAAATGAATAATTACTTGGAGAAAAACAGGTATTAGCCTCACTATGGGAAACAGTGATTTCTAATGCTTCTTCCTTCATCTTCCGAACAGGAACAAGTAAACCCAACCTGTAGTTGGTTATATTTCAGTGTTCCTTTGTTTGCCTTGGCTCACTCATATAAATCAGTCCAAGCTGCCTGGGTTATGTTATTCATTCTATTTTTTGTTTACATGTTCAGTGTGCTTAAAGCTTGTAGTAGTAATGGGCTGATGATACTTTTTTTCAATTAGAGTAGTTCACTTTCCTCAATGCCTGTGCAGAATATAGAAAATCAATGGTCGCAAAGTTATTAATTTTTAAATTTAATTGTGAATTGAATACCATTATAGTGTTTAGCTGAATAATACATTAAGGCTAATGGTTCCTGCTATTATAAATGGCATTTTAAATATAGTCTTTCCTTTGAAAGCTAGGAAGTTTTGCCTTGGAGTATTATGTTGATTTGTTTAAATCTTGCAAAAATAAATATATATATATATCACATATACCAGAAGATTTTATTTTTCTTGAATAAGGTTTGTATAATCAATTGTGTTAACAGAATAAAAATCAAGTAACACAAACAATGTTTTTTATAAAAATGCAATGATGAAACACAAAATCTAATTTTAAAATAATAAGAAAATATTTTTAGAATATTTTGTATTCAAATTGTTATGGTTAGCAACAGAAATAATATATATTACCTAAATACTGTCAGCATTGTTAATACCAAATACTAGATCCATTGTAATGAAAGAAGGTTGTCATCAATATCTGTAAGACGACTGTAACTTTGGATTCCGCAGTGTTGAAGAAAGCAGTAAAAGTATCCAGAAATAAAAGCCTCACTTAACAAAATAATTTCTTCTCCAGTATACTAAAGGAATTCTTCCTTGTCTGTGTCACGAGATCACCTGATTGAATATTCTGGCAGGCAGTTCTACGCGGTTTATTCTGTCATGAGTTTTGGCTACTATATCTAGGCTTTATTCCCGAGAAAGTAGGTGCTGTTTTCAACTTGTCTCATCAGAGGCATTTGGAAGATCCACATATTTCCCTAAATGAAGCAGAACTATAAAACTGAGTTGTGAGCCTTTGCTGCAAGAATTTGAGGAACCCAGATTAAGAAAACTATGTATTGATAAAACTGCCTAAGGGAACAAAAACAGGAAATGTTTTTGATGGGAAAAAGCTATCAGGAATTTAAACAGGAAAGCCTGAGCACTGTTTGTTACTGCAGAATACTAATGCTGTCTGCAGAATGACCATTGCCCTAATGATTAGAGCTTTGATAGAAACTTAGCCCAGGCTCAGGCAATCCAGGTCCGCAAGGTTCTTTTCTGTTAAAAAAAAGCTGAAAATGGAACTAGAGACAAGGAGTCAGAAGTCAAACTATCCCCTAAATTAGTAGGACCAAGCTGCAGACAAGAATTATGATCAGAAAAAGATCTGTGGTGCTCCAGAGAACACACACCAGCTGGAGTTAGAGAGGTGGGAGGCGAGGTGTGTAGTGCAGCCCAGCAGCGAGCTCCAGCCGCAGCACAGTGATGGGTGCGGATACAGAAATGGGGACCTGGTCAGAATGAGGGACAAGCAGGTACAGTGCTGGCACACAGAATGGGTCGTGATCTGCAGGACAGAAAGCCTGGGGAACAAGGATGACCTGGCAGTGGTTTAAATGCTGTCATGACTGTGTCCTTCGTGGTGTGACTGGAGGGCTGCACTCCCATGGCTACCGAGGCCACAGGCAATGGGCTCCCAGTGCTGCTTGTTCCGGAAACCTGAGGCTCGCAGGGCTCGCTGCTCAGTAAAACTTGTCATTAGAGAAACCATCGAAGTTCTTAGTAGCTCGTTTGCTGATAGATAAGAATTATTATGTTAAACAACAACTGCAATTCACGAGTTTCCACTTCCCCAGGCTCACAGCAGTCCCTCCTCTGTCTGCCAGGGTTCTCTGGGCTGGAGCCTGAGGCTCTGCTCTCAGAGCAGACCTTCCAGCAACCGGCATTGTGTCTTCAACCAAATGGGCAGAACTGTGTCTCAAACTGAAACCAGATACCGAGCGACCAAAACAGTTTGGAATCCACAAACCTCATATTTTTTTAAAAACCAAACCAAACCAACCAACCAACCAAAACAAACCACAAACAAACAAACCTCCAAAACCTTATAATGTTCTCATAAGTGCTAAACTGACCCATGTCATAGATTTTCTTCATCTTAAACAAGCCTTCTCTCTCTGATCTATACTTTCTTTGCATATTAGAGCAAAAGAAGAGTAAGTCCCATCACAGCCCTTGGTTTTGCTGGGCAAAGTCAGCATGAGTTTAGGCTGTATTGTGCTGTTCCAGAGATATTCTGAAGTATGCTCAATTAATGTACAAACAATAAGTTTCTACAAGTGTCTGTTCCTACAAAAACAGATCTTATATTATTGTATTATCTATTGAAAAGTAGCGATGAGATGACACATATAGAAATGTTATTAAAAAAATATTAACATTGAAATAGTGCTGATGAGGTACCCCCTGCTGCATTATGCTGGTCAGCCTGAGTCAAAATAACAGAAAACAGATATACAGTTCACTTCCTTATGAATTAAAAGGTTGGAATAAAATCAATTCCAATCAACATTTTACTGAGTTTCCTTTTCCAGAAATAAATATTTTAAATTTTTGGTGAAAACCTGTAAGGTTTTAGACTGAGTATTCCATGACATTCAGATTGAAAACGCAGCAATGTGCTCTATCCGTGATTCAGACCTTGGAGAGATTTAAGAGAAGTGAGCTGGCAGATTTTTAAAATTTGTATAAAATTTTGTATCTTTATTTGGATATGTATTTTTGTCATTTGTGACATTTATGTCTAAATTATGTCCAGATTTTCACCAGTGGATGGGATTTGTAGAAGGGTTGTGCAAAAAGCAGGACTCATTTCTGTTCTGTTCAGCACAGTGCTTGATAACTTTGAATTAATTATCTTCCCATATCTGATGTCACTTGCACGTGACACACTGGCCAACAAAACATTCTTGTAATGCTTAACCCTGGGAGAGGTGGAGGGAAAAGTTGTTTATATAGGTAAACAAAGAATACCCCACCTGCAGTGCTGTGTCCAGCTCAGCACAGGGAAGACATGGACCTGTTGGAGAGGGGCCAGAGGAGCCACAGAAATGATCAGAGGCTGGAACAGCTCTGCTGTGAGGACAGGCTGAGAGAGTTGGGGTTTTTCAGCCTGAAGAAGAGAAGGCTCTGGGGAGACCTTATTGTGGCCTTTCTGTACTTAAAAGTGGCCAGTAAGAAAGATGGGGACAGACTTTTAGCAGGGCCTGTTGCGACAGGACAAGGAGGGATGGTTTCAAAATAAAGGAGGTGAGATTCAGGATAGACGTGAGGAAGAAATATTGTTTTTACAATGAGGGTGGTAAAAGACTGGCCCAGGTTGCCCAGAGAGGTGGTAGATCACAGAATCACAGAATCACAGAATCGACTGGGTTGGAAAAGACCTCAGAGATCATCGAGTCCAACCCTTGGTCCAACTCTAGTCTGTTTACTAGATCATGGCACTAAGTGCCATGTCCAACCTCACTTTAAAAACCTCCAGGGACGGCGAGTCCACCACCTCCCTGGGCAGCCATTCCAATGCCTGACCACTCTCTCTGTAAAGAATTTCTTCCTAATATCCAGCCTAATTTCCCCTGGCAGAGTTTAAGCCCATGCCCCCTTTTCCTATTGCTGACTGCCTGGGAGAAGAGACCAATCCCCACCTGGCTATAACTTCCCTTCAGGTAGTTATAGAGAGTGATGGAGTCACCTCTGAGCCTCCTCTTCTCCAGACTAAACAAGCCCAGCTCCCTCAGCCTCTCCCCATAGGTCTTGTGCTCAAGTCCCTTCACCAGTCGTGTTGCTCTTCTCTGGACCCACTCCAGCACTTCAATGTCTTTCCTGAACTGAGGGGCCCAGAACTGAACACAGTACTCCAGGTGTGGCCTCACCAATGCAGAGTACAGGGGATGCCCCATCCCTGGAGACATCCCAGGCCAGGCTGGCCTGGGCTCTGAGCAACCTAATCTGGTTGAAAATGTCATTGCACAGGGGTTGTACTAGATGAGCTTTGAAGGTCCTTTCCAACCCAAACTATTTTATGATCCTACAATTCTATAAGTATATAAAGAGGGGATTTTACCTCTCCTTGAAGCTTTAATAAGACAAATATTGAAATACTACTTACATAGCTAGTGTGGATGCATGAAAAAAAGGAAGTTGAAAATTTACAGTCAACATATAAATCATCATAGAAATGCCCAGGGAGAATCTTTAATGAGAAGGACGAGGAAGGTGAGCAGGCAGTGGAGGCGCTGGGTGTGGGGTGTGTGGCCGCGGCACGGGCAGTCTCGACAGGAGGCACCACAGGCTGAGCTGCATGGGACAAAAGCCACTGAAAAGTCACTGAGGATACCACTGAAACTTTCTCAGGTGACAAGTATGTAATTTAAGGGTCAATGACAGTTGGAAAATCAAAATAGATAATCCATTTTTTATACTTCCTTAATGTCAGTATACCTATGATAAAATACTTTAGGAATGAACTGTAGCAAATCCCTTCTAATTAGAGATTACTAATTCCCTCAATGTGATCTTGCAGAAGATCCCAGAAATTAAGATGGTTCCCTTAGTTAAACTCAAGCTATGTGACTTGCCACTGATAGCTGCAGTACAGAATTCTGTAATTTGAATAAAAGGAACCTTTTAATTCATTGTAAATCGTGGTGGAGATACCTGACACCTTTCATGTTCCTTTTAACTCCTTTTTAGCTCATTGCTAGCTTAACAGCTGCTAGGCTTTACAATTATAGTCAAAGCCTGATTTATGTTACTAATTAAAAGTCACCTAAAAGCCATGGGAAAAGAGAAGTATGGGCATGTAAGTGTGCAGTACAGGTCTGTCTACCAGGTTTATCAAGCCTTTTAGTGGATCTGGCTGCTGAATTTTGATTCTTACAAAAGTTTCAGATCTTGGTGACTGGCAGAAAAGAAATGCTGGTGTTTACACTAAAAAAAAAATCACTGTTGTACTTATATTATTGTGCAGAGTAGTGTCATTCTTCAGTCTCTCATTTGATACCCAAACAGGATAGTCTATGTAATGGATAAATATGACAATGAGAATTGGAGAGAGAGCAGATAGTTCTTTCCATTTATGACATCATGGGTGAACATGTGAGGCAAAAATGTGACTTGACCATGGAAATTACAAGGACACCGTGACCAGCACTGATAGTGAATTGATTCTACAGATGGAATGCCCACACTGCGTTGTTCAGGAGTGTGGCAATTTCTGAGCTAACAGGACCGTGCAAGAAAAACACTTGGTGTTACCATGCTCCAAGGAGGGCTTGTGAGGTCGGGCGTACTGCAGCACCTTGCCCAAACTGCGGAACTGGGTCCTCAGCTCCTCTGGCTCCTCGGCAGGGTTTGAAAGTGTCTGTGTGACCCAGACACCCTCCACTGGTGTCCCCAGTACAAATTAGTAATGAACGTTCATAGCTTGCTATGCCCTATTTAAGCACATAATAAGAGAGCAAACAACACAAATTTCAGGGACAAGGAACAACAAAGGTATGGCAGAAACAAGGCAGTTTTCTCAGGAGCAGGTATTGCAGTACTGACCTGGCCACACCAGCCTAGTCGATCCTAATATAAATGTTATTTCTCACACCGAACTTTATCATTTTAACTTCCTCTTTATATATGTGTGTATATTGTTTATTCACAAGCATGTTACAGCTTCTAGTGGGTTGAAGCAGGCAGTGGGATATCTCTCTATTCATACATTTCTGCTTTTTAATAGGATCCATTCAGAGCAAGACAAAAGCCTGATTGAATGCTGGGAGAAATTTTGTATCATAGAGTCATTTAAATGTGAACCAGGACATTCTCTGGACAATTACATAAAAATGGCAAGTGACCCTCTGTACAATAGCTGCTTTCAACCTGATCCAAGGCCAAGACAGGCTTTTGACAGTGACATAATGCAGATGGGTCATGATCAGCCAACACAGAATTTTTCAGCATTTTGCAAAATGAGAATCACGTTTAGCAAAATTGAAACAAACCAAAAAAATATATATTTTCAGTATGCTGATCAATTTTCTAATTAATAGTGCTCAAATTTAGAAATATTTATTTGTAGTCTGGAAGCTAAATACTAAAAGGAAGAATGGAAAAGGCTGAAATAAGAAATCTGGGAGGTCTTCAAACTTTGACACACCTGCTTATGAAAACATCCATAAATATATTGTAAATTATTTATGAAACTACAGATTAGTGATTGTATGTGCTATTGATCTATATGAAATATGTGTGTTTTTATTTAGAAATATATTAATATGCATTTAAAATACCTATAGACTAATTTAGTTACAGAACTGAATTAGAGAATTCACAAATCCAGATAATTTAGGTCACTGCTAGAGTCCTACCACCTCTGCTTTGCTTCCTGCTTTTTCCAGTGCAAAACCTGTTGCTTAGTATTTTTGGTTAATGCTTATTTGCTCTTTCTTATGCCAAAACAGTAATTTCACATAAAAATATCAACAATATATCTGAAAAAATACACTTACATCTGTAAATGCCATGCTGCAGCGGTGTGAATTTCCTGTCAATGGTAATAAGGTTTTAAACTACATGGGACTGTGGCATTTTGGTGTACTTAATTTACACTGTAAAAGCCAAAGGCTTTACAAGGACATATATGTATATTTCTCTCTGCATATAAAAAATAAAGTACATTAAAAAGCCTTGGATACATATATGTATAAAAAATCTGCTGCAGGAGAGCTGTAGCACGAGCCTCTTTGTTCTCTCTGCTATTATTTTTTCATTGTAGCCTGAAGAGAAATCTGTTGATTTAAGGGTAATTTATGGTCTTCCTTTGCATTCTCTCATTTACTTCCAGGATGAGACCAAGAATGTTAACTACTGATATACATGAATTTTAGTAGCATTTCAAATTAATTATCCTTTTGTGATATCCCTTCTTTCAGAAGAGCTGGCCCTAACGCTCCCCAGTAGATATTCTAAAAAATTGTGATGGACAATCATATAAAAACAAATCAATGAGGAAACTTTTTTGTAAGTGAGGCTAGTAAATGGTTTTATGTAAACTGGTATTGAAACATTAGTGTCTTGATTCTGTGTGACTAAAGGAAATACTTTACTATTCACTCTGGTCTATTTTTTTTTGTCCTTAAACCTTCATATACCCACAAAAATACTTTTTAGTCATGAAGAAGTTACTTATAATTTGCATTAAGAACAAGATTTCCATGTCTGCCCTTAGGTTCCTGATTTTAATAGGTATAAACTGAATTACAGTGGTGAATTTTATCAAGAAGCAGATTTTTTAATGCTAAATCATAAAAAGGTCTCTATTACTTGTCATGCAGTCTTTTCTGCTTTGAGGATAACTAGTTTTGGTTACTATTGCTTTTTGTCGAGATATATGCTGTCCATCTGTGGAACGACAATACAAAAGGCAGAATCTGAGAAGAGTGAAAATTAAATTTGATACATAACAATACTGAACATTGAGCAAGTGGTTTTTAATAAGAAATGTTTTTGTAATTTAGGTCATCAATCCATGCCTGTTATGAACATAATTGTCCTTAATTTGATACTAATTAATCTCTCAAGACTGTTTTTTGGCAGACCTTTTTTCCCAAAGCCTAGTTAGGTAGGGAATTATTCAAAAATACTTCAGTCTCTTAACACAGTAAATATGCAAATATTTAAGCTTTAACTCTCCCGTGAAGCCCTTCTTACTATTAAATAACAGCAAATATCATAATTTGATCTTCTTGTTAAAGACTGCTTGTTTCCAAATCCTCTTTCTGCTCTTCCAAGTTCATTTCCTCTACATAGGCTCCTGTATGGACAGACTGCTGGGGAAACAACATAAATGAGCAGATCTACATCTTTTTGCAGAACCTGATACCTGGTCCATAACTGAACAAGAGCATCATCTCTGCTTATCAGTGTAGAATTATGGAATGGCAGGTCCCTGATAGCAGGAAATGTGTTCATTATGAAAGTAGCACTGAATCAGCTCATTGCCAAAAACATGTAAAGAAGTCATAAAGCAATCCAGCACTGCTTGACAACAAATTGTCAAAAGCCTGACAGATTAATCGTTCCTTCTTTAGTTTTGGTTAATACACTTACTGATTAATAAAGACCTTTCCAACTATAATATATCAAAATCTAATAAAATTTGGTAGAACTTGCATGAGAAGAAACTGAAAGATACAGAGAAAAAAGCAAGGTTTCCTGAAAGCTGTAGTATTTTTCAAAAGAAAGGATATAAAGATCTTATTTTAGCCCTTCTCTTGATCCCAGTGAATTTATAATGACTATTTAAATAATTGAAGTGAAAATCAGATAAAGCTCTTGCTGCACAGAGTGTCTGATAATGACTGTATTTCACTGACCTTTTTTGGGGCATAGCTTGCTTTTCCATATTACATTACCTTTTCTATCAAATTTTTGTTTGTCAACCCTCTTTGGCTTAGTTTCTCCAGCCCATTTTTGTGTATAAGCCTGTCTGCCCCTACTGACATGTTTCTACATGGTCTTTAGTTAAGGCTTATGGTAGATGGCAAACTACAGAAGGTGTATCCCAAAGCTTGCTGTGTTCTAAAGACCCACCTGCTCTTAATTCATTCTATAGATAATAACACAAAATTAAAAAAGACTTCATGGTGACTTAGATGTCATTACTGTGTTTCAGTCTCTATCTAGCAACATTGCAATCAGTGATAAATCTGTACTCAGCTTAATTCTTTGTAATAAACTCTAAATATGGGGTGTAATTTTTGTTAGTACATAAAGACTGTTTGAACATGGAAGCAGAAACATGGACAAAGCAGAAACAGAACATCCGGTCCCTTGGATGACTTTCATAGTGTACACATACAAAAATGTATCCTTTCTTATAAATATGGGATTAGTTGTGAATGGTTCAAGGAAAAAGATGTATACTAAGCATGGTTGGCTGTGGGGAGAAAGTGAACTTTCTTGATATTAACAATACTAGTTTGTTGTAGAAAAAGCCCAAATGATAGAAAAGATATGGCAAAGATTTGCCATGTTCACCTCTTATCTTGGGAGTTTAAGCAAGTGATTTCTCCCCACATTATGGGAAGGATAATTAGTAAAAGGCCTCTTAAGACTTGTAATGTAAATGTGCAAATGTAAAATCATGTGAGGAAAGCAGCCTGATGGGAAGAACACATATTGTTAATGATTACAAAATGTGAGCAAAGCCAATGTTAAAGTAAGTCAAGTTAAATGAAAATTTGCAAATGGTTGATGAAACATGAATATGGAAAAAATAATGCACACAGTGATGCTATCCAAAAGTGTCAGAAATGCCACATCTCCTGCTGTTTGCACTCCTGAAAGAATTCAAATGACACCTTGCATCTAAAATCACAATTACCAAGCCTCTTTTTGCTTCTATGCTGATGAGAAGAGAGGGATTGCTATGGAGACAATATATAGCTAATAGCTGGAGGGTAGGTGGAATAAAATCAATAAATAAACAGTCACGGCTGAAAAGAAGGAATGAAGGATGACAACCAAGTCTGACAAAGAGCTTCTGATTTTATATTGAAACTTTGAAAAGGATGTAGAAATCAAATACTGTCACTAAAAACTGATAAAGTCATTGAATCAATCAGGGAAAAACATCAGGAAATGATCTACTGTTCAAAATGGGAAACTAACAGACAATCACAGGACCTTTTACTAAAATCGACACCTGTTTCTATGGCTCTGAACTGGTCGTTTATACTACTGCACTCTCTGAGCATCAGATTACTATGAAATCCCTCTAGGTTTCCAGTCCAGGCACTGTGTGAACACTTCTCCTCTCTAATTAGCCAGTTCATTTCTCTGTGTGCTTCTAAAACCAGCAAAAAGGTGAGCTGGAGTGAAGAGCCAACTCCAAGGGATACAATCAAATAGTCTTACAAAGCACCTGCTGATTTTAAAAAGTGATTATATGTCTGACAAAGGTCACTAAATAATGCATATTATGGCAGATGACATAGGGTTACATTAATGGAAACACTTAATACTGTTACCATGGTTAGTGTGAAAAACATGCGCCAAAGGGGCCAGTGCCACTATTGATTACAGAAAACCTCATTCATTTTCCTTCTCAACAAATTATGAAACACTGGAGAAATGCCTGTCATTGTTTTTCTGTCAATTAGAATAAATATAACAAGAGCATAATCTGTTTTTTTGTTACCAAATCACTATACTACATATTAGCTCTTGCTCACACTATATTATTTACTATTGGACAATAGAAACATTTTAATGGTGGGAAAAGAAAACTCTGACTGCAATCGTCACCTTCCAGTAGACTTGCTGTATATCTGGTCTGGTTTCATATTTTTCATTGCAGAGTGTCCTGGTTTTGCTTAAAACAAGACCGGTTTCTCTTTTAGTGAATTTTCCTTTCAGCTAAGTTCTAAGTAACTGCACTTTTCTGAATTTGGATACATGTTTTGGCAGACATAGCAATGAAATTCTAGGTCTCTGATAAGAATCCATGTCACATAAGCAAGGAAGAGCAAACTGAACAGGTGACTAAAATTGACCAAGTATTCCATCCTACCCATGTCATAACACCATATAAAAATGAGAGATCACGAGGGTCTTGCTCTCTTTGACTATGGCTGGCATCTGGGAAGGATCCTGTCTGCTGTCCGTGGGACCTGAGGCCTAGTGACAGACTCTGCATCCCTGAATCCAGTTCCAGCTTGCTGCAGAGTCCAACCCAGGACTTCGGGGTGCCTGCCCTGCAGCTGCTGGAGCAACCAGCGCTGAGCTGTGCCAGGAATTTCAAGGTTGGTTTTGTATAATTTGTATTATTTTATACAAATTATTTTATTATTTATATATGTATTTATTTATATATGTATATATATGTATATATTTATATATGTATTTTTTTAGCAGCATTAGTAAAACATTTTTAACTTTTTCCAATTTGTAAGTTCTCTCTCTCTTTGCCTCTCTTTGCCCTCCTATTGCCTTTCCTTGGTGGGGATGGGGTGCTGAGAGCAGGGGAGTCAGCAAAGCATCTGCCTCCGTTTATTGTCACCCTGCAATTAAATGGTGACACAGAGACAGATTGTAAATGCTTTTCCTTTAGGGACTTCTCCCTTTTCAATCAGATGACTTTTAATCATTAATCTGTGCAGTTTTCTGCTGTCTTTCCTCAGATTCATGACTTGGCTCTGATTCTGTCCCTGGCTGTGTCTCACACCCCGGGAGAGGGAGAGAGTCTTTTCAGTAGGTGTGTGGGGGAGGAGGAGGAAGGAAGGGCTGAAGGGTTGTTGAGATTTTTTTACTAGAGCCCCAAATTCTATGCATCTCTTCTATTCCAGTTATTTACCCAAACTGTACCTAATCAGCATGACGACTTTGTTAATTTTTGCTGTTATTTGCAAGAAATTAGCTTTGTCCTTTTCATTAACATATAGCCTGAGTTCTCCGAGTTCAGCTGAGTTCCTCATTGCTCTTCTGTAAAACAACACAAGTCCTTTAACAATTTGTGAGTATAACTCACAGAGCTATGGTTATAAGATTGTGTTCAGCTCATTTTTCTCCTTGTTGTCTCCTAGTATCCTTGTAAACAAACGTGGCTGGCAGTGAACTGTAGCAGTGGAGAAGCTGATAAACATAAACTTTTGCTCCTCCTATTGCAGATGCAATAACCTACAGCAAAGCAAACACTGAGACTGCTGAGGGCAGTAAAATGCTGACATTACTATATCAAACAAATCCTGTTTACCAGAGAGACTCATGAGCTATTCACTTTTGCTGTCATAATTGGTGGAGGGGAGGAAGTGGGTGTGTTCCATTATGAAGAAAGAAATAGGAAGGATCTTAACTGAGAAGCCTGGACCCCTGACTGCTAATGCATCTTCATTTTAATAGAAAAAGTTTCTTTTACAACATATTGACATGTAACAGATGTGAACATGCACTGTAGAACTCTGTATATAGAGAAAATGAAGAATCCTCAGATTCCCCCCCAGGACACAAGCTAGATGTGCACAGGTCAGTGAACCCTGATGTGCGATAGTACCAGCACTATTCTCTGATACCACCTGTCTGTCTCAGCCTCCACTTTCCATTTTTCTGATCTTTACTCCTGGGCAGCCCACAGCAGGACGTGGCTTGTGCTTACTGGACCTGTTCTTGGAACTGTAGGAGTCCAGAGAGCAGCATGGAGCTGGCCATGGGTTGACCTTCTCTTCGCCGAGGATGGGTTTGCAGTGCATGCCAGTGTCAGGGCTGCCATGGTGGTTAGAGGTAGATCAGCTGTGTCCAAATTGTGCTCCCATCACTAATTAAGACTTTTTTTTCTTCTCATTTTAGCTATCTACTAATTAGGTATTTAATCTAAGCAATTTTTCTAATCTGTGTTACCTCCATGTAAGCAATGGGAGAGATAGAAACTTGTGAAAGACAGTTTGTCTCCTATTGTATTCAAGCATTTTAGGATTAGATGAGTCACCCTCTAGATTTATCCTTCCCTCCACACTGATTACAAAGGAAACCTGTATGACTAGTGTAGGTTATGCCACTTTTCAGATGATAAGAGCTAGGAGATACGAGTCCCACCTAACCTGAGAGACAGGAAAATTGGTTGAAAAACCATTTCAGTGAGGGAAGCTGAAATACAGGACTGCATAGAAGCTAACAAGTAAAATAATAGGAGTAGTAAAACAATAGATTTATGTTTCATTGTAGTAAATGAGTTTCTAGTGTAACGAAGCTTTATTAGAAAATGCCATAGTACACCCCAGAAGTGGGGACATTACCTTGTGTGTTGAAATTCCTGGTTTTCCACTGAACCCACCCCCCTCAAAATTAGCTGAGCTCACAGTGTTCTGCAGTTTTATTTGTACACCCTAGTAACAATTCATGAATGTTTTAATGGCATCAAGCTGTGGCTGCCAATGTCTAGGCACATAAACTCTTGAAGCAAATTACCAACGGTACAAACAAAGAGAATTCCCCTCGTGTAAGTAAACTAATACAGATTCATGCCAATGGTGAGTTTGGAGCTATGTATTTTGATGGCAAGCTTTGAGAAAAATAATTCCATAATATAAAAAGCGTAAAGAGAATTCTGAAAACAGAAATAATTCAATCCTTTTAACTGCCCAAGATGAAACACAATTGCTTCTTTTCTTCTTTTGTGCATTCTTACTTATAGCACACAGTAAACTATCAAATGGAAACAACCGGTATATTGTGTAGCTTCTAACAGTGGCTGACAGTAGTTCAAATAGATGATCTTGACAGCATGCCCAAATAAATGTTTCAGCTTTACAGTCTAGAAAATGTTGTATTTTTTTCTGTGAAATAAGTGCCCACATGCAGAATATATAGATATGGTTCTTAAATTAAGAACATAGTATTTGTTTTGTTGTGGCTGTGTTCTCCAAGCTTCTGGCCCCACAGGGAGGAAAGGGAGTTCTCTGGAAAATGAATGGAGTGCTGATTGCACCTCACTGCTCATCTGAAATAGCATGAAAACTATGAATGCAGCTGGAGCAGCTGACTCAATCCCATGTTATCATGTGTCCTCAAAGAATGATATTGTCTGCCAGAGCTGGGAGCAGGAGGTGTGATGGAATCCTGAGGCTTCCCAGATGAGGCTGCGTTGACTCTCTCGCTCTGCACCAGGACTGTGGTGATGTGCAGACTGCAGCTGTGGAGTGGTCAGGGATCAGACTTTGGGGGTTTGTAGGAATGCATGAGAACACATAGGTCTGCGATTTGAGGGAGTATCAAATCCACAAGCAAATTAGGGAAATAAAATACATTCAAGATGCCCAATGTATCCAGCTGTGGATGCTGTAAAGTTTGTAAAAAATTTGTATGTTTGTACTAGAAGTGTGAGAGGCACTTAGTCTGGAATGCTACCAATGATAGAGTGGAAAATTCAAGACTATTAGACTTTTCTTTCTCATGCATTATATTTGTAGGTCACTAACTTCCTCTATAAAAGTAAAATACTCTGGTCAAACAAATCATGTTTGGCAAGCTCTATCGAAAAACTCACTTGCTCAAAGTAATTCTAATTAGTACAGAAGGGTGTGAGTAGATTAAATTCTTCTGCTAGTTTTCATCCCAAGTATCTGAGTTAACATTTATTCTTTTGATAATGGTCCCCTTCAGTTACAGAGATGAGGAGTCTCAGCATCTCATTGTAACAGACTGCAGCCCAAATGCCTTCACAAAAACAATGTGGACAAGGTGTGGCCTGAAGGTGTGTTGAGTTTACAGTAAACAAACATGATCAGCAAAAGGTTCTGCATGTGACCTTACTGTTTGGGGAAAAAACAACATCTGTCATAGATTATGATTTCTATCAGTTTTGTAAGAAATGCTATGTCTGTGATACCTTGAAGCATAAATTTGACTTATTTTAAATGAATAAATAACTTCTGCTGGAATGCTCACTCCAAAATAACTGTGAAATGGTGCAATATCACATATTCTGACATTTTAATTTTTGAAAGCATTCAACTGTTTAATAAAACACCAAGGGACAATATTTTGTCTTCACATGCAGAGTTACATTAGCTATATGCATTTAGTTATAAACATGAGTATATCTATTAAAATGATTTGCTGTGATAATACAGGCTATGAATCACTTTCAGACAGCCAGAGAAGTCTGTACCAGCTGATGAGCTGTTAGAGGGGCAAACAAGTTGTCCACTCCTGTGCCCAAGTGTGACGCGTTATGGCACACACAAAACGTGGTACAGCCAGAGGAGAAGCTTTTAAGCTGCCATGAACCGCTTATTCCTGGTCCCAGCTCCACTGCTACTGGATTTGTGACTTCAGAATTCTTTCTGACTCTCTCCGACCAGCTCTCCACTTACTGGTTTTGCTCAAATCTGCCTGTGGTTGTGTTCAGCTTGACAGCTCCAGTTTTGGCAGCAGGAGTTGGAACCTTGTCCCTGCTGAGGCCCCGGTGACCACTGGCGGTTCAGTTGAGCCTGCATCCCAGAGACTTGATCTGACAGAGGGCTGAAACTCAAACAGCTTCTACAAAAATCACCCAGGAACAACCACAATGCATTACATCAGGCAGTGAAGTGACCAGGGTGTATCACAACTGCTGTTTTCTGTTATTAACGTAATTACAGTGTAATACACATGTGTTCTGCTGATGCCAAGAGGTCAGCTGATGTTAGGTCAGATGCCTCATAAGAATGAAACCTGCATTTTCAGTCTCCAGCCTTTATAAAGACATGGCCTGATTAGGATCACAAGGAAAATGAAAAAATATCAAGCTAAGATGTAAAGTACTGAATATTATGTCTAGGAAGGTCAGCATTTTGTTTCAATTTTATATTCCAGACAGTTTTAAAAACTAGTCTTTTCTTCAGCATGGCCACTCAAAAGAGAACAGACTCTCCATTAGCATGTCCTAACTAAGAGGTTTTTCTGCTAGATTACAAATGTGATTTTTTAGCCTAATTATGCACAATAACATTGATTGATGTAGCTCTGCATCTGTCAGTGCAGTTTTTACTGCACCCTTGTTCCCTTGATTTTCTATAATGTGAGTGCTCCATGAGTAGCATCAGTTCCTCTATTCTTGGGACACAACCTGCCTGGGGCTAGTTAAGTTTTATCAAAGTTTGGGTTGTTTTCCTGTTTCTCAGAAACATACTAGTAGAAATATACTGGCAACTGTGGCAGATATGCTGAAAATAGTTTACTTACCATACCACAATCACATGAATTCTCTTTGTCTTCTTGGAAAGAATTTTGGATGTATATTGAATTTGAACCATGAACTCTGTAACATTGCTTGAATTCCTGCAGAAATTGAGTGCATTTATCAAACCAGAAACTGAATGTTACTCATCTATGTCCTGTCCTCTGACTTTTCTTCACAAGGAGACAGAGCATAGGTCTTGCTTCTCTGCTGTATAAATGTATATTCAAGCTTTGGAATTAAATCCAGAAATATAATAAAAGAAAAACAATCAAACAACACCAATAGAAAAAAAAAAATAAAGTTGAGTTTTACGTTTGGATTCATTAATATTTTGTTCAAAATGGTCTGTGAATGAGGCTGTACCTCAAATTAAAATGGGGACAGTGAATCATACCTTCTGGTCAGTAACAGAACATACAACATCAGTCCAATAGACAGTCCCCTCTCCAAACAGCAGCTGTCTTCTATTGTAAATAGAAAGTGAACTTTCCCGTGAAGACTATAATTATAAAATCAAATATTAATTAAAAAGTTTATTATGAGAGATTCATAGTATAAACCAAAGGCACAGAAGTTAGCCAACAATATAATTATGATATCTTGGAGACAATTTTCAAAATTACAATCTTTCAGTAACTAATTTGAATCATGAGGCACAGAAGAAGTATTTACGATGTGGGTGTGGGGTTTTTTTGTTGTGGTTTTGTTTTGTTTTGTTTTGCTTTGTTTTTCCTCTCTGTTTTACGGCCAGTTCACCTTGAATTCGAATTCCAAATTTTCAGCATTTACCCTTGTCCACTCATTAACGACCTAATTTTGTGACTTCATTAAATAACCGCTGAATGTGTGTACACAGGACCAGAAGGACATCTCTGGGAAAGCTGCAGTGCAGACCTGAGGGTATTTCTAGTGAGATACTCATTGGGACCCCAGCACACTTAAAACATACTTCTAATTTTATTTGAGCACACCGTGTTGATTTGACAGAGTACAGCAGAATGGAAATAATTTAGACAAGATGTCAGAGGGCTTTTACTGTCTGAGACTGAAGTTGCCTTTGGGGCTGGGCCTGGTTAGTACCAGCTGCCATGCACATCATCTCACCACCAGGCAGGGGATGTCCCGCAGCCTGGAGCAAACTCAAATCCTGCTCTTTAATGATTAACTTATTGGGTAATAAAAAGAGGTTCAGAGGCAAAGAAAGCTGTGCTTGTCCTCTGTTTGATTTGTGACAGTTTTGGTACATTTTTCTCTTTGCAAGTTTATCTGCAGCCTGTAGGTCTGTTAAATCCTGATGTTTCTCTAGAAAGCCAGGTGTTCTGCAGCTAAGGCAGGTTTATAAGGGCAAATTTGATTTGTGGAACAGATAAAGGAGTCATTCAAGACCAATATAGACTGAGAAGAAGCAAACATGTGAAGTGGACTGGGCACACTGTAAAGGAATAGATGGGAAATCTTGAAGTTAGTTGGACCACAATCTACAGAGAAAAAGTTATTCCACTATCACAGCAACTAAGAGCCAGGTGTAAAGAGTAATAAACAGTGGTAAGCCCCACAGCCTTAACAGCATTCAAAGATGTCCCACAATGCCTTTTTTCATTTGAGTTTTGGATTAGATATTAACAGTAGTTGTTTTATTACTTTTCTGTAGTGTAGTGTTCGTACCCTTTGCACATTGCAGTCATGTTTCTAGGGAGCACTGGATGCTTTAGAACCAGCCAAGGTGAGGCTGCTCAGCAGCTCAAAGCATCACATCCCATCCCAGTTTGTAGAGGAAATCTGCATTATTTATCTGGTAGCATAAATTTTTTTATATTTTGTTTCACAGCATCATTAAAAAGTTATCTAGGTTCTACTTATGAACATAATATGACTTTTCATCTCACCATTACATACTTGTATAATTCTACTGAGTTCAGAGTGGTTCATATTTTATACTGTGCAAGATGAGACAAAATGTAAGAAAATTTTGTAGTCTGCAACCCTATGGCTGTGAGTGATTAGTACCAGCTGTCTTATCAAACTTGTTATGTCAGATGGAAAAAAAAAACCTGGAAAGCTGGGCATAAAAATGAGCAGATATTGCCTACTGACTTCTGCCAAAGACTAGCTACGCAATAAGAGAAATCCTATCGGTAACACTGTGAAGTAAAGCTACAGATCAATGGTGGTTTTCCAGCAAATGGAAACACACTGCAACATCACAATGCGCTATTTATTTCTAACCATGCCTGTTTTGGCAAGCAAGCTTTCTAAAAACAGTGTCAGTGAACATCGATCCTGGTCTTATTACTTTGAAAACACTATTTTGCCACCTACTGGTGGACTCTGTTTTTATGTTTTGCATGTTTTTACTTCTCAAACTTGCATCTTCTTACTGTGCTGTGCATTGTATATTGTTCAGGCAAACAGCTCTTCCTAGAAAGACATAGTTTTCTAGAAAAGTAGCTATGTGTTCAGTGTCAACTGAAAGTTTGTTGGGATGAACTAGCCAATGCATTTATTTTAAATATTGTCTGGTTTAAGTTTCTTAATGTTCAAGATTTGTATTATTTTGTTAAAGTCCAAAATAGTTAGTTTTTTAGCCTTGTTAAAGCTTTTAATTACACAGCATCTTCCAAGGATTTACTCTGTTATGATTTTCAGAGTAGATAGGAGACTTCACTCTGTAATGTGGAATCCCCTACCACATACAGCCCTTTGAGACCCGTTGGGCTGCAGGAGCCAGGCTGTGGGTGCATAGGTGCTTTGATGCATTACACCTAATCCTGAGGGAGATAGGAAGCTGCTGTACAGCCCCGTGATAAGCACTTCTGAAGTAACAGGATCTCTAAAAGAATGCCTTGCAAAACCTTGCACTGAGTGTGGGAGTTTGTGCACCAAGACACTCCCATCTGGGTTATATTTAGTTATAACAAAGCTGTCTTTTGTTTAGCATCTCAGAAACAGCTGTGTTTTGTCCATAAGCAAGAGAATAAAACCGAGAAAAAAGAAAAAATGAAGGTGTATTATTTTAGGCTATGTAGTTTTATTTTGATGTTTTCTGCTTGTGGGATTGAATGGAAGGAACATGATTTCCTGAGTGGTTTGCGAAACGCTTTTTTAATTTAAGCCTCTGAAATATATGCCAAAACTCCACTGACCTTTCCTCTTACTATAATAGCTCTTGTCCTTCTGGAGAGGGATGGCTGGTGAAATCATACCTTCTCAAGAACAGTATGGTGCTGGCTAAAAAAAGAACTATATAGAAAGGAAAACCATACCAGACCAAAGATGCTAAGGAAATTATGTACACTTCTTCTCAATAAAAGAGACTGTTTCTAGGTTTTCTCAATCACTGACACTACTATGTGACCTGATGAGAAGTCAGAAAGTGTTGAGTAAAGACCATAGCAGTGGCAGTCTCAACCCGTGTCTCATAAAGTTGGTGTCTCTTTATCATTTTTATTGATTCTGAGGTGACTCTTGTTCCTGCCACCCTGTTCTCTCATCATTTTTAGTTTAAAGCTCACCTCACCAGGTTGGCCAGCTGTCCCATCCCAACAGATGGGAGGAGGGATGAGTTAACTCTGAACACGACACACGCCCTGACTCAACAGATGAGATCAGGTTTGAGTTAACTCCGGGTAATTTTGCACAGCAATGTGAAGTGAATGACAGACAATCACTCTGGGGGTCCAATTATGAATTTACTAAAAGGACATGGTAGTATACAAATTACAGCAATCGGTGACTTGGCAAAAGTATGTTATAGTACTACAAGTACTATAGTACTTACAGGCTGCCCAGGGAGATTGTGGAGTCTCCTTCTCTGGAGACATTCAAAACCCGCCTGGACATGTTCCTGTGCGACCTCACCTGGGCGTTCCTCCTCCAGCAGTGGGTTTGGACTACATGATCTTCTGAGGTCCCTTCCAATCCCAAACATACTGTGATACTGTGATACTGTGATACAAAACTTACCAATACATTGACAGCAAAAACCCTTCTAAAAGCAGTGGCTTGGCAACAATTAGTAACTGTAATGCAAAACTTAACAAGACTTTAGCAGCAGAACTTACAATGGTATTACCTTGTATGTTTAAGAAAAAGGAAGAGAGAGAGAAGAAGAAGAAAATTAAGATATCAGAAAGAGAAAGGGAGAGAGAGACAGAGAGGGAGAGTAAGATGTCACCACTCCACAGGTACATTGGTCCCATGACGACCTCTGGAGGAGGGGACACTTTGAAGATTTACACACTGCCACCCCGTATCATACATGAAGTTGTCTTATAACCCAGTTCATTTACATGCAAGATAGGAGAAGATGGTTCATCTCCTCCCTTTGCTCGCTCTTCATGCTAATTAGGAAGACTCTTCTGGAAATGGGTCTGTGGCCTTCAGACTAGGGGAAAGTTCACGGTACTGACCAGAAGTGAGTTGTCTTTCCCATTAGGGGTAGCTATTGGTTCGTGGTTTCTTCTGGTAGCTGGTTGTCAGGCAAATGGTTCATCTCTATCATCCCAATTAGGCCATGAGGTCTTTCACAGCAACACTGTTAATTGTCCTTATCTTCCAAGGTGTCTGCCTTCATGGACATAAAACTTCATGAAAGATAAGATGAGGTGTCATCTATCTCTTCCTCCCAAAGTAACAAAAACCAGACGTTTAAGGCATAACAAGGTCTTTGTTCTGCTAAGCATGGGGGGAGTGCTTCAAGGTTGTCACACTAGCCTGTTGGCAAACACCCTCTAGCCCTACATTTCAGGTGGATCCCATGTCTCTCTGGTGGTCCTCAATCCTCAAAAAGCATCCTGTTTTTAAAAGCCAAACACCTATTTATGACACTGATTGCACAAGTAGGTATTAATTTGCAGAACTATCTGCTCCTCCACACACATTTCCCCTTCACCAGTGAGACCAAGGAAGGGCCTGGGCCCTTTACCCTCATGCCTGGAGCCATCTAGTCGGTCCTGACTACCTGTTAGCAATATAAGTAATCTATTTCATTGCTGAAATTAGATCATTGTATTTGAAATATGACTTGGGTCTAAGATTATTCTCATTTCAAGAAGTTAAAAAAAATTTCTAAATTTGATCAAATATCAAAACTTGGAAAATCAGTTACTTGTAAGTAGATAAAATCATAGAAATTCTTTGAACTTAGATCACTACATTCTTCTTTTGTCACTGGTATTTTTGATAAATTTTTCTTTCTTGAGACTCTTAGGCAAAGGGATAGTACTTCAGGTATCCCTGTGGATTATAGATGGGAAAAGTCTACAGATGTCTATATATCTATCGACTTTTCCAGTGATTTGTTTGTGGAATGATGTCTTTTGATTTTGGTCTCACATGGTAGAGAAAACTTGACTGTTCTTTTCATAAGAAATGACCTTTCTGTTGCTGAAATATCTGTGTCTTCAAGAACCAGGCAAAAATTGTCTGCCATGGTTAAAGCCATTCAAAAGCGAAATTAAATGTTTCCATTGTAGCTCACATTTCGGATCTTTTATTTATTATGTCTTGAACCTCAGGTTGCATGCAATGCAAAGTAGTTCTCAAAGGAATGCTGAACTTCTCCTGACTTGAAGTTTTCTGTCTTAAAATACAGTTTCCAGTGGGAATAACTTGATACAAATTAATTTTATGATTTCACAACACCTCTGCACTGCCATTTAGGAGTGTCTTAGCTTCACATTATCTACAGTAGTGAGTGGGGTTTTTTTTACAGTAGTATTTGTTCTCAGTATTGTAACTCTTTCCTCTAATTACCTCTGCTGTTAAAATGGCCACATTGTCAAGTCTCATGAAAATTTCACAAACATTCATTGTCTGCACAAATGGAATGAAATCTCAGCTTTAAAATGTCAGTTGATTACACAGATTGAATGAGACATTATACTTCTTATTTTGCATTATTATTATAATTTTATTTTATGTTATATTCCAAAATATGTAAAGGAGTTTGTTTGTTTGGTTGGTTTTGGTCCAGCATTTATACATAGTGTTTGATATTAATTCCAATGAGTGTTTAGCTCTGTAGGTTGTGACCATATAGCAAAACGTTAGCAAACCAGCATGGGTGTCTTAGCAGAGAACAAAATTCACATTGTTCTGTAAAATATTAATTTCACATTTGTATATGGGAGATATGAGAGATACAGGGTATGAGAAATAAAAAAGAGTATTTTGCATCTGCAACCTCATCACTTCATACAAAAATACATACTGATCCAGCCAGCAATAAGGGGGAAATAAAGTCCCTAATTTTTTCCCTGGTAAATGTCTGCCTATGTAAGGCTAGAAACAGATTTTACAATCAGTTAATAAATATACTCATGATTGGAAAACACTTTGAATTTTGTGAAAATATAGAATGGTGCTCTCTACCCAGAAAGAGGATAAAAGTTTAGCTATGACTCTGTGTTATCACACCTGTAAATGTTTCCAGATGGCTATATCTCACTTGCTCCTTTTGCAAGAACACACAAAAAGTGCAGTGATGGGGGAACAAAATTCTGTTCCAGTTGCTTTTTCTTTTGCATAGATTATCCATTGATCTAAAATGAAACCAAATTGATGATCTGTGATCTCCGGAAGAGCAGTAACCAACTGGACCTATCTCTAACCTGTCTGGATGGAGGAGATGAGAAACTATTGTGTGAAAAGAGAAAGGACCAGTGAGAGAAATAACCTGCCCGACTGTGAGAAGACTTAAAGAAGCCTATGAAAGCAAGCAGGAGTAGTGTGCTTTCCCTGGAGGGCAGAAAGGACCACGCTTGCTGCAGGAGCACCTCATCCCCTGCCCACACTGCAAATAAAATTTAACTTTAAAGAACTATCATATCCCCAAAGTCCAGTGATAATAACATCCTCCTCTTTTAGGTGAGGGACTCCTGAGGTGATTGGTCATAAACTATAGCTTCTGGCATAGATCCATTGTACTTCGGTATCAAGTCCTGGTGTTCTGCCACCCTCTTGCCACTCTTCTGTCCCCAGCCCCCCAGGACCTGCCCTGGGATCTGCACGCTCCATCTCCCACATAACATTGGGCCGCTCACACAGACACAGCTCATGCTTGGGCTTTCCATGACTCTCTCAGCTTTATGGCAGGGTGATCTAATTCATGTGGATGTCTTCACTTGTAGTAAAATAGGAAGGTAAAAAACATGCTTATTAGTTTCTTCCATTAAGCACTGTTAGGGAACAGACTGCCTTAGCTTATCTCTGCTGTATGTTGTCACTCTGGACTTTAGACCTTCTACAGCTCTGGTTGTCCTTCTTTTTTCTTATTCTAGGCCTCAGTTTTAAAGAATTTGTTTCAGTTTGAAAAGCAGTTTTACAGCAGGATTGCTTTATTTTAACAGCCAACTTTCTAACAGATGGCAACCTTGGAAAAAGTTGCCTTTGCCCTCTATGCTTTAAAAGGAATAATTTTTCATGAGTAGAATTGCCTATGAATTCTTAATAAGCAAGCTTTATGAAAAGCCAACTTAAAACGCTGAGCAGCAGAGAATACTAAGAAGGGCTGGATTATGCTGCATAAGGAAAAGCAGTCAGAAGACCAAGAATTTATTTGGGTGTTGGAAGTCTCAAGCTGTGATAAAGTTAGACATTATATGGCCTCTTCGTTCATCCTCTGTGCCATGCTTTTCCAAACGTCACATCTGCAGTTCCCAGTTCACTCTGCAATTACTAGAGGCAGCATAGAATTGCTGAAAATAGGCAAAGCTGAAAATGTTTGGGATCTTGCAGCTCCTTTTGAATGAGAAGCACCAGTCCCAAGCTATAGCTATTCCCTTGGCACTTGTTGTTAGTGTACACTAAATCCTACCTCCCAGAAGAAAGAAACCCCAAATCTCCTCGTCTATCAGTTTTCAAGTAGGCACCTGTAGCAGGTATGTGTCTTTAAGCCCTCATGCTGTCTTCTGCTTGATCATACCAGAGAGGAGTGAGCTGAGCCCTTGCAGCTGGGATTGTCACAACACCCGTGAGCTTGGTCTTACCTAAATAATGCCTGTATAGATGATGACATAAACCAGGATCACTATACATATGTTATATATTTTAAAACTCTCCACAGTTACTTGCTTGTAAGTCCACCCTCCTTCTAATAAACTGATAGACAATTTAATAAAAGTATTAGCTCAGAAGAAATGTGTATTTACTAACGTGTGCCTTAAGTGTTTGTGTATACATGCAGAACTATCAGCTTACGTGGCATTACTTTCCTTACTCATTTAATCCCCATAGCTTTGAAATCTCACAGCAATCCAAGAATAAGAACATTTTGGAGATATGTTGAGTTATTTGTGAAACACTTCACAATTTTTTTTTCCTGTTTGGTTGGTTAGTTTCTATTTGTTTTTAAATTAACTTGCTGAAAAGAAAAACAAAGTAAAACAAAACAAAACAAAAAACCAAACACACCTCTCAAAACCACACACACAAAAAAACAACCTAAAACAAACAAAAAAGCAACCCCCTCAAACCAAAACGCAAACAAACAAAAAGCCCAAACCCCTTTGGTTACAGGAATGAGGTGCAGCATAGGAAGTTCAGTTGAATTGATTTATTTTTGGAGAGACAGAAAAAATGCAAGTATGAACGTTCAGCCGAATTCCTTCTTAACTGCAGAGTGCAAACCTTACTATAAATGACGAACTATTTATATTGCCATCTATACATATAATATGTATGTAACAATTCTTTATGTTAAACTCACAGACACGTCTTGGAAAACCATATATCTCATAGGAGAGTTTCATGGGTTCGCCTCACTGAAGGACGTGGATCACTCAAAATACACCTTTCCCTTTAGTATAATACAGGAATAAAATTCACCTTTTTTTTTCACTTCCGAAATTGAGCACAATCCTTGCCCCCTTCTCTCCCAAACAAAACACTGATTTTATAGATTACATAGATATTCAGAAGTTAGAAGTATTGGGGAGGCATAATTTTGGTTGAAGAAAAGCTCTTAAAGAGGTGTTAACTGTGCTTAAAAGTGAGTGCAGAAGTAGGCATAAATATGTTTTTCTATTTCATGCAAAAAATGATGCTGTTGGAAGAGTTATCTCAAGAGAGAACCACACTAAGACGGGAAATATCCAGGAAGATTTTAACACCCTTTGCGTTTTATGAGATTAACTTTGAGACCGAGACATAAAGTTTCAGGCTTTTGGGAATCTCCCTCGTTTGTGCATTTAGTTTAGCAACAGTCATATTTGGAAGCAGAATATTTTTCTCACCTGTCCTTTAATGACAGCTGTAAATAATTACATGGAGAAGCATATAAATATGGATATCTGTCTGAAATTGCAGAATAACGGGGAAGCATAAACTGAGGACACCTCATTCAGATCAGTGGAGGAGAAAGGCCTGAGAATTACTTTTTCCTGGCATTTTGTAGCTATCTGCCCAGCCCTGGGCATAGACAGCACGGATCTCTGGTTCACATTGTCTGGATCCTTCCAAAGTATCCTTGGAAAATTGCAAAAGATTTCTTTTTTGCCTTTTTGCACACAGCTCTCACCAGCTATTGCTGATAACCCATCTCAAAACTTGTCAAACAGTTGTCAGAGGAGAGCGCTTCCCTACATCGTTTACAAAAGGAGTCTACTTCCAGATAAAATACAAGGCAGCTGCAGCAGAACACCAAAGCAGCCTCCTCAGAGTAGTTTGAGTATTTGAACAGAAACTTGCTGTGATGTATTTGGAACCCAGCTTTGCCCTCCCATTACTTTATTTCTGTTATTTGACATTATCTCTGATCTTGGTTGATGGACCCTCAAGGAAATGGGCAGATTGACCAGGCAACTGGTCTCTACACACCATTGTGTAGAAAAGCCTGCAGATGTCAGAGACATCAGGCTTCACGGCATCCTGGCACTGCCTTATAGCCCTCAACACAACACTGCATCTCTGGGTAATTTTGATTTTTGCAGCCTCATGTTTCTACTCTGATAAATGAAAAGCATCTCCTTGCTATTCACGTGGGATACAACAGTGTTGACATAATTACTCTGTGCACACTGCACTGGAATGCACAGATGAGATTTTGGGATTTCAAATATCTTAGAATATTTGTTCAACAGTGCAAACATTAACAGCCTTTATGAAGTTCTGCCTCAGGATCAATTGCAGAATGTCATAGCTGACTCAAAAACACAGGATTGTAATGGCATTTTGTAAAACACAAAATCCTATCCATCAGCTTGTTTGTGTATATAGAGAATATTGATCCTAAATCCTTTTAATTACAATTGTGATAACAAGGCAGATGTTTAAGGGAGTATTTTCTGAGAAAATACATTGCAGATTAAATTTAGGACTCAGTAAGCTCCAAATGAAATCCTTAAACCCATAGCTGTTAACTTTAAGACCAACAAATATTTCAGGTCTTTAAGATATGTGTGATTCTTGCCTCTGAAAGTCTGAAAAATGCTGTGGTACTTGTAGGGTTAGAGGTGGGTTTAGGATGAGCTGTTGAAAACTCTTCTGTAAAATAAATACATGAATGCAGGCTGACGGTGTATGAATCTACTGTGCATGCACTGAAACAAATCTCCACAAGTTCCAATATTTTTCTTGTTTATTTTTACAGTTGTAGACTCCACTCTGTGTGATGCACTTCAGAGTGATAACCAACCCCCCAGCAGCACTTTGAGCAGTCAGGCTGACATATGCCAAGTATGACCGGAGTTTCTCAGCCGGGAATCCATCGTGAAAGACAGGCATCTACATGGACATAAATAAAACAGCAGACTCGTTATAAAAAAACTTGCAGTAAGGAATCATTGAAAATTTCAGTTAAATTCCCTGCAGTCACCACGAGGTTCCACTTTGCTGCAATGTCTGTTGAGTGTTAAGGCCAGAGCAGTTCTCCTGAAGATGGTCGCTCCTTCCTCCCTCTGTGCTTTCCCCTCTCTGATACTGGTCCATATTTGCCATGGTGACCTGGTTTACAGAAGGGATTGAGGTTAAAAGCAGCAGCTTGTGTGGGTTCTTTGTAGGCAAGGGAGAGATTTGGGCACAGAAAATGGTTTTAAGACACCTTAACCAAAGATATCTACAAGTGATGGTCATCTTTGAACGTGTCAATCCCTCTTCGTTGACTAAAGGAAAATCATGGTCAACTAATTTAGAATATACACATAATTTACAGAGTTCTGAAGTAGGTGAGATAAACCTCCCTACAGGACTCTAATGTTAAAAGTGGTGTTTTGACTTTTCTGTACTATATGCTCACAAAATTAATCCATTATCACTTATGTAGGGGTTAAGGACAAGTCCTATTTATTTTCCTACCATTTGGGTCACAGTCAGTAATCAATCTCTAATCTTCTTTATTCATTTGTAACACAATAATTCAGATTTGAGAAATTATTTCTACATCTATTTAATCTTTTGCCTCTATTTTTTTTTCTGTGTTATTACTGCATTTTGTTTTTAGAGTCTTGATAATTTATTTTGTGAATAGCTGTTGCAAGGACAAAAAAGGAGAAAAGTAGCTCAAAACCAGATCTTTGTGCTGTTTTTAAGCCACTGCAGTTCATTTATGGAGTTTCATGCCTTCAAGGCTTGATAAACTGCCTTATTCTTGGGTAATATGCAGTTCCATTATACAAATGGTACATTATATAAATGACACCCAGCGAGCTCAAGCGTAAATTCTACTTTCTCATGTCCAAATTTTGAAGAGTGAATCACCAAAGCAGGCTCGTCGCCTTAACAGCATCTCTCTTGCATCACTAGTTGCAGGCTGTTTTTGAACAACCAGACTGTAGGGCTCCAGTCAAACTATCTGAATGGACATCCTGCCTCTAAGGGGATGTCTCTGCTCAGCATCCAAGATCTGGACCATGACTGATGACTTTTCTCAGCCCTGAGGTCCTCAGCATGTTTCCTTTGGGCAAACCCCATCTCTAGGTTAGCTACAGCTGATCTTGCCTGCTCTCCCTATAACCAACAGAGAGAAATGGACAGTCCTGGCTGTGATTCATCTCAGCCCAGAGCAGCTACTTGAAACAGGTCAAACAAATTTCTGCCTCTACCTTCCTCCTGGGGAGCATAAATTTCTCTCTCTTGACTATAAAAGAAGATAGGAGTTACCGCCTGGTGACCCTCCCTTATTAGCTCCCCTCAGACACAGCTTCATTTCAGGACCATATGTAAAAAGATCTGTACAAATTTGTTTAAACTGGCTCTCAGCACAGGGCTTTTTGTCCATGGGTTACAGCAAGAATGATTTATCTTTCATAAGCCATATGATAAAATTCATTCTGAGAACGGCCAAAACTATTAATCAAACACCAGCACCTATCAGAACCTGAGAGCTTCTTTAAGAAACATTGGGGAGATTAACTCCACAACACCTTCAACTGATGTGTCCAACCATAGACATCAGATAAGTAAAACGGCTTCTTGCTACAGGCAGCAGGATGAATAGCTCGGAATACAAACCCAGGGTCCTTTTTGCTGTTCCTGCTGGCAAGCATCCTCCCTGATAAAGCAGAGAATGGCAAATCAACATAACAGCTGCTAGAGAGCTGGAAATAAATGTTGCTCCTTAGACATCTGGCTGAATTAGGAAATGAAAAATTTCTTTAGCCGCTTTCAGGTCCTGAAAACAACTTAAAATATCCTTTTACAAGTCAGTCTCAGAAGTGTTATCAAAATTTATCAACAAAAACAATAGCAAAGTATGGGAAAATATTTATTTGACCCATAATCTTACAGAATCGAACTCAGTTGATTTTACAAGTGTTATTTTAAACATTTATGGAAAATGTGAAATGGAACGTTAGTTTTGACATTTTTGTTTAGTTTCTTTCTAATAAGTTTTGTTTCTAATTACACTTATTGAATACATATTATTGTTTTGGTTTTTCATGTTTTATAAAATATTTTCAATCTTTAAAATGCTGCCATCACTTTTCACAAAATAATAATAAAAAAAAAAACCCTAAAATGCAGAGCCTATTTCCTGTTACAAGCACTGATTGTTGTGAGATGCCATCAGAAGCATTGGAAGGGCATTGACTGTTCCCTATTGCTATTCTCTATTAAAAACCGAGTAAAAATATTTTTAAAAAGCCAATGTTTTAAACCCTGGGTGGTCATGAGCAACTATGTATTAAGATTTCCTCTTATTGCCGCTAGATGGCAGTGTATGCCCTCTGAGTTTAAACTACATATTTCTCACGCAACTAACTTCTAGATCTCACTTCCTAAGTAGTAGTATTCATTTAAAATTCTCCTGAAGGATTATGCAAGACTTGTGAGAAGAGTTATATCATAGCATATGCTAAATATATAAAGTAATATTAGCTGTTTTTTTTCTAATTTTTGTTGAAAACCATGAGATGCAAAATAGAAAGGATGAAAAATGTGTAGACCTTGTGATCCACTTCAATGGACTTACAGAAAATCGATTAGTTAAAATGGAGTTCCTCTGATTTATATTGGTATAGTGGGAGGGAAACATGTCCCAGAGTCTATCAGTCCCTGAGCCTCCTAAGAAAGTAGAAGGGGAAAAAAAAGTACCTATCACAGGTTGAAGTGAGAACAAGGCTGTCTACACTCCCCTGCTGTATTTATTTCTATATTCCTTTGAAAAAGGTACTGCTTTGGTCAGCATTGTGGTACTCAAAGGATGTAAGAGCCTGAGCTTAAAAACGTGTCACTGTCCATTACAACACGTTGAATAACACGATTTAATTGACTTCAGCAGTTCACTCTCTCTCTTCTTAGAAATATTTTGAAGTAAACCTTTCTCTGTTTAGTGCATGTGGAAGTTAAAAATGCATTCAGCTAAGAGGTGACTCAGGTCTGCTTTCCCACTGCCCATCTCTGCCGAAATAGGACTGAAGTGCATGTTAATGCAAAATTAAGAGGTTCTGCCTTCTAGGGCTTTACTCAAACAAGTTATCACTCTGATGTGAAGTGGGCTGTGATTCAGAGATTGCACATTTCTGATGAACACCATTAAAATACCTACAGAAAAAAAATTAATGCCAACATCGTTACAAGGAGACGTTGCAGAACAGATGGGCAAGCTTCTGGCAGGGGGACTTCAGAACCTACACCAGTGACTTGGCTGCAGGGAGGGAGAGAGACAGAGAAAGGAGGATAGAGGAGAAGAAAATAAGATAAACAGATGCCCAAACTTCATTAGAATCCTAGCCAATTCAAAGCAGCACATAAATCTGCCTTCTTTATTACTTTACAGAAAAAAAAAACCATGGATTTTTTTATTAGATGTCTCCCTTTGTTGATGCACTCAGCAGTTCAAAAGGCTTGAATCAATTTAAATACTTGACTATGAGACTAAATATAAATATTTGTGTTTTTTTCATTTTATGTTCATTGAGGTTTTTTTTGTTTGTTTTTGGTGGACCAAGGTGATGTTCTTTAGGAAGCATAAGCCAGAAAACAAGGCATGATTGGCTTTTCAGATTGACTGGATCTGAAGTAAAGGTATCGTTTTAAAAACAGAATACAAGAGAATATACAATGGAAGACTTTTACATGTTAGAGAGAGACTGAGCAAAAGAACTAGTGTTGCCACTGGTCATGTCCTTCTTGGGATAAATGGCATCCTGCAAGGGTCTTTTCCTTCTGTTGCCTGGAGATTTCTGAGGGTTCTTCTGGGCGAAGCCATTTATTCCCCTCCAGGGATTTTCTACGGCCCTTCTTTGCCATTGCCTATATAAACATTGTATTCTTCCACCACATAATCATTCATGGTATCAGCTGGAGGAGGCATCGGAGGGCAGAACCTGCAGCCACCACTACGGATGGAAACCTTCCCCCTTGAGCAGGGAAACAGAGAAACTACCAGTACCAGTTGAAATCCATCTTTCTAAAGGTGGTGTTGGCTAAAGGACTGTGCAATACAAATGGGAGTTTATGCTTCGTGTCCAGACAACCTTAATTTCTCAGTTTCAGAATAAGAAGAGTCCACTGCAGTCAGATTTTCATTTTTGTCTGATGATGACCTAGTGCTGTTGGAATGAGGCTGATATAAGTCAAATGAGAAGCAGGAGCACAGGTCCCACTGCTGACTGCAGTGCTTCTATCTACATCTTAATCATACGCTCTCTGAAATGTTCCTCTTAATTTCCCTTGTGGCCAGCTCTTTTGAAGTTTTAATATGTGATCTGTTGCCATCTACTCGAATAGCTCTTTTTTTCCTATTTTCTCTTTTTCTGTGCTCTTTGGAACATTACATTTGTCTGCTCCGGCCCTTTTAATCTCTCGATATATTAATGAAAAGCACTCTCATAAACCTGTTCTTTCATCATACCTATGTTATGCAATGAACCTACATAGTTTATCTAGGTCAGATAATCTGCTTAAATAGCATTGAAATAAATGAATAGATAAATGTGAACTTCAGTTGGGTCATTTATTTCATCTCAGAATGCTACCTAGTATACTATATTGCAACTAGAGCTAGTCAAAATGAATGGAAATTATGTCAATGACAATTGCTTTCATTTATCAAGGATTTTAGTTTTTCAAAGGTTTTCATTTTTTTTTTTAATAGGAAAACTGTATAGGTCTGCACCTCAAAGGAAAAAAAAATTAAGAAGGAAGAAAAAGAAAATAAGTAATAAATTATATCTTTCAAAATAATTTCTGAGAATTCAGACTTTCTGTATCAGCAGAATCATTCACTTCTAGCAGCAGAAGATCTATGGAGTCAGATTGAACTATTTTGGTTCTGTACACCCAAAATTAGTCGAATAGAGACTCACACTAGCCACTTAACTGAGGATGAACAGAAAAGCACTGAAGTCATTTCTAAAAGAGAGGGAAGAGAGAAGATTATATTTATATTGCTATGAAACTGGAGATGGGGATTGAATGCACTGTCTGTCATGTTTCCATTTAGAAAACCTCTCCTGAATAAGCGTTTTTTATCGACCAACAGATCTTTAACATAATAACAACAGCCCAGAGGTACTGGGAAAAAGAAGGTCAATGTGTGCCTTCTTATTCCAGTCTGAATATATTGATGGGATTATTTTATAGACCCACCCAACTAAATAGGCAGCAAAGTGGCCTTTGGCTATGAAAATGGTAAAATGAAATCTGAGAGGCTCCATGTGCAGCTTCCACTCAGCCCAATAAACTGAGTCTGAAACTGCATTCTAGTTCTATGCAATTAAACAAATGAGTAAAAAATAATACCTATAGGTATATACCTGGTATTGCTGAAAACATACTTTTGTAGAAACCTGGAAGTTTATAATTCCAGGGCAAGTCTTAGTCACCACAGCTTGGGGACTGTTTATGTTGACACCGATCATAAGAAATCAAATTGTATATAAACTCAAAGCTCTCCATACAATTTAAAATATATTAACGATATTTGGAAGACATAAAGAACGTTACATAGTTTGTGGATTGCTCTGTTTTCATCCATCTCCTTGACCAAATTTTCCCAGCAGCCTCCATTGCCCCGCTCCTGACAGAACTACCAGCTGATGCCTCTGTGCACTTTTGGCTGAGCCTTGCTGAAATGAAGTGTGCTGGGCCTGTGGGGTCTATGGTGGCAGCTGGTTTTGGCAGAGGAACGAGGAGAGTTCACCTCCTGCCTGCTCTTAATACCACTTTTTGCAACACTCAGGTTCACATGTAAAAAATTGTCGTGGCTGCCATGGCCAGACAGATGCCTCTGCTCATAGGTGTTATCAAGGTCAGTGGAACAGTCCTTGCTAATACAGACACATTTAATGTGCTGACAGTGGTGTTTGTGCTATCTCTAAGCAGTAGCCTGCTCTAAAAGAGGCAAAGGAAATTTCCCTTCCTGGAATCGATATTTTCTTGGGAGAGCAGTACCAGTCTGGTTTGAGTCAGAGCTTTAGGTTATTTCTAGCCTTGTAGCAAAAACCTTCAATAAAATTCAGATCTTGAAACACTTAGTTAGAAACAGATGGGTATGTCAGGCTGTGCTCTGTGAACCCAGGAGGGAAATGGGGCAGGAGGATTGGTAAGGAACTGGAAGTTATGCTTAATATCTTCTCATGCTCTTTTTTTCCTGGTAAAGGATCTGAATTGGTAGTGCTACAATACTGAAATTAATTTGCATCATCTGAGGTTTTTCCAGTTATTTAATAGATTACTCAATAAAAGAACGAATCTGACCATGATATGAAGTACTTAATGGGCCAGTAATTAACAGATATCCAAGCAACGAGAAGCTGGAACACATCAGCATATTGAACTAAAAGCTCACATACAAAAAGAGATAATTTCCATTTGCAGGCTTAGAATATACATTTCTTTATTTTCTTCAAAGTAATTTACAAACTCCAGGTTTGGAAACATTAGCTTTTTGGAAGTGATTCGGGTTTTTCTTTCTTTCTCATCTTTCTCCTCTCCTGACCCTCTCCACTACCCCCTAGAGAGGGAGACAGATGGGAGGGAGAAAGGACACTTAGGTGAAGAAATAAACAATTATGTTATTATTTTTCACATTTCATCAAAACAGCAAATGCTTTCTAAAATTATTATTTTTTTTTAAGTTTATTATTTTTTCATAGCTTTCTAGTGTAAAGAGCCCAAACTAAGCATTTATTGAGTCTGGCTGGAATCTTCTGTTACAATAAGTGTTTTTTTTCCTTTTTTTTTTTTTTTTTTTTAATACATGTCAACGTTATAAATATAGTGTTTAAGACTTAAGCACAATGCTGTTAAATAGCCAAGTCCTATTGGCTGTTCTGAATTTCTGTGTGAAAAGCAAATGAGGCTGAAATATTAAGTCTAATAACATTATTTATCACTGATCTTGATAAACTGTTCTGACAAAAATTTTATTCACTTTATTTTGAACTGAGATAACCAGTTCATTATAAGGAATTAAAAAATAAATGAAACCACAGCTTTCTCTCAAAAAATACCTCAAATTTTATCTTTTCACCACATCATTTATAGTTTCAGCTTATATCTTTAAAAAGTAAGTTAGTATTGACTGGCTGGCAAAGCAAGAGATCATAACAGTGTTTTATGCTTTTTACTAGAACTGTTGGAGAAAGTCTGATAAAACATTTTCATAAAAGAATTGCTCAGTTAAAACAGAATTTGTAAGTTCTTATATTCCAGTTTCAACATAAAAGTTTTTCTTCTCCAAAACAAAACGCCACTCCAAATAAGACTAGAAGGTGGAGAAGAGCGAAAAGGCTGAAACTGGTCAAGGAGATGATGCCCCCAACAGCAGTGAGGATGTGAGGGGGATCCAGTTCTGGATTCAGACATGTAACACCAAGTGGGTGCTTGCAGCTGCCCACTGGTGAGCAGGACAGCAGCAATCATCTGGTCTATTTGGTGAAAGCTGCAAAGCGACTCAGCTTGCCCTAAAGTCAACATCAGGGTTGCAGCTTAGTTGCCCAAAAGTACGTGCCGGGTGCCACAAGGGACAGCCTCGGGTATGACAATACTGGAGGTGTATGTTTCCCACAAGTAGGAGACCCTACAGGTCTGTGTGTGGGCTAATTGTCCAGTCCATTAAACCCATCAATTTTAACAGCTGACTGTCCTGAGAAGGGAAGGTGTCACACTCACTGTGTGGAAAAGTAAGGGAGGACTCAGAATAATGAAGCTGTGAGAGCTCTGCAGGAGCCACTGGTAGTGCTGTGCCTAGAGCCCAAGGAAACAATTCTGTCAACACACAGTATATATTTATTTGGTAATTTCAGCATCCCTGTCTACAACAGTACATCAAAGCACAGAAGGAGCAACCAATCTATTCCAACTTTATCCAAGTATGAATAATATTCCCAGGGATGCTTGTTACTTGGAACTACTGATTTGTGAAAGTTCTTCCCTCTCACACAAACAACCAAGATTTGGTGTATACATACCAGATTTGAGAATTTAGTAACCAGGTTTTGAAAATCTGTTATCTACATCTCAAGGAACTTGTGAAGATTTGTACTTTAAGCTCTGTTGAAATTCTTGCACCTCTTACTTTAGGAAGGTATGGAAATAAGAAAGAAAGTGCTATAAAAATATTAACAATGTGTGCTATAGTGTATTAGTAAAAGCTTCAGTATACTGCCAGCATATTTAGAAACAACAAAACTCAGATGCCCTGGCAAGGATGCAAATCTTACTTTCGTCCATGCTTGACTTCATAAAAGGAGATAAGTGCTCTTGCCACGCTGTAAAATATGTTCTGGTACTCCAGCAGCAAAATAATTCACAACTGCAAGTTTTCATCCAAGTTGTTGTCTTCCAGATTTAGAAAAAAATGAACCTAATCCACTGCAGAAAGTGGCTTTGTTTCATTACACTGATGGCAGAATAAGGAAGAGAAAGTCTTCATATAATTAAGAATCTGCAAGGAAAACGACTCAGGTCAGCGCTGTTCTAGGATTACATCTAGAGGAGGCTGCTGCAGTCATTGATTTTATTTTTAGCTACTAACACATTTGTTTCAACTACAGAAGCTGATCCTCAAAAGAGCTCTGAGAACACACATTCTTAGTCTTTGCTTTCTTTTTAAAAAATAAAGCCAGAAACCCTTGAAGATTAAGCTACTTATCAACACTTCCAGGGATACACTCTCCTTTTTCACATGGTCTGTCTAACCAGAGCCTCAAAATCAATTAGCTAAAACGTCTTCATCACCTCTGGAATTCTACTCATTCACATCAGTAATTACAGAGGGTCTCATGAAGCAGTGGTTTCTCAAAGAGTTAATTGAAATGCAGGAACAGCTTAATACTGATTCAGCAGACTTAGCTCTAAACTTCAAAGATATTGTGAGCCATTTGTTTCTTTATTTGTCTATTTAAATTAAAATATTGCTCAAAGGCAAGAGGAATGAAATATCTGAGGCCTCAGAATCATTCCAGCATAAATGTTAAGATACACTAGTCCTGTGAGATACAAGTTCTGAATTTATATTTTACATTAAATTATTTTATAAAATATTTATTTCACAAAATAGTTATTTTGTTTATCTTTCCTGGCAAGCATAGGACTTGCCCGCAAATCTCTGAACTGTACACCAGATCAAGGCTTATTAATCTTAAATACACTAACATAAGGAAACACTCCCAGGGCCTGGATCAGGTTTTACAAAGGTAATACAAAGCTTATCAGATCTGTGGTTTACTTGCTCCCTAGATGTAGTAGGCTGCCCAGCAATTACAGCACGATTTACAACTTCAAATAGGTTCCTACTACTGCTTCAGGCATCCTGACGTTTGGCAGCAATTTACCTCAACACACACCGAGTGAATATGTAGGACACCTGCACTGTGCACTTGTATTCTGATCCTTGGACACTCAAGGGTGTAAGATCAGGAAAGGGAATTTAAGGGATGCCACAGGGTTTATGTCTGTGTGTATTATCTCCATTCTTCATCTGAAAAAGTGAATAACAGGAAGGTGAGACTACTCATAGTCATTGTCCAGCTTCCTGGATCTTCCTGACAAGTGTAATATCAAAGCTGTGAATTCCCAGACAGCCTCCTCTGAGATGGGCTTGACCTCCAACTCTCACCAGCTGCCGGTGCACGTGTGGTTAACTGATGGACTGACAGCTGTCACCAGCTGGGTATGTATCCTCCTGCTGGGAAGGGAGAACGCTTTTTCTACTTGTGGTGTCCAGAAATGACCCCTGCAAACTTGCTCACGCAGACATGGTTTCCCCAGTGTGGTGCCAGAGAGGAAGGCATTTACATTAACATCCAGAAGCCATCCAGGGAGGCTGTCACCCAAGGATGTACTTCAGGAAACAATGACCGCATGCAGTGACCAGTCCTGCACATTTGCAGAGATCTCTGACAGGTTCTCACAGCCTCTCCGCAATGCTCGTGGGTCCTTCCAGTGTGGCTTCAGTCTGCAGAGTGGCTCAATACTCCACAAGACAACCTCCACTGCTTTTCTCTTCACCAGTAGCAACCTGGATTATTTCAGGTAGCAGGGATAGACTCCATAGGTGATGGCCTTGCTGGACAGAAGAGGGTGGACTTCAGCAGAGGACATCTGCAGCTACAAAACTCATCTCCATCGAATTCTTGATGATTTCTGATCCCCAGTAATGCCTCATGCTATGAAATGTTTCACTCAGTTCTCCCCCTATCTCACGCTTCTCGCTGCACGCCCAGATCTGGCCATCAGTAAGTGTGCCAGTGTTGGCTGGGATAGAGTTAATTTGCTTCATAGTAACTGGTATGGGGCTGTGGACAGCTGAACCCAATGGGCCAAAGGGATATTCATAGAATAGTTAGGGTTGGAAGGGACCTTCAAAGGTCATCTAGTCCAACCCTGTACCATGAGCAAGAACATCTTCAAATAGATCAGGTTGCTCAGAGCCCCGTCCAGCCTGGCCTTGAATGTTTCCAGGGATGAGGCATCTACCACCGCTCTGGGCAACCTCTTCCAGTATTCCATGCCATATGACATCAAGCTCAGCATATAAAGCGGTAGGGAGGGGAAGGAAGAGAGGGTACATTCAGACTTATGGCATTTGTCTTCCCAAGTAACTGTTGTGTGTGATGGAGCCCTGCTGTCCTGGAGGTGGCTGAACACCTGCCTGCCCATGGGAAGTAGTGAATGAATTCCCTGTTTTCCTTTGTTTGCATGCATGGCTTTTTATTTACCTATTAAATTGTCTTTATCTCAACGCATGAGTCTTCTCTTTTTTACTCTTCTGGTTCTCTCCCCCATCCCACAGCAGGGAGCATCCACAAGCTGTGTTGTCCCAGACAGAAAGATGTGCAAACCTGCTTCCATGCATTGACTATGGGGAGTGGAGTGGAGGAAGGGGGGTATTAGAAGGATGTTTCTCATATGATGGGGTGGGAGGATCTACCTCGTCTTGTAGAATGATGGAAGCTCCTCTTTCTAAATAATGTCTCTGTCTTGCTGGGATCTTTTACAAAACATTCTCTGTCTCCTAGTAATGAGCGGGCCCTGAAAGACTTACGTAGAAAGCAGAGACAGCACATCATGACTTTCCTATGAATTAAATTTAACTTTTTCCTACAGAAACCCCCAAGAAGGTTAGCTATATACTTTTTCACTTCTTACACCTGATCTTCTTACTGCAGCTTTCAGGATGAGCAGAAAGCTGTAATTAGATATTTTACTTGGAGTAAGTGGAAAGTCTGCAGCACCTTTAACATTCCTTGAAGTGAGAAGGGTCAGTTTATAGCACCATTTACCAAGTCATCATTTTTGTCCTTGTGTTTTCTGTAATTACAGCTTTAATTACTAGCTCGTGGTTATTAATGTACCTGTCTGGTTGAGCATGTAGATATCCCCACCACTTGCACCCATATCCCTCCTCCAAGTAATCTTCTGTACGTGGTTTTCAGCTGCTTTTTGATTGTTCTGTGGTCTAAGTACATGACTGCTTTTGTTGCAGTTTAAATGTCACCTATCGCAAGCATTTTAGGACTGAAGTGTGTGTATAAATACAATTTTATGTGCAGCAAGTCATTAAACTTAAGTAATTTCAGGAGGTTTAGAAAAACTCAAAAGGTGTAATTCGTTCCCTCTTTTGACATTGTCTCCTATAGGAGAAAGCTGGTCTAGGGCCATGCCCCAAGTCCTGACATACAGAGCATGCTGCTGCTGCCACCATTTCCTATCCCAGTCATAGATGCCTGCTTATTTGGCTCTGAATTGTAAAATGCTTCCTGCTTTCCAGTTGGTTTTATTTCCTTACCCCTCCACTCAAAACATGTTTTTAAAAGGAAAGTACATTTTCTCCCTGCATCTATCTAAAATATAGTGCATCTCTATTTACCTGAATTCCAACATTTTAAACTTTATACAAAAAAAATTCACTTTCTATTTGTAATTTCTAGGGAGGCAAGAGGAAAAGAAACTGGCTTCAAATAATAATATGTACCATTTATCCTATTTTATGAACAGAGCTATTCACCTGCCTAGAGCAGAGCTAAGTCTGAGCAGTGATGGACTTCCAAAGCTGATGATGCCATTGTGAGAAACAGGAGTGAAAAGGGCAGGTAGTTTTAAGGACCTCAGTATTTTTCCAGTAGTTAGACACTCCCAGAGAGCTTAACCTCTGTGTTGGACTTCATAAATTATTCTAGAAGGTCACAGACACTTTCTTGGTCATTAAGTATTATATTTTCTCTGGTTTATCTTTTTCTGAGTGTTTTTGGTCCCACAGACTTAAATTAGACTATGACTCCATGTTATATGGAAAAAGCACATATGTAATGAAAGGCTGAAGCACAGACCCTTGGAGCTACTGCACACTTCTACCCAAATGCACAGTTAGAGCAGACCAGAGGCAGCCCTCGGCTTCCTTAGACAGGACATAGCAATTGTGAGAAATTGTCAGCCTGACTTTAACTCAACGATTTTTCATAGTACCCATGACCTTTGCAGAAAATGTAAACAGATGGAGAGGTAACTAAGGTGTATCTAGCCTCAATGTTGTGAATTAGTTAAAGTTATATGTGCTGTAGCTCTATTAGAAAAGATTAACGTCAGCAGGATCCCTCCCTTCCTGTGTATGTGTGTGGTGGAGGAGTGGACAGTTTTGGCCTTATTAACCTGTCAGACAAAATAGTTATTATATAATGTGGCACATCTGCCTGAGCACTAAACTCTGTTATATGTTCCTCTGTAAAGACAAGACAGCCAGATTATCCTGTTTAGCTGTATATATAACAGCCTGAGGCAATTGAGAGGGTAGTTCTGCCATAAAATGCATAACTGCTGGAGGCACGTTTGTCTGTGGTTAATGTCATTTCAAGCATCTAGTCTTATACTTTTCAGAAAGAATCACCTACCCTGTTTGCAGCCATCAGTATCAGTGCTGGAAACTCATCCCTCCTCCTTGCTATGAGATCCCTCATCTGCACTGTGTTTCCCTGCAGGAGCAAAGCTGGTCTGAACTGGGTTTCCCAGCTATTGCTATGAGTACTATCTTTTACTATTGCCACACCTTGTACTGTAAGAGTGGTTGCAAAGGAGAGAGAAATTTTTTAATTTTATCCCTGGTGTGATTTTATCCTACTGCTGTGAGTCTGGGCAGCCTGTGCTGTCTCCCTGTCTGTGTGTGGTGTTAGCAGTGATGGCAGTCAAACACTTTGGGTGCTCTCTGAACTTCCTGGACTGGAAGTACTCTACTGCAGTATCTCTTTCTGGTCTGTTGCAGAGGCATCCCAAAAATCAATTCAGACAGGTGATGAGCTCCAAACAGACTTTATTCTAACCAGGACTGTTTGGCAGAGAATCAAACAGGGTTTATCCAAAATCATTCAGCACTCCGACAACATTATACAACACAGATTTGGATGCCAGTTAGGAGTTTAGTTACTATATAGCCAGTTAAGGCTCGAGGGATCCCAAAACTCTAGAATTATGATTCAAAATGTGCATCTTCCCACTCATAAAAAGTGAGGACTCTCAAGGGTGCCCAGAAGATCACTTACTAATAAGTCAAAGTATCTCAGTTCTCAATGAACTTTCTTTAGATAGTGTCCCAGTCTAAGGAGAAGTCTTCCACTGAAGAACCACTGCTATGAGGAAGACCATCTCAAAGGGGGTCTCTGTCAGGCTCTGTTTATACCCTGAGTTGAATCTGAGCTCTGGTAATTTATGGTGGTGGTCCAGAAACTTCTCTCAACCAAGGTGTTTCACTGGTCAAGGGCCCTGCTTGTTGACCAAAGGGTGTGTATATGAGTGTAGTGGTTCATCAACCTAGAAGTTTCTGGTGCTTTTGGGAGGGTGGAGAAGGGGAGTGCATCTGCCACAGGCCAAAGGTCCAAGTCAGGATGGAGTGAAACGTTTCCTAAATCATCCAGGGGTGTTTCTAACTGATCCTATATAAAGTGTATGGTGTCTTGGTTTCCCAACTGATGACTGTTGGATACATGGAGCTTGATGCCCTGGGCAGGTTTCTGCAGTTAATAGAATTTCTCCTGGTTGGATTAATCTTGGCCATTGGGTCTGATGGGTAACCTCGTGTGAGAACACCTACCAGCTACAGAAGAGATAAGGTCATATATAATGATACATTTGTGGGAGTCGTAAAAATCACATAACTGAAACCCCTCAGGCTGCAGAGACAATCAAACCTAGCTCTGTTTCTGCTAATTTAGTTCCTTAATTAGTGGGTGCCCACCACTAGATCAGATTTTTATGACAGGCAGAGCAGACTCTTCATGGGATTAGATGGAGTTTATGTGCTTGTCTGTGGCTCATGGCAGAGCTTGTGGGAAGGAGGTTCCTCCTGTGCAGGAGAGAGTGTGGCCACCCAGCCATGTGCCTGGGACATGCTGCCCCCAGCGCTGCAAGGGAGGGAGCAGGGACAGCCCTCGGACCCAGCTGGCCGCTCACGAGGGGCTGCAGTATCTCAGAACACCCCTTCAAAATTGTCTGAGATACTCCTGGAAATGACAGCTTAACCGTGAGACCTACACGTGCCTTCTGGCTGCATTTGAGAGCATCAGAGGCAGAGATCGCCCCGCTCCACCCTGCTGCCTCCTGCAGAGAGGAAAGCTGGGTTGTAGGCTGGAGTCAGCTCTGCCTTACACCACAGCAGCCATCTGCCTAACAATGTTGACGTAGCCTAAATCTATAAATCCCTTGATCCGTTAAAGCTGTTTTTGTCAGGTCAAAATATGTTTATTTTCCTTTCAGAAGAAGCTTAGCTTACTTAAAGCAGCCCATAGAGCTTTTTTTTAAATCACTTTTTCCTGGTTCTCAAAGTGTTGTTCCACCAACAGATGAAGCAGCAAAATAGTTTCTGGTTATTACAGTAACTTAGCAGGAAGGGGAAAAACAAAGTAAGAGTGAGCTGCCAGCTGTGTGACCCTGTCATCTCAATACCTGTCTGCATGATGAAGCTAAGGCACAGAGAAGTCGTTTTCTTTTGGTGCAAGGAATAGATCGGGTCTGAGAAAGGAGTCTGCTGGCTCTTTGCTGGCCTCTTTTGGGAATCTCAGACTATGAGGGAAAATCTCTCCTCTCCTCTCCTCTCCTCTCCTCTCCTCTCCTCTCCTCTCCTCTCCTCTCCTCTCCTCTCCTCTCCTCTCCTCTCCTCTCCTCTCCTCTCCTCTCCTCTCCTCTCCTCTCCTCTCCTCTCCTCTCCTCTCTCTACCTGTCAACACACAAAGCCTCTGCAGTAGGGTCTTTTTTGACTTCACTGTGACAAATTTCTTTTTAGGATTAATTTCAGAGGCAGGAGATCTTTGTATGTCTCCTTCAGCATGTCCAAGGCATCTTACTTCATCCGTGCTCAGCGGTTACCCCTGAGGAGCTGCTCGTCTCTTGCTCTGTGCTGAATTGTTGGCATCTAAAAGGTACTAAACAAACTAGACTGTCGAGGACTAAATAAAAGCATTTTCTAGCTCCAATGGAGTTATGAAAAGCAGTTTTCTAGCTCTAACTGTCTTGGATTCTATGTGTTTGTCACATTTGAATATAGTCTTTTGTAGTGTTAATACATACACTTTGGAGATAGCTGATCACAACAAATTAATGAGACATTTCAAGACAGAATTCTTCCCAGCTAATTAAATTACCTGCCTAGCTTACTAGCATTAATCATCCCTCTCTCAATATATCTTTGTAAACAGCAAGATTTTAATGTAAATTAAGTGATGTTTGAGATGGCTAATGAACACCTTTGAATGTCTGTTGCTTGGTGACTCTAACACTTAGTACAGGAAAAAAGGTAACATTCTTGGTTACTGCTTCCAGCAATTCGTAATACTTCACCAGTGTCTCTATCCATACATTACACTAAGGGACTAACCTACTCCTTGTTTTAAAAAAAAAAAAATAAGACATATTGTAAAGTCGTACTTCCAACACTTAATAGAACTAATAGTTAAGCATGAGAACAGCCGTAGCTCTCACAGATATAAGTTTATACATTTTGGAGACTTAGCAGTTCTTTTGTTGGAGGACCATGTTTCTGCCAAAGATTATAACGATGACTGAAAAAGAAAATATAAATTGTATAGGTGTGTTTTAGACCTAAACAGCAGAGACCCTAAACAACATTTTTTCCTCTAAAACATGGTTCTGATATATTCCGATTCTGAATCACTCACTTCTTTCAAGGCTGCCAGCTCATCCAGTGCAGGAGGAGATTTTAAAATTATCTATCAAGACAGATGCTAGAACAGGAATGAAGACAACCAGATTCTTTCTCCAGCAATCATTCCCATCCAGCTGCATAAGCCACTTTGTCCCTCAGTGCCTCAGCCTCCTCTCACCACTTCTTCCCTGTGTCACCAGTTATAAGCTTCATCCACTCCCTGTAAGCAATGAGAAACCAGTAAGAATGCAGTAAAATAACTTTATGTTGGTTTACTGCATTGAGCCAAAAAATTATATTCTGGAGGATGGATGTGCCTATTTCTGGATGAATAAAGCTTAGTTCAATCTCAGACTTGAGACTTAACAAACAAAAATGGTTTCATTTTCAAACATTTGACAAAAGTGCCTGGAAACTTGAAAAAAAAGAAAAAAGAGGCTTCTTCCAAAAACCAGGAGAAGGAGGTATTTGGGGTGTCTCCTTTCAGTCTGGAGCATCATGTTTCCAAAGGATGCAGAAGGCCAAGTTCAAACCCTTTCTCTGCTTTCTTTCAAGTAAAGAGTAATTCCCTGGCTCATATCCAATAGTATAAACAGCAACAATAAGGTATTCAGCACAAGTGGGTTGTTTCAGCTCTTCTAATTAAGTGCTTCCAGTAGGAAAATACTTAAATTTCAGTAAAAGTAGGAGTCCCAATGATTAGCAGGCCAGTGATTATGGGACACGACAGACAGATGGAAAAGCTGGATTAAATGTTGTGACTAACACTTTCTTAATGAAAAATTGATATTTTTATACTTCTGGGATGAAATTTTAAATAGTAGGGTGTGACGCTTTTTTCCTGAGAGAGGAGAAATCCATGAGCAATTTTTCTAGATGCGAAAAGTATAGACAAGTGAGAGTTATCAAAGTCTTTACAAGGCTTATTTTTAAATAAATTTTTCATGTTCACAAACAAAGCATAGGGGAGGAATTTATTATAGTTTCTGTTTTTACATTTCCTATAGACCTGAAAATCCACATATAAAAGTTTTCTCTCTGCAGCAGTAATGACACTGAGAGATTCATCACTGGATACAGCTGATGAAATTGCATTTGCTCCAGCAAATGTAGGAAATTCATATCTTAAAGACTCAGGACTAAGGCTAATCTGGTTTTGATCCTGTGTAGTATTGCTAGGTTAAAGAATCAAAATTCAGACAGGCGTCACTCCTGGGATTTGAATGCATGGTCTTCCTCCTGACAAAATCTGTTCTGCCGCCTCTTGCATATTGTGCATCAGCATTAGTGTTATTACAGGTAGAGAGGAAATCCAGACAAGGATGATAGAATGATTAAATTATCGATTCTCTCTTCATCTGAAATGTGCCCTCAATCTCAAATATTTGTTCAATTGCAAGCTTTCCTACATTTCCATTTTCCAGAAAGCTCTCAAATAAAGTCAGATCAAAGATTGTGCTTTCGCATAATAGTTTCCTTTACAGAACATTGTTTCTAACATATTCCTGTTGAAGAACATCCAGAGTCATACCTAAATTACTTTTTTTTGGTGATGCTTTCCCTTTAAAGACTCATAACAAAAGTGTCTCTCCTGGGCTTATGAAATCTGATCCTATTTTTGAATATGTTTCTGTGGTTTCAGAAGTCAGTTTATAACATACAAAGTTCACGATGTTCTTTAAAAGTAAACAAAATTTTAAAATATTATGAAATCCATGAATGCAAATCAGAGAGACTCAAATAAACATCAAGAACAGAAAACACACTAGCAAACTCACTGTGCTGAAGAACTCCAGCATGTCAGTTGCAGGAGGTACATGGCTGGGTATTCGAGGCTTTGCTACAAGGGGTATCTTGGTCATGCACAATGACATATCAGATGCAACAGTCAAGCTAATAGAGGGTGCCTAATCCAACTCATCTGTCCTCTAGTTCACACAGAGAAATCAAGGAAATTGCATTTCATTAAATGAGCTATTTCTAGTACGTACATGTGTTAAATTAGGTATTACTTTACTGCAGTGCAGCGTAGTGTACACAGATTTAGTCTTTTTTGCATCATGGTTGTTGAGCACAGGTAGAGGGGAAGAAGAAGGGAATTTGGAGGTCCCGTTCCTGTGCAGACGATGGGGCAGTGACAGCCCTGCACCAATACAGCCCTTGGCTCTGCTTGGAGACACAAATCTAAATAAATGGCTTATGCAGCAAACAGACCAGCTCTTCTTATGGCAATCAACTACATTAGAGTTCTTGGTCTGTGAATAGCCACCAGAATAAGAGATTTTTTCTTCAATTTCCCTAGAATTTCTGTTGGAAAAATAACTTTATTTATTTATTTATTTATTTATCAATAAGGATTGATGACCAATATAGAATTTGCAGCTCAGATATTTGAGCAAAGAAAGGTTTACACTTAGCTTCATGGAGCTTTCAGGTTTTACAAATTTTTCTACTGCCAGAATTGAAGACATTTTAGAGTGACAAATAATGAATAGGGTAGTCTCCTACCAGAAGCCTGGCAATTTTCTTTTACTTGTACAACTTTACAAAGTATTTCTATACCCTTTGTCTAGCCTTACCTTTTATGTGAATACTATATGTTTTGCATTGCGTGACAACATGTAGTTATAATTGCATATAAGGATACTATTCTGAGTGTTTAGCTAGCTGCCTCTCTGTGATTTCTCTTTCAGTGTAATCATCTGAAGTGCAATTATGCAGGAGGATCTGACAGATCATATACTTTTACTTCTACATAAGCATCAGGTTTCTGCGCACAGTGGAGTATCCCAATGCAAATGGGAGCTGATCTGTGTATTGCAGAGCTGTGTATAGTAATAGTTGTTTGGTTTAGTAAGTTCTAATTGAGCCTATCTGAGCCCCATATGTTTCCAGTATAAATTGAGATTACTGATTTCAGCCTATCACCCTGAAAGTTTTCAACAGATGGGTGGACTTTCTCTTCTACTTCTTCCACAGTAAATTGCTGACAACTTGCTAATGGTCTTCTGAAGCAATAAGACACTATATTTCTATATAACATTTTAAAATAAAAAGCCTGCTTACAAAAATTAAAGCCTTCAACATTTTGCAGAAAGTGGGCTTTCTGGAAGAAAATGGATGCAAAGAGAAATCTGTGGGGTGTGCTGTCTGCACGCAGTTTGGTTCCTTGCCCAGGGACACTGAAGAAGACCTGGCAATTTGCCTGCCCAGCTTTCTCCCGAGTGCCACATGGTCAGGCAACGCTCCTTTCAGAAATATTTGAGCTGATTACTTTTTTTTTCAGCTAGAGGACACAATATGGATTGTCTGACCCCCATCTGCACTGATCTTCCAAGAGGGTTAGCTTTTTTATAGCTTAAATCTTCCTTCTTTCCTTTTTCTGTTTGTTCCTAGAATATTTGCAGAGCAAAATCCTGCTGCACTCCAATGTTTTTTTTAAGATCAACAAGGAATTGCCTTTAAGCCTACTCCTGCAAGACAGATTCTGATCTCCCTAGCAGCATTTCACTGCACTTTTTCCCAACATTAATGATTTTTTCCTTGAATCAATTTGACCCAAGTGTTACTCAATATTCTAAAAAAAAAGGTTTTCTCAGTGTTTTGGAAATTGTTATCAGTGCTTCCTTGTCTCCACTGAAAACACCTTGATCAAGCCTGGGTTCACATTTTCCTTTTACATGACCTTTTTCTAATGTGAGAAACAGTTCCTTAATATTGCAGCCATGAGGTATCTATTCTGTTTGTTTGTTATTTGATTTCCTTTTATGTGATTTCTGTTTGACTAATTACTACGCCTTTCAAGCACTTTTACTGAAATAGAATAAGACCTTAAGTATCACACACTGTTCACCACAAAAATAACTCCTCAGCCAGACACAAAAACCTCCATGCAGATTCTCTAATTAATGAAAGCAATATTATTTTAGCCAAGTTTAACAAGGGGGGGGGGGGTAAACTGTAATTAAATCACTGCAATATTCTGAAGGTTTTGGTGGGGTATAATGTATTATTTGTACTATTTACTCAGGCTACTTAGACATCTTGATTAATCTATGATTCAAAAGACCCCAGGAACGTGATTCAAAAGGCAACAGAAACAAATAAGCACTTGTGAGGGGCTGAGTTAGGAGTGCTGGTGCCTCGAGGAGCCCAAACTCAAACCCCCACCCAAGTGCCCACCACAGAACAGCACTGACTCCAAATTGGCTCCAAGTTCATCCTTCATGAAAATCACAGAATCACAGAATGTTAGGGATTGGAAGGGACCTCGAAAGATCATTTAGTCCAGTCCCCACCCTGAGGTACACAAGGGAAGATGTGGATGCAAATATAACATAATAATTTATATGCAAAAAATTTTTGACTGTTCCTGTACGTTGCTTCCATGAATGCCCTGGGTTCTGCAAGATGTTTCTAACTGTTGATGTCCTATCCATCTGGGTTCATGTCTCTTCAATGCCACCTTATATTTGTTTAAATATTAATATACAAGTACAAAACATGGATCAGTTTTTAATAAAACTTTGTTGTGTGTATTCCTTAAAGACTTGTGGGCTGTCGTAGTGAAATACAGACAAAACAGTTAAGATGAAATATTTAATGAATCTCTGCTTTGCTTTTAAAGTGACCAGGCAGGAAGACACAATATGTAATGACTAATTACTTCTCCTATTAATAAGGTGTTGATCGTATATTTCAGAATATCTGTTCACTTTGCCTTTCTTTGGTGTGTTTTTGCCAAATAATCTATTGCCTTTGGCTTACTTTCTAGAAATGAAAGTTAACTGAGTTTTTTTCACCTTACGCTCAATAAGGTCAGTCTGTTCATCTGACACAGGTTGTAAGTCCTACTACAATCCTTTTGATCATAACACCAGGATTATTGACAAGCTGTCAAAACATGGGTTATCACTAGTGCTTTTCTGAGCTTCAGTATTGACTACATGCCCTAACAACAAAGCAGCAGCATCATCATAATTTCAGTTCCCAAACCAATAGGTTCCAGGTCCCAAACAGTGAAAAACTGCCGGGCAGAGCAGAATGGCAGAAACAGCTGTCTTACAAAACACAGTAATGATGTTTATGAACAATTATGCTTCAACACGAAATTTTAGAAAATTATGGTCCATCAAGGTTTCTGAAATATGGCACTGAGCAGTTTCAATTTCCATTGCACAACTTTTGAAATAAATGGTCTTAATAACTCTCATTCCTCTTCTCCTGCTCTGCAGAAAAAACAACATTTGTCTCAGTTTTGTAGCATATACACTCGATATCAAAAAACAAGTTGTCACAAATCAACACGACGCTATTGCAGTGTTGTATCTGCTAACATTCATCAGTAGTAAGAACACATTAACAAGCAGTTTAATAAAAAGATGGAGCCTAGATGGATGAAGAATTTAAACATCCTGGAGAGTCCTTGGATACTGGATGCATTCAAAGATTGATGGCTCAGGGCTGTTTCCAGCCTTAATTCTGGTTTCCAGGCTGTGTCTGGTAGTTGGTAATGTTTGAAATATCTGCCTCTTGACTACCTGCTTGCCCAGGTTACAAGGAGAAAGACTGATGATCTATGTCATGTTCCCTTCTCTTATCTTTGCAAAACATCTATTGAAAACCTCATGCTGTGTGTATTTCCCTGACCTTTTTAGTTAATATGAAGAAGAAATAAAACTATCCTTGTATTGGAAAGACATAAGTAAAAATATCAGTAGCTGGATGCTATGAGGGACTTCAGCAGCTAGGTTAGCTGGTATTGAAGGCCCAAGTTTAGGTAACGCCAGATGCCCCATAAACAAATTACCATTGTGGCTATGTACTGAGTGCTTGACACTGATACTCAGGTTGTCTGGACCTATAACCTTTATCAATTGCTCAGCTGATCTTTAATATCTACTTTCAAAAACAAAAATCCCATTTTATATGATGTTATTGTGGTGTGAATGTAGAAAGCAAAAGTGATTTATATAAAAATCTGAAGTTCAATATCTCAAACCCTGGTTTTAGTTCTCTAAAATGGGGCATAGGCACCTTTCAAACACCCAATGCAAATAGCTTGATAAAGACTGCACTCCAAATTCACACAGTTCAGTCTCTGCATGGGTCCCGGCTTTATGAAAGCTTTAATAAAATGACAGGAAGGACCTACAGAGTCTTTGTGCTCCGTACGGCTGGGCTGTGAGTGGCTCAGTTTACAATGGTGTCTTATGAACCTCAGAGGCTCAAATAGCTTTTACCAAAATCAGAATTTGTGAGTGGATTTCATCTGTTACTGTCGCTTCACTCAAAAGCAAAGACAGCATTAGAGGGATTCTCTTCAGTCTTAGAGGTCTGACAGAGAAAAAAAGGTTGGGGAAGCCCAAAGAAGGCTTTAGGCTTGATTATATGTATTGCTGAAGTGCAGTAAAAAATGGCATCAGTAAACATTTGTGAGTTTGTGTGTATGAAAGCAACCAGGTGCTAAGTGAAAGTAGTAAACTTCACAATATTTGGAAACTAAAATCACCTATATACCCACAGAAAAATTTTATGAAGACCTCAACTCCTTCCTAATCAATTTGAACTCTAATCTGGTGGGTTGAGTGTTTTGGGGAGAGGCTAATTCTCTAATCTGTGTGCTGAGCAGTTTCCCAGTGATTTTGTCCTCACCACCTGTTATAGGGAGCATTGGATCAAGGCTGTCAGGGAGCAGCTGGATGGTGGTACAAGCAGCACCAAAGACATGAAGATGAAAAGCCTGATGGTTCTTACTTAGACCCCTCAATTTCCTTCTGATGGTAGACAGATTTTTTTTAATTAAAATTGCATTTTGGCAGATTCATTTTATTCCCTCGTTAGATATTGATGGCCACATGTAAAATATGATCCTGAGTTGCCTAAGTGGGATCTGTTAGTTTACAAAGTTACTGCTGTAACCCAGAGGCAATAATATGAGTTTAACAGATAAGAACCACTTACTCAGCAGTCCTTAAAGGCTGGTGAGGAGGAACAGGCAGCTGAGCCCAAATGCTTTAAAAATACTCCTCCTCCTAGCAGTAATGCACTAAAGTAAACACCGAGGGGAAAATACTGTGAAATGGTTTTGTCAAGGACCACTGTAATAACAGAGCAGCTCAGTTAGGGCTAATTAAATTGCTTTAGCTACTAGAGGGATGGGATTTTCCAGCTGTGTGCAAGCCGCAATAACAAACTTTCCTTAGGGTGCAGATTCTTTCCTGAGTCTTTAGCTTTACACAGCCCAAATGTTATTTGTGCCCATGACAGCCTCATCAGATATTTGACTTCAGAAATGCTTGCCTGGCTGCAACAGCTATGTAAGAATTCAAGTGAATTAGATAAATAATCCAGTGTCCTTGAGAGCAGTGGGGTTTTTGGGGTGATCTGGGGAGATGTTCCTTAAAGCAGTTTTTCTGTGGTCTTTCTTCAGCGGTATTAAGCCTGAATTTGAGATCCAGACTTTTCTCCCTTCCTCATATAATTAATTCTTATTATTTTGTGCAATCCTTTGAACTTCAGTATTTTCAGGAGTGGCTAAAACAATTTGGGTCCTTTTTTAGATGCCTGGCTGGTGATTTTAATATAGGATGAAAATGGTGTTGCAGTGTCACTGTTCTAGGGATCAATCCCTCAAAGTAAAAATAAAAAAATATATTTATTAAGGACTCACTATACTTTCAAACAAAGGCAAGATCTTTTCATAGAGCAACAATCTGGAGAGCTTTTGACTGTGGAAGAGTTTTATAGATATACACGCATAAATGTAGTATTTAGCTTCTGATTTTAGTCACTAAGCAATTACACCTGATGAGTAAGGACAGAACAGAGGGTCAGCTGTATTTTCTAAATTATACAGACAGTGACAAGGCTTCATTCATCATGGTAACTAAGAGCTTCACTGTCCATGCATTAGTTGGTAAGATGTCCAAGATGGGCAGCTGTGGCTTTATTCACTTGCCAATCCATTCAGAGAAAAGGCAACACAACCTTGTCAAATATGACTGAGAGTGATGCTGGAATGAATATGTGCTTGTGATCGAGAGCAACCTCTTACTTTACACTTGCATTCCACAAAGAAATGCTGCTGCCATGATAATTTCAAATGTGGTTTGTTGAAGATTCTGAGAGGGACAGAGTTGGAAGCATCAGAAAACCCTGGTACTTACTACAGAGTCACTGATCTAACTTTGCTACCCTACCCAAGTCTATACTTTTCTATTATATAGCACAGTAACCTATACTAGATATGAAGTGCAGATAATTTTTTTCCCAATTACAATGAAAAAAAAAATAATAGCATAGGCAAATGTCAGCAATGAGCTATGCAAAGAATGTATAACAAATATGTTATTTTAGCTTAGTTTCTCTCGCTGTTTTTGGAACTGCACAAGTGTAAACAATTAGTCAGTGTCTGTTATATTCTCCTTTGTATTTAACTCACAGCCAATATTTAACTCTTACAGGCTGTGGCTGTGAAAGCTGGGTTTTTAACTCAGCCTGGAATCACTTGAAGTGCAACTTCAGGAGGATGTTCCTGTTTCAGACTTTGGTGCGGTGTTGTGCATCAACTAATTGCTGAGTGTAGATTGTTTGAGCTAAGATCTTGCACAAGTGCATTAGAAGTTCATAGAAATTTTTGTAAGAGCCTAAAAAAGCCCTGACAATGCAAGGTAAGGTTTGTATTCAGGAAAATGGGCACCATTTTCAGTTTATCTTGCTTGGCAAAGTTTAATCTGAGAGGGACACTAATTTACCAGAATTAGAATGTGTGTATAAGGCTCTGTATCACAAAAATTGCCCTGATGTAAATATGCTGGATACTTACGGTATTTATGTGTAAATGTGAAAAGAGGTCTTCAATGACATTTACATTTTTAATTATAGTAATTTATTTTGATTGGAAATATAGGCCCAGATTAGCCCAGTTTAGCTGAGGCACCCTCATGAGAAGCAAAGAATCCCTCAGCTCCTCAGAGAGAGAGCAGAACTGCTCTCTGGAAGTGCCACTCATTCCTCAAACTGGACAGGAGGCTTCACTGAAGCACCTAAAAATCCTGAGCTGGGACATTTATTTTACTGTTTTAATAAACAACCTAACTGGACACAAAGGTGCTTCTGGTACAAGTATCCTTGTGTTTAAGGCCAGAGTCAGATTCCCTCAAGTTGTTCTCTGAGGAATAAAACTTGCTGTGACTAGAAAGGTCCCAGCTGAAGTGAATGAAGCTTTAGTGGTGGTTTTATTGGAGGATTTGTATAGACAATGTGGTTATGAAATTTTCTGCTTCAGCTTATTGCCCCATTCCTGTGTATTTTGTTACTTAGTCTAAATTTCTCTGTGCAATGCAGGTGGCATTCAATATGAAAACCAAACCTCATGAGTGTACTTTACAGAGTTTCCTCCCCATTCCTTGGCATCTGAGTTTGCTGCCCCTCTCCTATTTCCATCCCAGCTTCAAAATCAAGGACCTTGCTCTGTGGTGCTTTCAGGAGCCCAGATGTCTCAAGAGAAGCCTCTACATGTGGCTCACTACACAGAGCTACACAGACATAGTTGTCTTATGTTTGTTTGTGAGATTATGGGGTGACAAACATTCCCCAGACACTCAGGAAAGGCAGATGCTTGCTCTGCGAAGTTTCCAGTCTAATAGCCTATGTATAGACAGACTTAGAAGAAGACTGAAGAACTAATGGAGAACTCCTCAGACACCTATCTGTGACCTAGCTGTGAGTTTTTCAAAGATCATTTTAGCTATGAAGAAGATGGGGAATGTTTTGTATGATATGAGAGATTAAGTTCCCAGAAGAAAACACAGATGCTGCTTTCCATGAAGGTGGGAAAAACGTGTCAGGGCTAAGGGAGAGAAAAAAGGGACACAAAGTTCAAGGTGAGTGAGCAGCAGAGCGATCAGAGCCGTGTGCGGGAAGATAAGATGCTGTGCGGATGTGATGGAAAGAAAACGTCACTTTGAATCAGCACGTCCCCAGGCAAGGACGATTGCTTTCATTTTGGGGACCTATTTTTCCTTAGTCACCAGTTAAGCCATCCTATCCCCAGTGGATGGAGGTGTTTTAACAATGTCCAGCTCATCCCTGAGAACCACTTGGAAAGCTGGAAGGGTGCAATGGATCCCTGCCTTGTGCAGGAGCATTTCTGTCCCTTCCCTGTAGAGAGGGGAGTCACTTGTCCCAGGAAATGGAAAAGGGAAACAGACCCAGACATCTTCCTTGCATGTGAATCAATAGCTTACAGGGCAGCAACTGTGGAAAAAATACTTCCCTTCCCTCTGCTTTCTTTTTCTATAAATACATTATTGTGATAGTTGAAAGGTGATACAGACCAATTAGTGTGTAAGCAATTGCTTTTGTTGCTTTTCTTTCATCAGCTGAGTCCACCAAGGAAAAAAAGTGACAACCGTTCTGCATTCATAAACTGCTGGTGAATAAAATAGACACAATGAATTTCTTGAATAAACAAAAGAGTAAGTCCCCCTGGTGTTGTTTAACTGTGTGCAGCTGTCCACAGGTATTCCACATCATTAAAGTCATAGAGTTTCTCTGTACACCTTTGACAATAAAGTGGATTTGTCTGTAAATAATGGTTACTTGTTTAAAGCTGTGTGCCTCATTTTCTGCCAGGTCCTGGGAAGCTAACCTGAAAAAGAGATACATCTAACAACATAGCTAGAAGGACCAGGTGTAAAAATTCATGGGCAACTGGGGACAAAAGTACCTGTATTAACAGCAATATTTTTCCTGTAAGAAATAAAAATGTTACAAGGTTCTGAAATTCAAAATTGCTGTTAAAATAGAACTATTTTTTTGAAATATGAACAACATTTAATTCAGGAGCCCGATACTTTTCTTTATCTGCAAACTCTGTATCATAAACATAGAATTCTATTCTATGATCTGCAGATTGTCCACAGAAATGTACTTGTCAAGTGTGGTAAGAACTACAGGGGAAAAGCACATTCATAGATTCTGAAACTTGAGGAGACTTAAATTTCAATTTATTTGGGAGTTTTCTTGTGTTAATTGGACATTTATGTTTATTAATATGTTATAAAAACCTGTGTTTTCAGGGAAGATATACAACTAAAGATATCTCCATCTGAAAAAAATAAGCAGGGTCAAAATAAAAAATGCTGTAGAAAGATACAATTCACTTTAGTTGCAAAGAGATACTTATGCCTTCATAAGAACTGCAGACACAGCAAAACTGATGAGAAAAGTATTCATTTTTCTGCAACACTTAACACATAAGAAGCTAATATAGAGTTGTTAAGGCGTGAAACATTGAAAGTGCTTCATGTTCCTTTGATGAGGAGCTTCGAAAATCAAACCACTCCCTCCCTACCTTGTGGAAATCTCTTTATTTCTCTCATCCCTCAAGCCAGTTCACTGTCCAGCAGCGATGTCTGCAGGATCTGAGGAACAGTTTTGGCTGCAAATTCCTGATACCCATGTTTGGATCATGATTTGGGTCTTGGGAGTGTCCTGGTTAAGGGTTGGAAGATGCCACCAGCTGCTCCACTGCTTGCTGTTCGTCTCTTCTGACCAGCTGTTGCTTTCCAGCTGACTGCTGAGTGGGGAGGGGAGTCAGCAAGGAGGTACCACTGATCTTGCAAGGCTGCAGGCTGAAAGGACTTGTGTGATATTGGGGTGACTAAGGTGATTAGGCAGAAGTGCTCTCGAATCACAATCTTAATGCCTGGAGTGAGATTCATACCAAGTGTAGATGAAACCAGAGACATATCAGGGCAGGATAAAAATTGCCAGTGAAACCCAGATCCTCTGTCTCCCTCAAAACCCGGAGTAAGACTGGGAGACTTTGTCCCATATTTTTATCTTTCAGGTTTTGCACCAGCTCCTAAAGTAAAGCAGGAGAAGCCCACAGCCCACAGGAGGAGCAGAAAACCACGCACTTCAGCACTGCTCTGCTGGCAGAATTTTCCCAGAGCCAACCTTGATGTCTTTTTGCTTCTAGTGTGGGATGAAGAGGAAGTAAGAGGCATGAGGTTTTTACCTGTTACATTTAAAGGACTTCCAAAACTATGAAGATCCCCTGACAAAAGAATCAATGAAGCATCTTGGTCCTTCATGAGGAGTGCACAGCACCATATAGTGCTGTGTATGCTTTCTTCTGCAGGAGAAATGAGCAGTGCACTGAGAAAATTAATTGCATCCCTGAATGCTACAGATACAAATGAGATGATTTTTTTTTTCTTCTCCTTTTTCATCACACAGATGGAAAATTATTCTAAGAAGAATATGCAAACATCTCCCCCTTCCCCACAGTCAGACAAGGTGAGATAATTTGGGGTTGGAATGGGATAAGCCATATAATAGGATTAAGGCATTTCATGAAGGACTTCCATGACTCATTAGCTCATGGTTCTTCACTGATGTACAAAATCTTTCTCTTCATACAAGATATTTCTCAGCTGTCTATTATGTTGACATCTCAGTGCTGACTTTTCCATGCTCATGCCTTATGTAACAGACAGCTCCTGACAGTCATGTAGATAAGCCAGGAGTGACTTTACAGTGTTCGTACTTTGCACTATGCAGGAGCTATTTTCTTCACTATGAGTTGATAAAAGACAGAAGTATAACCTCCAGTGGAATCAGCCCTGCTTTGGGTAGCATCCCTACAATACTTTTGGCAGAAGAGAAAGAAATACGCTTTCATTCTCACAGAAACAGTGTCGTGGCCAACAAAACTCTAGCTGTTCTGTCTTTGCTCTTCTGAGTTTCTGAGAAATGCACATTTCACCTGTAAAATGTATTGGGTTAATCTTCTGGTCTATGCCACATTAGTAAAGCTTCATGTGAAATATGGTGTCAGTATGGGTCGCTGTACTTCAAGAAAGGTTTGAGTCCACATGAGAAAGTTCACACGAGACCAACAGCAGTTACCAGAGAAAACACTGAAGTACTGGAATAGCTTTTAAAACAGACGAAGATGGAGAGATGAAAAGATAATACACTTCAAATACACACAGGCATGCTGCATAATGAAAGGTAATGATTGAATCTTCCAGCTATAAACAAAAATGCATAGAAAGAAAAACTCTTTGGAGGCTAATAAACAAAAGCAACACTTCTGGTTTAGGAAGTCCCAGGCAATATTAAGCTGAAAGGACATTTTGGGGAACCACCTGTGTGTTTGATCTGCTCTTTTATACATCCCTAAGTATTTCCTCTTCACCCTACAGAAGGAGGAGTAGATGAACATTTCATCTGACCCTGAGTGGTTCCTATTTTCATTTGTTGCCATTGTCTGAAATAATACTTTGTGATAGCAAATGTACTTCCAAAAGTAATTGCTTCATCTGTCACTGAGGCAGTCAAGAAATCACTCGACTATAATGAGTGGTTTGTGACCACAAGATCTATTTTACTTTCGGATCTATTTTGCTTTCACTCGAAGGACCATGAGGAGTTTTGTACATTTTTATTTTCCCTTTCGTGGCTTGCCTGGTATTTTCCTCTATGTATCACATCTGTTCACCAAATCTCAGAGATCTTCAGACCTGTTTGCTGATACACAGGATGCCCAAGCTTTCCAGGTACGAGCTTGTATTCTGGAATGGAGAATTTCTTTTTTCAGTAGTCTGGACATTACAGTTTGCAATGTACAATTTGATGAGCTCTTGGGTATTCATCACATGTCAGTCTTTCTGGCACACTTCAGAAGGAGTTTGGGCTTCGTTCTGTCAATCGAACAGCCTGAGAAAAAGATGTTATGAATATTTGTAAATGTTTGCCTTATGTGTTACGTATGATTCTCTCCAGATCTTTTTCTTAAAAGGGACATGAAAATTTATTGTCCAATGGTCTCAATATTCTCCCATATTTCTTCCAGGGTTACAATTTCATATTCTTATTCACCTATCTTTCCTTTAGTGCTACAATTTTTACCTGAATAAGTTGTCAGTAATTTCAATCCCTTTCTTGAAAACACATCTAAAGTGCCTCTCAGAGTGTGGGCTGAAAGCACTTTGGAGCAGCTTGTAGTGGCTTTTAAGAAATGCCCTCCAGTGATTTACAGTCATGTTCTCCTTGAATTGCTTCCTGCTCCTGAAAGAGCTCGTTGAACTTTTCATGCACAGACATCACTGCAAGACCTTTCTTTCAGTTTGGGTTTACCTTTATTCCATCTATGTTAGTGTCACTGAGGCAAAAACTGGAGGCTGTCCCTTACATAGGAAGGTGCCTCCTTTCTTGACCCTGTGTCATCATTTTTAGCTTTACCTTTTCATTCACATTGTAAGTATTTTAGAATAGGTCACTAGTTCTCTGACATATGGGATAGATGCATCACGCTGAAGAAACAATGGTTGTTTCATTCTTTGGCAAATCAGTGCCTCAGAGTTTGCAAATACCTGCAGTTTATGTAAGATATTTTGAGGTTTTGAAATTTGTTATAGTGTTTCTAAATTGATTTATTGTCTTCACTAAGGTTTTGTAATGATTTTGCCTTTCCAGCGCCCATATCCCAATATTTCCACAAATAATCAAAATTTCAAATTTATCCAGTTCTAGATATACTCACCATATTCTTTCTAGGTGTTTGAAGGGTCTATGATGCTGTGTGGCCCTTCTGTCTCCTACCTGGGCTCTGGGTTGCCATCGGCTGTTCCGCTGATCCATTCAAGTCCTGCCTCTCTGACCTGCACATTCTTTCTTTCATTGGCTGAACACTGTTGTTGGTCATTTTTGAGTGACTGCTGTGCCCAGGCTGCAGAGATGTAACTACCTTCATTCATGATAGTTGTCAGTATCCTTTTCCAGACAAAGCACTTGGAAATATTTTTACCTTTCTTAAACTGGCATTAGGGCTCACATTTTATTTTTCATTATATTTATCTCCTATCTTTGTATTTTTGCATTTGCTTTTGTAACAGTTCAATACATCCTTCTTATGATTTCCATGTTTATATGTATTAATTGATGGTCTATTTCTGTGCTGACTCATATGCTCTACATTTTGTTCTGAGCTTATTTACTTGTTCTGCATATAGCTCTTGGTTGATTTATTATGGGCTGTCAGAGTATTCCCATTTGAGGTCCTTCATACTTCATGGCCATGATTAATCTATCACAACATCGGTTCACATTTTAAGATTTGATCATTAGTCAGCCATTTTGCACAGACTGGCAATATACTTATTTTGTAGTTTTCCTATGGAGTTGTAAGTACAGTCTTTAAATAACTACCATTTTCCTGGGCTGAAAATACTTTTGGACCATTGCTACAACTTTACATAGGTACTTCTAGTCCATTAACAAGATGGCCAAGGTCTGCCGAGCATGAGACAGCTTTCCTTTTGACTGTTAATTAACATAACTGTTATTGCTTTGTTCCATTTGTATCTTCATTTATGTTTCATAATTTCCATTTGGTGGTGTAAAAATTTACATTTGCAAAAGACTTTGATCTAGATGCTTGGAGATGGGGTTTTAATACATCATACTATCCTCATATTTTAACTAATACGTATGTTTTTCTATTACTTTTCTACATTTGATTGGTTGGACAGAGGTCTGAGCAACCTGCTCTAGTTGGAGATGTTCTTGCTCATTGCCAGGGGGTTGAATGAGGTGATCTTTAAAGATCTCTTCTAACCCAAATGATTCTATGATTCTGTGATTCTGTACTTGTGGATAAATGGTTGAAGGCAAAGTCGGTTTGTCCTGTTAGTACTTCCACTTACCTGCAGAATTTGGCTGTAAGTACTAATTTTAAGGTTAAATTTTTAAAAATGAGGACAACATTCATGTTCTACTGCTCCTTTCATGCATAGTGTTATTTTAAACTCAAGATTTACTAGAGGTAAATATTTTAAATTCCCAACATTATCTTATTTATTAAAATAAAATTATACAATAAAATAATTTTTGTAAGGGTGGTGTGGTTTATAAATTGGTTTATTCAGAGCCAGTTTTAGTTGTTGAAAGTTGGCAGATGTGATTTTTCCAAGACTGCCTCTCTCATCCATGTTAAGCAGCCATACTCTCTTGCCGATGTATTTCACCTTCTTCCTCAGTTGCATCCCTCAAAAGTATTTCTGTTCAATTCCAGACTGACCATCATCTCTTTTCTCTCTCTCCTAACACCTCTCTTCCCCTCTTCTGGGGAGCTGGAGGTACTAAAACTGAACAGAAATTGTAATTGCAGGGTACAGAAAAAGAGATGAATAGACATCCCTTTGATTTTAGTAGCTGGCGATATGGAGAAGGAAACCAATGCCAATTGAAGATTATAGCTTGTCAGATAAATTTCAATGCTCAAAAATAAATGTTAATTTTAATAGTTGATTTTCAATAGCAATGACTTCCACTAAACCCCGAATTTTCCAATTACATGTTCCACTACTACTGTTTGACATGGCCTTTCCAGCCTCACAATGTCACTCTGCTTTTTCATTAGTGTTTATAGTAGCACAACTCATTAGCTTGAAGTCTACAAAGCAGATTGTTCTCATGGATTTTTCATACAAGGCCAGCAGTCATTTTGTTTCTCATTCACATCAGTCTTTTATGAAATATTACATAACCACCTATGATAAATTTTGGTCCAACAATTTCATTGACTCAAGGCAGAGAGCATTTATAACCAAAAAAAAAAAAAAAGAGAGAGAATAAGAAAAAGTTGGCTTAAAGTCTTCTTTTATTACTCAAACCTTGCATACACGACAACTCTGACAAGTTAATTTTTGTTTATTTTAATTGGAGTTTTATGTTATACAGTCACCTATGATTAATCTGTCACTCTGGACACATAAATTATACAAATTTAAAATTTAGAGCACTCACTTTAAATATAATTTCATCAAACTTCTCTACGATTCTCTCCAGCAAAAAAGAACAGTATATATTTTCACAGCTATTTCTAATATATATCTGTATTACTAGGAAGCACTACAAAAATAAATTGGGGGCATGCTGAACTACAAGACAGTATTTAGATGACAGAGAATTGATTTTCTATAAAGCTGAGAGATTTTATATTAAAAAAAAAAGTAAAAAAAATCTTCAGGGAACAATTTGCAAATGAAGTATATGAAATTGGATGTCTCTAAGTCACTATCGATTTGGTTTTCATAAACACATTTGCTTGTCGATACTGTAAAAAAAAGTGATCATTGCTCAGTCTTCTAAACATCAAATTGGGTAAGACAATTATAGCAACAACATCATTAGGACTGGACCTCCTGGAGAGTTGGAGCTGAGAACGTCTGCTTTTCCTGTTGGAGTTCACCGTACACGTCCATGAAAAATAGATATGATCTGTTCTGTCCAATGGGCACCACTATGGGGCTGATTTGGGAGCTTTGTGCTGCTTAACTGTGGAAAATGAGGCTTGCTGTGTGTCCACAGGCCCAGGAGAAAGGGACAACCATCTTCCATCAACTCATCCTGCTCTCCTGCCAGGAGGGTAAGACCCAGGTTATGGCATAAGCTGTATCAGGAGTACCCCAAGAGGGATTCTGGGTGGGAACAATTCCTCTCCTGGTCCCTCTTTATTTTTTATTGGGAGTAAACCATAACAAGAAGCATGTACTTTTGACACGGCCATTTTGACTAATATTGAACTGTACTCCAGGATATATTTTTTTAAAGTTCAGTATGAACTAGGGATGGTGTCACAGAGGCACCCCGAGGTTAGTTTAAGGGACAAAAGGGTCCAAAACAACTTTTATTAAACCGGTGAGAAACAGGGTTTTAGCACTCCAAGAGTGACTCAAATACAGGTTCGGATATCCGTTGAGGAAAATTATTAAAGGGCAGCAACTAATACAACAGGTGGTCCACAGAGTGCATGCACATGGCTTCACCAAAACAATACCGGAGCTGTCCCTGAGTCCCGGAGAAGTACACACTTGCCTGAACACGGTGTGGGATTATTTTAAAGAGATACATGTACTCGTAGTGAGTACAGGAAGTTAGTACACTTGCAATTCTGTGAGGGTAAACTTATAATACACTCGCAATCCTGCGAGGGCTAATTTACTTACACATGCAAATGTGCATGGAATATTACACGTGCTTATGTGGAAGCACGGGAGGAAAATACACTCGTGATTGTACAAGGAAATAATTTATACACGTACATATGTGCATGGAAAGTATAAATATACTCGCAATCCTGCGAGAAGTTTTACTCACACCCGTGGCGACAAGGCAAGCGGAGTCTCCATCCCGGGGGGGCTCTCGGTAGCAGCATCTTGCTCGTGCTCCGAGAGACCTGCGACAATGGGTGGAGTCTTGACGAGAGTCCCGTTTTTATACTGGCTGATCAGATCTGACTGTAGGCATTCTAGAAGCTTCTCTACACCCCCACGCTGGCTGTGGGTGCCCCTGAAGCCTCCAAACATCTCCCACACTGGCCGCAGGTGCCCAGCGGCTCAGTGGCACCTCGGCACTCTCTTCTCCTAATGGCCCTGGCCAGGGTGCTCTGGAGCCAAACAAAAGAAGCTGTTAGCCTCAAGTAGCAGAGAGAGAGGGAGATGTGCCTACTCCTTCCATACTGAAGGAGGGAGGGGAACAGAGGGGGCTTGCATTCTGCCACAGATGGTCTATGCATTTTGTTGTGAGAGGTTGTTGAGATGCAGTTATCAGAAAAAGAATTCTCAGTGCAGTATTTCAAAACAGATCTATTAAACAATTAAAATTCATTTCAAACTCTTATTGCAATCAGACTGTACCTATTATTTTAAGCAGTATCACCACCTTGAAGAATATGAAGTGGGAGACAGATTGATGTGGAATAGACACGTATATTTTAGTAACAGAGTAATTTGCAGCACTCTAGCTGTCACTAAGAGAGAATTTATAAGTAATAAACTGCAGTAGTAAACTAGCTGATAAACTTATTTACAATGTACCTTAGCCACTTCCTTACTTCCTTCTTCTCAATTTACTAATCCTCCTCCCTCTGGAGTTATTCTAATTTTAACCCACCAAGCAGATAGGTGAGTGGTTTGCAGGGTAGATGAGAATGAATCCTTGTCTCCTGCAAATGTAGGATTTTCTGCCCAAACTTATTCCAGTCTGAGGCACAGCATGAATGTGGATCAGTCCAATCTGTCATTTAAGATAAAAAATTCATATCCATGAAGATACTGTTTTGTTTTCCTGCAATGCTACAAGTAGGACCTGTATCCCTTCAGAACACATACTTTTTCAGTTTCTAATTTTAAGTGTCAGAAAACCTTGATAAAACATCTATTAAAGCTCAGATACCTTAGAGCTTTTTTAGATTCTTGTTAGTTTGGTTTCACTGCTTTATGCTGTTGAGTTCCTGATGAGGGAGGCATATAGCTTTGTAAGGTAAGAGTTAGAAATTGACTGCTTCAAGCAGCTCTTTCAAAAACTCTGAAATGTTATTAGAATACTTTTTCTAAATTTCTGGTACACCTCACGCATACACAACACGTACTACAATAATGTCTTCATCAACATGACTGTGTTTCATGCCAACTAAGAACATCATGATACACTGCATTTGCTCTGTGAAAAGGAAACCAAAAATGGAAAGGAAGAATGAGAAGTCCTAAACTAAAATTGTTCTGTCTTAAAAGTTTCAAAAAAGTCCCGTTATAGCTTTAGAAAATAAGTCTTGCAACACTAGGCTATTGTTTTGCAAATAGGTTCAAAACATATTCAGAAGATAGCGCTCTTGTTGTACATCCTAGTCTTGGAATAGGTTAGTTAGTGCCTCGTCCATCTGCCTTATGGCTGCAAGAAAACCCAAGATCTAAGCAGAGCAGAGGGAGTCATGTTGTAGTCTATCTCTGCTTTGCATTAGTAAACTGTAAATGCTATTAATTGGTACTCAGCTGTTTGATCCAGACTGCGAGGGACTTGGAGTGAAAAACTGAACAGCGTATGATTTTGTGGTAGATATTGGATAGTGATTCTATGTTGACTCTGGGCAAAAAACAATTGTAAAATCCTACAAAGGGAGCCCTCTCCCCCATAAATATTACAAAATAAAACCAAACAAAAACAGCCAGAAACAAACAAAAAATCAAAACAAAACAGGAGAAATTATGTTTTCTTGAAAAAGTTTTTTCCCTAATTTCTTTTTTTTTTTTTTTTTTTTTTTTCCCATTGAAATATGTATCTCTACTTGATAGTTAATGAAAGAACTAGATGTGGTTTAGGCTGTGATTGCAATCAAAATATTTTTTCACTGTTTTCTTTACATTGTTTTGTTATTGGTTGCAACGTCAAGCTAGAGTCAGCAGCCCACTAAGAGACATGCCTTACTCCAGTGCCCTCAGTGGCCCTTCCTGAAGTCTTGTGATCTCCATCTCCTCTGGACTGGTTGGGTCATTCTGCTGCAGGACAATACGATGCAGCTGAATTTCAACAGCTTTGCACTTCTCAGCTTCTTCTGTCCTCATTCATGTGGAAACTTAGTATGTTTGTGAAGGCACAAGGAAAAAGCACATTTGAAAGCTTTTGTTTTCAAGTGATAGTCAACACAAAGACGGACAAACAGATGAAATTTGACAGCTAAGCATAATGTGTATGCTCATTGTAGACCAGCTTCAACCAGCTTAGGAGCAATATGTTTGCTCTTCAAGCAAACATAGTATTTAAGTATGAAAAGTAGAGATATCCATACCACTAGTATGGTAGACACCTTTATCACTTTTCTGATTATACTGTCACCTGGAGGAAAAATATAACTCTATCATTAATCAGATCATTAGTTAAATTCCAAACCAAGTGTTCATTAGACTTCGTTATCATTCTCCAGCTGGATAGCCTTTATATTTCTTTACTCACACTTTCTTACAGTTTTTAATAATTCCTTCAGTGTAAAATTTCTTAATAAGGAATATGCTGAGATGTAAATCTATAGCTTTGCTTTGATCAAAAGTTCCAAGTGGATTGCCAATAACTTATTGAAAAAAAGATCCAAATTTATATTCTACACTAGGTGCAGAATAGTGGAAAATCAAATCACTAACAACAGCTTTATTAATTTTAATGTGATAAAGTCAAATATATTATTCTAATTTCAAATCATTACAGTGATTCCCTCTGAATTCCCTCTGAATCTTTTTCTTCATAAGACTTACTAGCAAATGTGCCAAGCTCTTTCATCAGCACAAATTAGAGCAAGTGCAAGGATTTGTACTTTAATAAATTTTCACAGATGCATGAAATTGCATGGCCAATAATTGTAGCTACTCAGTTATTTTAGCAATTATACTATGTGCAGAGGAAATCAAAGTAAACCATTGCAAACTCTGATCTTGTCATGCTTCCACAAAATAAGTAGGATCCTGCTATGCTCAAAAGGGGGCCCTCAAGAGAAAAACCTCGGTAATTTTATTTTTGCAATCTGTGAGTCTGGACCTCATGCACCATGCTGAGGCACAAGCTCAGTTCTGGCACAGATTCTGGCACCTCTTATCTCGTAAAACCATGGCTCATTGAGAGACTTTTAGAGGTCCTACAATGGTTTTCAGAAAGCTTCAGGTAGCGTATTTTTATTCTGTTCTCCCAAATTCTTGAGTAGAGCATTGTTCTTCACCCTGCATTGTCACTGGTTGTGTACTGCTGATACAAACTGCTAAACAGCTGCAGTGTTCCGCTAGAGAGCTTCTCTTTTATTGCAATATGACTGAAAAACAAATCCTTACAATTAACAAACAAATCTGAATAACAAGTAACCAACAGATGAAAACACACAAATTAGCCAGACAAATAAGCGCGGGCAGGGACCGGAAACCCACTGCACAGAAGGAACTAAACCTGCTCACTCAGCACACGCCAGACTCAGGCTCAGAGCAGGGAAGCTCCCACCTGCAAAATGCAGGTTCAGTGGCAGACCCCAGCTTTGTCAGATGTACTTTGCAACAGCCACCACTCCGTCCTGCGTCCCAAACCAGGCAGTTAGCTCACCATCTGCCTGCATGCTGACCTCGCAGCCAGTAATTTGGGAGCAATGAGGGATACTTATGTGCATCTCAGTGTCTGCAGACTGCTGGAGGTGTTCCCCGTAGCTATAGACACAGACCCAAATGCAATCTGGAACAGTTGCAAGTACTCTCTAATTATTTCACTTGCCTGCAGCTCAAGTCAGGGACACAACACGTGGGCACTGATAATGAAGCAGTTAGTTAGCCCAGTCTCTGGTGCAAACCAGCCCTGGTGGTTACAGAACTTGAGAGGTGAAAAAGTAAACCTAATAATAATAATAATATTAATAATAATAATAATAATAATAATAATAATAATATAAAGGATACTCAACAAACATAGGCTGTAAAGTGTCAGGAAATTACCCCTTCATCCCAAAATACTGACTGAAATTGAAAGAGTCAATAGTTACTTTGCCATAGGCTTCAGCCTGCATTGTTACCTTATTTTTAATTGCCTAAAAGTACCGCCAATTTCCAAGGATAATACACGTCCCCTGTGATCTCAGTGATCTTCAGATGTCCAGGGAGAGAATAAAATCATAGGCTGATGTGTAAGGAGCATATATGGCTGATTCTGGCATGGGGGCTAAGGGTCTGCAGGAAGGATTGCTGGGGACAGGCTTGATGAGGCCAGGGTTGGGGAGACAGGAAAGTAAAAATGGGGAAACCAGAGGTAAGTAATGTGAGAGAGTAGATAAATGCTCATCCAGAGGGTTTATGAAGTGTGCTAGACGGCTCCATTTTCCAAAATATTCAGCCTTTCCTTTTCTGGGATTTTAACTGGCCTCACCATTAAGGACAGGGAGAATTAAGTTATATTTGCATTCAGTGCTGTTCATCCAGTGTCCCATTCATTCAGAAATATTAGTGTATGGGGCAAGCACTGTACCCTGTATTGCTCTGACTCTTGGAGGAATGTCCTGTCTATACCATCATGCTTGCAACTATTGAACACCTCCTTCTGTATCTGGTATCATGTTTCTGGCCAAAATAAATCATTTAAAAACAAAACAACACAGAAAAATATTTGCTTCAAAAATCATGAACAGGCATAAATGAAGGAATGTAAAAAGTAGTATCTTGAAAAGGAAATATTTTCTGCAAATCTACTCTCACAAGTGCCCAAAAATCCACTTTCCTTGAAATAACAAGGTTTTGCTCAGATGAGGCTCCTGTACAGCAACTCTACAAAGATAAATGAACCTTTCTACTATCCATAAGTGATTTTTTGTCTCCACACTGATGCTACATTTTATAATATATGAAATTAGAGTTAAAACAAGGTTATATATAATTGCCCACAGTGCTCAGCATAAGTACCGGTTTATTTCAACTTTGTACATCAAACCCAGTATTCTAAAATGTAATTAATACCTGTCTCATTATTAACTGACAATATTGATATCAAAGGAACCAAACCCAGAGTTAAGATGAAAAGATATTCCACAATGGTTTTATTAAAATTTGCTTTTCTAGTCTATGGACAAAGCCTAAAGAACTTCCGGAAGTTAATATTTACTTTTCCAGAATACAGAACAAGCATCTCATATTTAACCTTATGATTACGGTCTTCACAATTACAGGTAATTAGGGATGTAATTGTAAATTATCTTTCAGAATGCAACATTAGTACTTACCGGGAAATCTGATTTTAGCAACCCGTTCTCCAATCTTACTGTAAGTTTGCAAGTCACACTGAGTGCTTATATCTAGTCATTCTAATGTATAATGGCAGAAATTCAGTAGCATAATTGAGTCATCTCCAAAAGTGCTGAAATCTGTGGAGTTTGTTCCATTTACATCTTTGTAGGTCTGGCTCCTGCTATAGGTTTCTTCATCTCCTGTACAATCTCTCTACAGTTTACTGCTGCATCCTAATGCTGCTAACTTGAATGGAAAAAGGTGATTCACTGTGCTTAATAGCCTACTCTTTCTGTTCAGACTGTTTCTATAATGATGAGCATACTGAGAGTCCTGACCCAGAATAGATATGAGAACTATCAAAAAATATGTTTTCAAAAACCTCTGAACAATACAAAGTGTGCTCTATCACCATGTGTTTCAGTTTTCTTTTCCTCTGATAGTGAACCTTCTTTCATCTTAATTCAAAGATCCTGCTGGTTTAACTTTTTGAAATTACATATTCAAACTTATCTTCTGTTACACACTGCATATTTGTTCCCTACATGTCTGCAAGAAATTTATACATGGAACGGATGGCAAATTCAACAAAAAAGAGATACACAGCATGGATTAGGGAAGATCATTTTCATTTTAGATGAGTTCTAACAGAGCCTGCAGTAACTGTAAGTCTTGTAAGTAAGTTTACAAAAATTTGAATGCAATAGTAATGCATCTTGTTCTGTTGATGATGAGTAACAGAGAAGAATGCAGTAGCCCTGGTTTCCCACATGACAAAATTCAATAGGTCAGTGCCAGGCGGAAGGTTTCAATAATTTTAAAAATGGAAAATATACAGAAATATGGGTTAATGCCACAAAAAAAGAACTTAAGATTTTTTTCAAGCTATAGGGCCTGTAGATGTCACATACAGAGGAGAACAAATGTAACAGCAAATGGAATTGATTTGCCCTAACACAAGCAGTTAGGAGTTGGATTCAGTTCATGTTCATATGAAGTCAGGTATCTATATGAAGGGGGACAATTCAGTCATCTGAACATTAGGATCTACTACTGTCTGAGGTTTCTGAGGTTATTCCACATAGTTTCTTATTGCCCCTCCAGAAGGACACAGGTCTCCTGCAAACCACATGTCCTCCTGTCATTCACACATGGATATCTTAACATCCCAGAAAACACCTAGTGCCCATTTTTTAGGTATGTGAATTTCACTTTAGATGTACACAGCTGAGCCAAGTTCCCAAATTTCCGTTGTAGCCAATGAAAAGTTGGTCAATGCAAATCAATGAGGCTTAGAAAACGACTTACTTGTCTGATCAGAGATATCCATTTTGGGGTGAACTGAACCTCTCCTGTGACTCCACTGGAAGTATTGACTTCAGTTCTAAGGACTAACGTTGGACCTGACATAGCTGGTTCACATGTAGACACCTACATTGCAGGCAACTTAATTTAGAAGTCCTGATATGGACTAAAGTCTGATCTACATTCAAAGTGTTCAAGAGAAAAGGGTCAGTTTAGATACATTTGTCAGGTGAATTGCTCTCTAGAAGTACATATCCTGTAACCCATAGAGGCTTATTTAGACTCAGACACTAACTTTTAGACATAGCATGAATCTATTTACCTTCGTGATTTGTGAAGTTGCGTGGTTACAAGAAGATAATGCTGAAAAAACCTTGGAAAAGTACTCTATGATAACTGAACTGTTTTTCCTTCTTTTGTAGAGCTGTTGAGGATGGCAACACAGATAGAGACTATCTCTGAAGGAGAAATCCCCAGCTGTAGTGGATCTAGCTCTGGTCGGCACTAAGGGCGTCGTAAGCTGAAGTTAGAATCAGATTTATGGTCTATGTATCTCAGCAGGACAGTGCTCATTTATGGTGCAGTATTAAACACATTGTACTCCTCTCACAAGACTTACCACCATCTACTGGTTGTTTGCAGGCTGTTTTCCCAAGGTTACTCTTGTCTTACTGATTTTAAACCATTTCTGTTTGTGAGCGATTGTCAAATAAAGTGATTTACGGCTCCCTTTACCCAGATCATAGCACATTGCCACAGGTCCTTTATCAAGGCTTCTTGACCTTTTTTTTTTATTATTTACAATCTCTAAGGTTGAAGGATTACTTACATGTACATTTTCATCATTTGAGATAAGGGCCCTGGCAATTTCGTTCACACACTGCTGACTTTATTGAATTGTCCTCTGTGCCATGGTGTACAGCATACGCTGCAAGAAGGACACAGATTTTTGATGGAGAAGAGCAGTTATTCTGTTTTCTCCAGACTAAAACCTGCATGCTTCCAGATTCCTAAAGAAAACTCACCTTACAAGTTGTCATCCATTCCTAGTTCTTGGGCACTTTCCCAGCGAAAAGGGACAGACCTTCACTGGGCTTAAGTCAGCATGCTTCTACTGCAGAAACATCAGGTGTTGCAGTTTGTGCTCAGACATGATCTGGTTTAGCCTTTGCAACATGTGGCATTGTAATTCTGCCCTTCCCTCAGCCCCCCACCACATGGTGTTCCTAAAGAAAAAAAAACAAAACAGGGCTTTTGCTGCCATACAAAACAGTAAGGACAAATTTGAAGCAAGGTAGAGGAAGGAACTGTATAAGGACCTTCATGGGAAATACATTCAGGATTCCTCAAAAAGCATCAATCATTGCCCCAGCCTCTGAAGCAAAGCCTGGGTTAAACTTTAAGGAGCATCCAGGCTTTCGTTTCCTCTTCTCATTTTGACTGAGTATGTACTATTCACATCTCTATTGCTTTTAATTCAGTGACTAAGCTGAAGAGGACGAGTTTTATGTCCTGCTGCATAGCACAGGCACAAAAACCTACAAAGCCACACAGTGCAATGAAGCACAGTCTCCCTCAGAGACAGCACAAAACTGCTCTGTCCAGAAACAAATGGGGTCACAGCTCCTTCCCTTTGATGCAAAGAGAAAGAATTTATGACAGGCTTGAAATGATGCAACTTACCTTTCTGCTTCTCTGAAATGAGCCCATTGCAGTGGCTGGTGTTAAGCTGCATAAAGACCCATTACGTTGCCTGCCATCCATCACATACTGCCTGCTCCTAAATGATCCCCAAAGGGAGGCACAGCCAAATCAGAGGCATTCAAAAACTTGCTCATACTTATTTGGTGATAAGTTATTAGATTTCACTTCACTGATATTTATAGACACATAAACCAATAAACTCTCTTTGGGCAAATTTTATTCACACATTTTTTATTATTGAGCTTTTATACATTTATTTATTGAACCGAATCTCCACCCTTTTATGCATAGCCAGTCCCTGTTATTTCCCATTTAAAAGTATGAGTAAATGCAAGAAGAAAATAACACTCATCTGTAAAAGAGTATAGATTTATATTATTTTTTGGACAGGAACCAAAGCCTACCCTAGCAGAACAATAATCTATCACAGTAACATTGCCTGGAAGTAAGGGAGAGAAGAAAGACTCAACAGGGATGCTGACCTGTACTAATAAGATGTTAGCTGTTAGCCTGTGAACTAACAGTAGCATATATAAGTATATAGCATAATCATCTTAATGGTATCTGTCACGCTTTACTTTGGAAGGGCAGGTATAAAGGAACTGTTTTGCTGGTTTGCAAGAAAAAAAAAAATGAGGAAAAAAAAAAGAAAAAGAAAAGGTCGATTCTTTCTAGTCAGCAGAATTCTTTACAAAACTTCCCAAGGAGAAAGCAGATGCTGAGTAGCACAAAATTAATCTTGTAACATTCTAGCTATAAAATACAGTAACACAAATCAATATTGCAGCCCTACACTATCAACTTCTGAGCATAGATATAGTCAGCTGGATTGTGTAGGACATATACTCTGCTCCCTGGTTTTTCACCATGGATTTCTTTTTTAGGTCCTGAGTCAGTACCTACTGGAACCGGTGACAAAAAACATGGCTTTGGATCAAGCCCTCAGCTGTAGGTTTATCCTGACCAGTAAATGAGAAACACTGCAGTGGAGTCAGTGCTGCAGTGGAGTGCTGCGGGCTGTTATCTGCTGCTGGAGCCAAATTGCTCTGTGTTAGAAGAAAGCCAATCACTTTTGAACTGTATAATTTTAACACATCAGAATCTGACCCTCTAAGTGTAAAACTGCACACAACAATTATTTGGTTCTGCAGGAAATGAACTCACTCTGTATTTAATGCTTCTGTCCAACAGCAATTAGGTTAGTTTTATAGCTGAATGTGTAGCTCCTAATGCAGCAAACCCACTGCCTGTAATAGCTACAGCTTACAACTTCAGCTGCAGAAATACAGGATCTTTCTGGCAACACAATCATCAGCCTTTTTGCAGGTGACTGCAAAAGCATCCCATACTCCACAGTATCTCAGCTCACCAGGCCGAAGCTCAGGGAACGGGAATTTATTGCATGAATATTCTGTCCCCAAACCCTGATTCTCATTTTGATTCACAGCCAGCCTTCCTCAGTCCCCATGTTGAGCAGGTGAAAGCATGAAACCAGCTTTCAGCACTGAAAATTAAACAGTCCAGGCAGTAACGTCACTTCCTTGAACTGTTAATCTTTGAAGCTTGATGTTTTCAATCAGAAAACATGGTGGCTAAAACAACTTCAAAATATATCTATGGGCTAGTAGGATTCAGCCAAGTAAGTCACTTCGGCCCTGTCCACAAAACCTGATACCCCCATACATTGAAATGTGACTTCTGAATCTTTCCATGATCTCTGAAATCGCACAAAGGTCTACTGAACCCTTCAGCTCCTGATGTGTTGTGGGATGACCAAGCAAAGCAGTTGTATGAAAACGAAGTAGAAGTAACGCAAGTTTAATTTCTCAACTGCTGAAAGCAATTGCTGCCGATGAGCCTGCCTGCAGAATTTCACTACAATAAAACTGCTATTTATAGCACAGTAGGTCAAATCGAATAATCTCTTGCGATATCCCTCTTTGATTCTTCTTTTTTAGGGTACAATGGTTTGGTCTGAAGGTTTTTCAAATAATATGTTTGCATTGATATCCACAAATCCTGGGATCTTACGTATCCCTTCCACTGCCTGCTTTCATTTGGACCTTATGCTGGGAAGGGGCAATATGAATAACTGTTAGCCCTCCTTGGTGGGTCGAGCCTGTAGCATATTGCAGATGCAGCCTTCACAGATGGTGAGCTAGGGCCACCCCAAGGAAGAAAGATACTTATTCTGTATCCACCACTTGCTACCTTCAGTCCCCAACTCTCTGCCTTTCCATTTTATATTTGCTGTGTCATATCCTTCCCATATGAAGCCTTTTCTAATAAACCAGCCAAGCTAAACTTTAAATGGAAAAATATATAAAGCTTATATAATAATTCTCCTTAATCAGCATCTGTTGATGAGTTTTATATTTTATGATACTTTCTCAGTTTATATTTACTTACCATATCTATAAAAATGGCAATAAATCCCATAAATGTTCAGCACATAGATGAGAGTTGCTGTGAATTCCAAGATGTAGCTCCTGATTATACAGCACACAGAACAATGAAGAATGCGTAAGTAACTCACTGGAAAATGGGAGCCATACTTGGGCACATATTTTTTGTTCTTTGTATCAGTGATATGCAGAGGCAATTATGTTTATTGGTGCTTTATCAAGCACTCTGGCAGAAAGATGCAGAGACACTGGCAGAAACATGCTTCATCTCCTCTCCAGTGCTTGTCTTTCAAGACATTTCAGACACAGAGAGAACTTAAAAAATATTCTCTTTGCTTTTCCCCATGCCCCATTATAGTACTAGATCTCTGAAAATAACGGATTTTATAGTTCAGTAGCTCAACCATGGGAGAAAATAAATAGTTTAGGTTGATACCAGTCTTTTTCCTAAGGTTTCCTGTAATTTTGAGGTCATAAACCTGTAAATTTTTTATCCTTAAAAAACATGACAACTGTTTTGAAAAGAAAGTAAAGTTTTGAAAGAAACCAGAAAAACAACAACAACATAAGCCAAACCAACAAAACAAACAAAACCTAACACTAAAACAAAACAACAAACCAAAAAAAAAGCCAAAAACAAAAACACTATCCAAACTTCAAACATGCCAATTCAGACAAGTGTATCTGAGCATGACCATGGTTTGGTATTATCATGGTTTAACCCCAGCTGACATCTAAGCCCCACACAGACACTCACTCACCCCCCACCAGTAGGATGGGAGAGAGAATCAGAAGGGTAAAAGTCAGAAAACTTGTGGGTTGAAACAAGAGACAGTTTAACAGGTAAAGCAAAAGCCATGCACACAAGCAAAGGAAAACAAGGGATTCATTCATTACTTCCCATGGGCAGATAGGTGTTCAGCCACCTCCAGGACAGCAGGGTTCCATCACACACAACAGTTACTTGGGAAGACAAATGCCATCACTTCGGACATCCCTCCCTTCCTTCATCTCCTCTTAAAATATATACTGATATGATGTCACATGGTATGGAATATCCCTTTGGCCAGTTGGGGCCAGCTCCCCTGGCTGTGTCCCCTCCCAGCTTCTTGTGCACCTGGCAGGGCATGAGAAGTTGAGAAGTCCTTGACTGCTTAACAGCAACTAAAACATCAGTGTGTTATCAATGTGGTTCTCATTCTAAATCCAAACCACAGCACTATACCAGCTACTAGGAAGAAAATTAACTCTGTCCCAGCTGAAAGTATGTTGAACATCAACATTACATACAGAGAATGCCAGGACATACCCTTCTTTTTGTCATCTTTCCAACTGCTGCTGTCCCTGCCATCTGTCCATGACTGTGACCACTTCATTCTGCTTCTAGAGCATAAGTAACAGTGACCAAAATCATAAGCAAGGCTCAGATTCACTTGTCTCTTCTGTGTTTCTACCTATAGTTATGAGCTTGAGTGGAAGCTGGGAAGATAAAATGGAATAATAACTGGGATCTAATGTATAATTCTTACTGTGTTTTGCAGTAGCATCTCCTTGTATACACATCATTAGATGCACTCAGCCGCCTATCTGTAGTTTTGTTAAGCCTTCAGAATGTAATATTTTATTAACTCTTTCTTGGTTTTTCATAATTTATTCCACCTGATATTTTATGATTTGCCTGGATTTGATGTAAAGTTAGCATGTTCGAAGACTACTAAGGAAAGCATTGCTAGAAAACAGCTACTACTGCTTGATTGGTGTCTGCCAAATTCAGCTGGTTATATACTTCTTAATTGGAAGGCAGTTCTTGCTATTATTCATGCCTAATCATGCATAATTTCCTCTCTAAGTTCTTTAGCTAACAGAAAAGAGAAAATACAAAGAATTAGATTTTAAGAGTTTAAATGATGGGCTGTAAATTAGACATGCCATAGCCAGGCTCACAGAATTAATGTATCAGCTACCTAGTCACCATTACTCAAATTACCATCAGGTGTTTTGCTTTTATTCTACATATAAAGATATTATTGAGTTTATAAGACTGTTTGAACATGTAAGTGCAAACACATTTCTTTTTTTTTGTGAAAAATATAGACAACTAACATCACACCGTGGGGAGCACTGGCCATATTCTTTTAAGAACTGACATATGCTATGCAAATACAGAAAAATTCCAAACTGGCCCATTCAGATATTCTCATATTAAAGAAATATATAGGCTGATGGTGGATATCAGCTGAGGGTGTTAGAATATATAAGGTCTGTTATGAAAAGATGTCAATTAATCACTATGTAGAAATTCACTGAATATATCATGTTACCCTGAACTCGATATCATATTACTCTGAACTCAGTTTCTATTAATACAGCCATTAGTCTTTATTTGCATTGGATGCTGGAAATGACAGGCTGATAAAGCAGAAACCTGTGGGATGCTTTTGCAAATATTATAGAAACAAATATGCTGATTAGCATCTCATCACAGTGGCCTGTCAGAAAACCCTCTTGTAGACATAAGCTGAATATGGTCCCACCCCCAAAATGACCTATGCATATCCAAGCTAGTCCTCTCTTTTTCATAATTTTTGTACTAACACTGAACTGCTGCAGCCACTGAGCAGGACTCTGAGGTACCAGTCGCTGCAAATGCAGATATAAGGAGTTGTTCTTGAGACCTTCCAGTTTACCCCTCCATCTTCTGTTAATGCAAGTTCTGCTTCAGCGGGGTAAGAGCTGGAGCCTCCCTCCTCGGCCAAGTCTCTTCCACAACAAAGACTTGCCTTGTCCCATTTCTCACATCTGTAATCTGGTTTTCCACTGCTGACAGTGGTGTACCCTGGACAACACACAGTCCTTGAGAAAGCAGATCTGTGGCAATCCCCTCTCCCCTAGCACATTCTGTGAGTGTGTAATGTGGAGGGTGGAGAGATGGAGGCCAAACGGGACCCAAGGACCCTCCTAAGGAGGTTCAGTGTCAGCACAGAGATGATATCCATCTTCTGCAAAGGGCTGTGTGGTTTGCAGCTGTATCTCTAGTCCTACTCCAAGACATATTGCTTTCAACTGTAGGCTGTGCCAGCCTCAGGGTTTTGTTGTTTTTTTGTTTTGTTTTGTTTTGTTTTGTTTTGTTTTGTTTTGTTTTGTTTTGTTTTGTTTTGTTTTGTTTTAAATGCAGTCTCTGAACCCCAGAATATCTACTAATGATTACTGAGAGGTTTACAAAAAGAAGCTGTGAAAAGCAGAACTAGTCTCCATGGGTTTCATCCTTTAGGGTCCACAGCTTCATCAGAAAAAATGGCAAATCTCTGCCGGCCAGGGAAACACCCTATCCTCAGGGCTGCTGGGGTCTCCTCCTCAAAACATTCACCTACTCCCCTCTCCCTGCCCACAGAGGCTGATGAAACACCTGGAGCCTGCCCTGTGCCTTATCCAGAAGTGTCTTTACCAGTGATACCTGTACTTCTTAGGCGACAAATGTTAAACCAGACCACTAGCTCTCTCAGTTAATTTACTTGCAGAACAGATTTAGATCCCAATAACTGAAAACAACTTGCACATTACAGGCCATCCAGAGATGTGGATGGTTATGGGGTATCCAGGATCAATACCAATTCACAGAGGATGCTATCCAGGACCTGTTGTCAAGAGTTTCATTTCTGGCTTTAATGAAACCTGCATTCTACATTGGGTCAACAAGATTTCTCGCAGCAATAAACTGCACCTTTTACAGCCTGCATCTGCTGTGGGAGCAATAACGCACTAAGCTCCATGACTTGCTCCTTCACAGAAGTCCCAGGCTATTAAAGTAACTATGTCTACCTAGCAGCTGTTCAAATAATTGTTCAGTACTTATTTAATAACTTTAAAATATTATTAATGTAAATATGTATATTGATATAAGCATTCTATAAATGGGATTTTAATATTATTAAATATCAAGCAATTTTAAGAGTGCTTAAGGGACTTAATTGGTCTGGATAAAAAATTGATTCTTTTCCTCTGTGGCATAGTACATGAACAAATGTTCATCTCCTTTGTATCAGAGAATTCAGCTGTTTCCAGTGAGCTTTAAAAATCCAGCTCAATGTATCACTCTTTACACTCTCATCTTATTGCTTATACTCAGGTATAACTGCAGGTATAAAATTTGTTATTGACTGCATCTTATTAGGAAAGTCTGAAGTCCTGCAGCAGGCTAGAGAACACGATACGTTATGTTGAATGATGTCTTCATTTTCTTATCCTTTCTGCTGGTCTTTAATAGTTCAAATGCTCATGTGGTGGCTTGACAAGCAAGTAACAGAAACACATTCAGACATTCAAATTATCAATTCTAGACCAAGGCACCACACGGTAAAGCAACAAGCTCACACACCTTCTCTGGGCAATTTAAGTATCTTCACATCTGAAGTGCTGTGATTGCATCCACCATTACCAGAAAGCGGTGGCAAAATTAGAGAGTATTCAGAGTAAAGCAGCAAAATTACTCTAGCTACTGAGAGATTAAATGATAACATAAAGGTTAAAAATTGAAAATATGTATAGTTTGAGTAAAAAAAAAAAGTGTTGGAAGTGATGTGTAAAATTAATTAGCTTATAAAATCACAATGTGGTTGAATATTTATTTAGTGAGATGCACAAAACATTAATTAGTAGTAATGGGATATAAAGAGGAAATATGATGTGTTGGACAGATAACAGGATGTGTATCAAAACATAATTCATTTACTTGTGAAAAACACTAGTGCTGAACATGGCAGAATACTAACACTTTGCACATTAAAGATACACTAGGCAAAGCACAAAAATAGCCTCAGGAAAAAGCAGGCGGCTCTGACACCATTTTTTTGCTTTCTGCTGCAGCTGTATAAACCATCACTCAGGAAAGCAATGAAATTACACAGGAACAAATGAGAGTGATACCACCAGCCAGTTCTACAGCTAGAACAGACATAATGCAATTACGACCAGGGACAGTTCTTGTACTCTTATAGATAGATTTAATCAGAAGTGTTTATATATTTGGACTTAAAACATAGGTCCTCTGACCCAAGTTATCAACTACTCTTCAGTTCCCACATGAGTTGCCAGTGTTGGACTGCTGCTTGAAAATCAGTCACAGCCCTGCCAAGGACAGTTAATGATGGTGCTCCACGTAAATGTCTTGTGACAGCGACGGTCACAGCTCTGAGTCAGGATGGGCTCAGGCACCTGCACTGTGCCATCCAGTCATAACCCAGGGAACCTGAGCCAGCTTAAGCAGTCATGGATCTATAAAACATAAGCAGAAGAAAAAAAAGCCAACCAACCAAGCAAAACCAACCAACCAACCAAAACAAACACCAAAACCAAAAAACCCCAAACCATGGTGATCTTCTCAGCTTCTCTTCCAATGTAAGCTTATTGCCAGCAATGAATCAAAAAGACTAGATGACAATATTTTTTCTCCCTCAAATAACACATTCAGCAGAAATGTTATTTTGAATACTTCAGTAGAAAGGTTCTATTTAAATGGTGGAAAATGAAAAATGTTAAAATGAATTTTCATGTAAGAAATTTTTTTACATTTATGAAATTGTTAGCTTTTTTGGGGGAAATGTTTTTGAATTTTAAATTGACAAGAGCTACAGAAAAAAGGTTTATGAGAAAGGTTAAATAACCCATAAATGAAGCATTTTATCCCTTTTTTCCGAAGTCAAGCAAAACATTGAGATTTATCCCACAATGAATCCTCTGTTATTTATGCAGCTTTAATTTTGAATCATTGCCTCCAACGAGGTTGTGCAGAATTTAGCAAGCAGAACTTTTCCTGGCGTGCAGGCAAGAGCTGATTTTCTGTCTGGTAGATCAATCCCTTGAGTAGATTTATACTTTATCACCTTGGAAAGGGATCAGTGCCAAGCACTGGCCAAGCATTTATTTTCCATAAGTAATGAACTTGTGATTATGGTGATCACACAAAATATGCTTTGTCTTTTTACAGTTACCAAGGGGAAAGGAAACAATGATTTATGCTTTGTTAAACAATGCTACTGATGTTTTGTAAACAGAAATGTTCAGATGATCTGAACACACCTGGGGATATAGTAGTCACTGGACTTGTAGTATTTTACCATTTCCAGGTCTATTTTAAGTTATGACCATATGCAGAATTTGGAATATGGTTTCAGTGGGAAAGTAAGCGCAGCAGATTGACGAGAGGTTTGCAATTTTACAGTCACTCCTTTAGCATTCTGTTCAGTGTAAATTGGCATCATTAGGCTCCTGACTGAAAGCGCTATTCAGAAATGAGTTGCAGGGACGGTTACAACGAATCTGTGGTACTTAACATGTTGTTTCAAATGATTTTTTTTGCTCAAATTCGGTATTGTTGGCTTTAGGAAGCCTAACATACAATGCAAAGTACTGTTTCACAGGCAAACTGAATTAGATACAGAGTATCTAAGGGTTCACACAAATACTATTACTGATCTGTAGGTGGTTGCCTAGTTATAGTATATAATGCAATCAATGAAGAATATAAGCTCAATGTAACATTGGAGATGTTTTCAGGGTGAGATTGTGTTTTGATTGAATTTCCACGTTGAATTGTTTCAGTATTTGTGTAAAGCACAAAGAAAACCAGCCATTCTTTGGCATCTGCTAATAAAATTCTATGACAGAGTAAATAATGAAAAGTAATCTGCCTACTCACTGCAAATTAAGCCCAGAACAGTAGCTCTAGGATGATGTATATAGGAATAAAATTCATCAAATAGCACTCCACATATAAGGGCTGGAATTAAATCAGCATTTCGAAGGTACAAAATGATACACAGTGGCCATTTCCACGTTATTGCAGGAATTTCCTTTTGTTTCTGCAATGAAGCATTAAAAAACCATTTCAAATCAGAGCAGTTGTAAGGTTAAATGAACTGTGGTTTTGACCTACTGTGTTCTCAGTCCTTTGTAACAATGCAGGGAGTTAAAACTACAATATAATTAGGAGAGGAGCATGCCTGATGCCTCAGCTGCACGTATTGCTTTTCTGTCAACGTCTCAGAGAAATGCCAGCATGTGCTTATTTTATCAGAGTGTGTGCACGCATGTGTGTGTTAGCAAATAATCTAGTAGCAACAGATGTACTGTAATTATGACTGAGCTGATTAAACTTCCAGGAAGAAATGGCTACTTTTTCTGCAATGGTTATTTCCATCACAATTCAAAACTCAGGACTGGATTCAGTTGGAGTCCTGCAATCTAATAGAAACAGGATTGCATCCTTAAGCAGACAAAATACTTCGCTAATTGCTACTTGATGTTCTGGGGTTTAGAGATGGCATGTACTGCCACGGCATGGAGACAACCTGTGACACTGACAGTGATGAGGCTGTGGAGTCATGTACTATGACTACACTTCGGAAGAGGCTGTACCCTTTGGTGGTTAATAGTAGTCTTACGCTTGCCAGAGTGTTCCTGCTGCAGAATTCAAATGTGTGGCTTGAAAGCTCCAGCTAGAGATCTCTATTCTCTCTTTGCTTCTGTGAAGCAAACTTTTCTCAGCATCAGTTTCCACCTGTACAGGTTCACAAAGAGGATCAGCAAGAGAGCAGGCTGTATGGTCCTCGGGCCATGCCACAACGTCTCGTTTCAAAGCACCAAAGCAGAAGAGAATAAAACCTGAGCACTGAAGTCAAGACAGTACAGGCCCCTTCCTGAACCTCTTCGGCACATCCTCCAGTGGTACATCGAATGGGGCAGAAATCATTCTCAGGAGTTTTATTTAAAAATGAATGCAATGAAGTGGCTTCATACTTGCAGAGGGTCTTTATCTACTCTGGACCTCAAAGCGTATGAGAAGCCTCACTGCTCAGTAAAGGAGCATTTCTATGGACCAACCTTGCAATGAAATGTGTTCAATTTACCAGTCTTTCCCCATAATATAACCAGTAGAAAAAAACTACAGACTTCTTTATAGTCCGCACAATTTTACAACATAACAATGGCTTGTATCGACACAGTTGTTGATGTATTTTGCTAGGAATTTCCACCAAAACCAAAACTTCCTTCTGCTGGTAGTCTTAAAATATTTGACATAAATTAGACCAGTGACCTGCAGGAAAGGAAGGAAAAGGAACTGCAATAATTCTGTGCTGCTGAACTCATTGCAGAGTTCAGTCCTAGGCTGATGCTTGTCCTTTGCTCAGATTTTTGGCTTCTTCCCTTGAATTTTGTTGCGAGTGCCAGAGGGAGTTAGGAGTGATGTGCATGGGCAGAATGATCTTGTACTTACAAATATTGCTTTAAAAAAACCCAGAGCTTATGAACTGTATTTCTGAAATATATTACATACCATGAAGTTTTATGGATCCCCAATGTGCTTTATTTTAAGATTAGCAGAAGTCTTTCAGGCAGGGACAATAAGAATTGTGAAGAGAATGCACTTTATTTTGAGAAAATAGAACTTTTTTTTTTTGCTTGCTTAAAGGGACCAAATAGCAGCAGAGACATTTTAAAATAAGCTTTGACTCAATTTTAATCAAGATTTATGAAATTATTTCTGTTTCAAGAGTCTTGCATGAGATAAAATGGGAAAGATGGGAGAAATAATAACCATTTTCCATTTAAATATCCACTTTCTCCCTTGAGAGGATTCCAAAGCACTTTAGAAGCCATCAGACTCAGTACACCACAGGGATCACTTTTCTGAAATGTCATCTCCTCTGGGGTGGATCCAAGCAGGCATTTTCCTGCACATTAGTAGTAAAATATAATGCATTATCACAGAAACTGAGAAACACCTTCTCCAGCCAAAACTGGCTAAGAGAAGCTGTAGTGAAGCATTGCTGATGTCTCATCTGTCTACACAGCAGATTAATGGCCTGCAGTTAGGCTGCTCTTGAGCTCAAGGACAACCCCAGTGCCCAGATGTGCACCTTCCATGGTGTTTGGGGTTGCAGGGCAGTCTGTTCCCCTCAACTTCTGCTGAGATGTGACAGTTGCTATTACTGCAAGAAACCTCATACCTAACCTCCACCTCTCCGTGTCTCAAATGCCCATGCCAAAAGTACTTTCCCATGGCCACCCTTTTTGGTGTTCCATCTACATGTTTGTAACACCTAGGGGAGAGCTTTGAGCATAATGAGGTACCTCAACCACAGACTGAGTATGTTCCAAAAACTCTCTAGCATTTAACCGCTTTGATTACATTTCTAAAATGCTTCCTATCACTATAGTTGAAGTGAGAGATTCTTACTTATGGCTCACATATGAACCTCACCTCTCTTCAGTCTTCCTGATCTGCCTAGTTGACAAAGAAGATGCTGACTCTTTTAGTTACACTATATTAAGCCTCCTTCTGGTTACAGATATGTGGTGGGCGACAAGAATGTGGACTGGGACACTGGTATATTGGACAACCCTGATTTCAGCCACGCAACTCATTTCTCCTCTGCCTGAGGCTGGGCTGCAGCACTCTCTGCAAGGAGATGGACTCCCACCAGTGGGCGGACAGATAGACCACTGCTTTCTCTGCCTATTAAGATCATAGTTAACAGTTTTTCTTCCTGTGAAAGACGCTGTCATTTTCATATTCTTCCTAAAACCCAGTGAAGCACATCCATTTCTAAATTTATGAGGAAGAAGAATTCAAAACCATTTCATTTTAGAAAATTCTGCAATTCATCAGAAAGCTTTATTTTGTTGGTGTCAGGGTGGTTCATGTAAATGTAACATGCAATGATACAGTAGAAAATCAATCTTTTAAAAGTTTAAATAATTGAAGTTTCAGTGATATTAAAATATAATATTGAATAGAAAGCAAACTAAAAATAGAATTGAAACAAAAATAAAGAAAATAAAACACTATTTAAAACTGTTGACAATTTCATTGAAATGAAATGTTTTATCCAAAACATCCCAGTATTTTTGAACCAGCATTTTTTCAGTTAAAAAACTCTTATTCATCAGTTTTTCCCCAACATAGCTCCTCTTTGTTAGAACTCCAGATACCAGGGGCTTTCTGCCACATACCAGTATGGGTGGGGGCCTTTTACTAGATTCCAAAAGGAGATTATTTTGAGTTTTCTTTTGTATCATCCCTAAGACACTTTGGGAACTGTCAGAAACAGAGAGAAATTCAGAACTGATTAGGCAGTATAATTGAAATAAAAGAAAAATTAATTATTTTTGCTTTTGAGAAGAAGTATTTCCTTATTGTCTCCACCTACATGTCCTGTGTGTTATTGATTTACATCTGAAGAGGACTCTGACTGTCAAAATGAGCCTTTGAGGGAAAATGAGCAGTATCACTTGTTGAATTGTGAGGCCTTTTTATGTAATGAAACATTAAAAGTAATACCACTGAGCAGCACATTGTAAAGAACTGAAGGCAGCTTTGTCTGCCTGCACCTCAGGACACTGGATATACTCTGGCCAAAAAACCTGTGCAGGGTTTTATATGCTTCACTTGCATTCCTACTGCTAAACGTATCCAACCCAAGGAGTTACGGCAAACTAGTGAAAAGCAGAAAATATTTTTGCTGATCAGGGCTAGTCACCTCTAAGTAGGCTCAGGGGTAGTTGTATCTAGGTAGTAACCTGGTTACTTCAAGACATAACAGCAAACTGGCGTCCATGCACTGCAGACTGTAAGGGCACAGGATCCAGCAGCTGCAGTGAACTCAGGAGCTAAATTATGTGGCAGTGTAGACAATGCCTAAAAAAGAAATAAATTACACAGTTAAGGGTACTTGCCTGTTCCGTGATCACCAGAATGGAAACGAATTGCAATTATGGGCTGCTGACAAAGCTACTATGGAGTGCATTTTAGTTATCATTCATGTAGCTTTTCTAATTTCCATAATAAAGTTCTTGCTCTTTCACACATAGACTCAGCGCTTATGAATGGGGAAATGCTGCTTATTTAGAGTTCCTCAGGGAAATATTTTCTGATTCCAGGAAATCAGACAGTTGCATTTCTTAGGCTCAAGAGGAATGTTTGGTGTTTGAACCACTTCCCTGTGGCTGATGTCATTTTACAGCAAAGGCTTCTCGCTTTTCAACCAAACACAGGATTTTACACTAGTAACCACAGACGATACTAATTCATATTTAGATATGTGAAAGTGATGTGTCACTGTGATCAGTTCATCTAAAATACTCTCCATAATGAGTAGAGAAACTTGCTTGAATCAGCATCTATCTGTTGGCTATAAGGGAATATCAGAGCTGCATGCCTAAATTTTATAAAGTGAAATGAACCATGACCTGATAGGATAGTTCATGCTGTTGGGAAAAGTAACATATACTTCTGTAAGTACTTCTTTAAGTAAAATGCCTAAGTAAATATATAGTCATGAGGATTTAAAGGCAAAATGTAACTCTGTGAAAAGCATAACATTTTCCAATGTATAAACTAGTCTGATACAGTAGATTAACTAAGTCCTTCTTATAAATGTCATACAGAAGCTTCTAAGTGTAACTTTATTAATAATTTCCCCTAGTGTATTAAGGATATTTTGGGATTGGAGATATGACAAAATCATACAGTTCCCTGTGGTATCAACAAGGACACATCTACATAGCAAATAGCAAAACAGTTGTAATGATAAAGGATAGATTTCTGTGGGAGTTTAGATATCTTCTTCCATGTTTTTAGAGAATGACTGAAAAAAAAAGAAAACAAAAACTATTTTACTCCCTACTTTGCTGCTTATCTTACAGTGTAAGGGTTTTTTGTTCTGTTTTGTTTTTTCATATTGGAAATGTATTTTGCTGCCTTTGTACAGCACCTAACACACTGTGGAACACAATATAATACAAGTATTAAATCATAGCCATCTTTTCTTGGTAATTTTAATATATTAATCTTTGTTTTCTTAAGCTATGGGAGAGTTATGGGCTTTTTTTAATGTCATGAGAAAATACTGACGACAACAGAAACATCACCGTTACCTTCACTGGGGGCAGTTTTTGTTAACTGACTGTATTTTAAAATGCATTTCAATAAGAAATAATAAACACCTCCTTAACATATTTTCAGTTTAGCTAAGAAGGTTGATTTTTCTTCTTCTAGCTTGCTATATGCTAAGAAAATTTACTCCAAATCAAATAAAGCATTACCACTGCATTTATTTTTTACTGTATTAATATGTTCTTAAGATAATGTGTTTCAATTCTTTTGGCCCACTTTACCTCTTCTTAAAACACTTGGGTATATCTTCGCAATCTGCTAGGGCTTCCATCAATTTTTGAAATGGCTTCATTTGATCTAAGCGCTAGCTCATGTTTCAAGCATCCATAAACACACGTGTATTTCAATGCAGATGAGCTAGGCATGAAGTAAAATCCCCACCCCAGCTTGAGATACCTCTGTTTTACCTACCATGTTACAGACCCTGTTAATGTGAGGGTTGTCTCTAGCACATTATTTCTAAATTTCACAGCATTACCTTGGACTGGTGTTGGCCTCAAGCTAGACAAAGGCCACGACCAAATTCAAGTACCATGATTTATTTACATGGGAGGCAAGGAATGTGACTTTTCAATTAAACCCATTTCCTACAGAGCTGCAGTATCTCATTTACTTGGAATGCAAAGACTTCTTGTGAACTAAACTCCTCCAGATTTAGGGAATGCATTTAGCAGTCTGTAATACTGTAGCTTTGGTTTTATCACATATCTGTGCTTCCTCCTGAAGAGTTAGATAACATATGTGGATTTTTATTAAGCTATAAGTCTATATGGCCTGATCTAAAACTCCTCAGGAAAATATTGGTCTCTGCTTCGAAGTGAAAGAGACTGATTCTAACCTCACTTAAACTTTTGGTGTCTCGAAGTCAGTCTTAATATAACGTGTAGTCATATCTGTGATTACTCCTCCTCAGCTATCTGCTCCCCAGACAGCAGACTCATACAAACGTCCTGAATGTATCTTTGCGTGAACCTTCAGCCACTCAATAAATTTCTTAAAGGTAAGATTTTGTCTGAGAGACAAATGTCCTTTGTCACATATTTTCCCATTCACTGCAATCACACCCATGCCTGCCTGGAGTAATTAAAAGCCATTTTCCTTTCTGGAGTTAATAACTCATCCTTTTGTTCCTTCAGGGCCTTTAAAAGCAGGTTATATGACAGATAAAAACAATGAGGTTTCTTTGTTTGTTGTTTTATATTTGTTTGGTTTTAATTTGTTTTTCTTTTGGAAGCTGAAATGAAAACTATCAGGTAGGAACCATGTAGCTGGCTAAGGGAGAGAAGAAACTAGAGATCAGTCACAGAACTGTCTGTGGGTTCAGAAAAGCATACTGAATATATGCATTAAAATATCAGAGATTACAGAAGTGAAATGTTGTTTTAAGCATTTAGGATCAGCTGTGAAAAGGATAATTAAGCACATAATAATGTTGTAGTATTATCACATGCTTATAGTGTATTGGATTGAAACACACCCCTCCCTATGTTTCTGCAATGGGTGGACATAGCATTGGTCTGACGGGCTGCATGGATGTATATGTGTAATGGTTGTCCTGACAGTCCAGACATTTTGGTACAGAGCTGAGGATCCAAAGGGTTTAAGGATTATTATAAAAAAAAAACAAAACAAAAAAAAAAAAAAAACCAAAAACCAAAACACAACAACAACAACAACAAAACCCACAGAAGTAATATTTTTAACACTGAGGTTGTTTCTGTGCTAGGAGTTTAAATAATCTCAGCACACTGCCCACCCTGAGCTTCCAGGAACAGCAGGTCAAGACCTTATTTTTTGCATTATTTTGCAGTGGTTTTGCAGCATCTTGTCATGCACTAAACCAGTATACTGGGGAGGTAAGTCCTGCAGAAATGGGTCAGCAGTGATAAGCACAAACCAAACAGAGAGGGCCAGGGTGCCACTGCCTTAACTCTGCCTTCAAATAAATTAATCTCTGAATCTGAATCACCTGTCTTGAGTCCAAATCTGAAATGAACATTATAAAGGAGAAAGCAGAACAAGACTTTTCCTCTCCATGCCCCTTTCACCAGTAAAAACACAGAGTGCTAGAGAGTGGCTTGGTTATGTTGAAGCTCCTGACTAAAGAGTGGCCCCCACCTCAACTGGTATTACTCCCAGCAACAAGAGAAAGCTTTATGCTTTCAGATGGCATGATCTTCATCAACCACCTGACAGTCAGAGAGGTCGAGGAAGCAACTACTTAAAAAAAAATATATATATATATATATATAAAGGAGGGAAAAATTGCTTTTCCATTGCTCATAATACAAGACCATTCTCCTGCATGTAGTTCTATGAATGTTCTTATAATCAGGTTAGAAAAGCACTTTTATTAGACTAATGCACAGCTTTAACCTCCACCAATGTTAACTGGACAAGAACAGATGGAGCAGATGGGATAGTGTCAGAGGCTGCAGGAACAATTGGAATGTTGAAGAGTCCCTCAGCCAAAAAAATTCGAAATGTAGTTTATATCTTGGGATATCATTTAAGCTTAGTTGAACTTTTAAGATATGTGGTCAGTTCTGAACTCTAACAAATTATCAACAGGTTTGCAACAACTACTGTGCTGCTTCACTGTGCAGCCAAATCATTCCTACTACTTTGGTGACAGACAATCCAGGCAGATGATTTATTTGCTTATTGCGAATTTTCACTGTAGATTTTAGCAACTCATTTGAAAAAAGCACATTCCTCATAGTGCAGAATGTATTGAAATTTGCCATCTGCTTCACTCTAACTATGTATAGGGTTTGGTTGACATCTGGAGCCCATCACTTTTGGCATTGGCTAATCCACAGCCGCACACTTTTGACTCCCCTTTTCCTGAATTTGGCATCCTTCTATACAGGTTTGAAACAAAACCTCCACACTTCCTCACATTTGCTTTTAACCTTTTGGGCATCACTAGTGACAAGAATGTGCTTCTGGAGTGTGAAATTAGAATATTAACAAGAGCGTGAATCTTTTCTTCACACCACACAGAGGAGCAGGGACGCTGGCAGATAAATCCTCTACTCCAGAGACGCTGGCAGTTGAGACAAAATACCATGAAGTGGGTAAGAAATATATCTGCTGGGATGTAGCTGCCTGCTGCACCCAGCCCAGCTGGCACACACTGCACTCTGTGCACCAGCTGGCAGGAGATCAGCATCTATCGCAGAAATATTTAAGATGCCTATTAAGCTTCTGGCATAGGGAATGAGGACTGCTATCTCTCTCCTGTTCTATGGGATCCCTTTGCAGTTTCAGTCCGTTTCCTCAGAGAGAAACATCCACATGACAAAACTGTGGGTGCAATAGCACCCAGAGGAAGTATTGGCATAGAGTCCAAGAACTGAAAGGCATCTCTAGCTACTGTACTGCCACCAGCTCTTCCACTCCATTTAGTGTGCATTCTGCTGGGTTTCCAGACACCCAGCAGCCCACCTGCCATGCAGCCTGTCCAGTGACCCCCAGCCCCAGGGCCCCTGGCCCTGGCCCTGTGTCACACTCACGTGCCAGCATCCCCTCACTGCCCACGGGATGGGGAACCAGCTTGTGCTTGCTCAGGGCATTCCCCAGAACATCAGGTTATTTCTATGGTCCAGTGCTGGAAGACACGGAATAGCTACAGAAACAAGATACTTTTTCTCCTTTAATATTGCCTTCCATGCTCATTTGATAAATAACGGTACCTCAGTGCAGAGAGGCATATACTCCTTGAATTATTGGTGTCAATCAAAGGTAAATCATGCAGTAAATTCAACAGTGACACAAATGACAAATAATTTTAAAGGAAAAGAGAACCAGGACTTTGCTGCCTACTCAGTACTTTTCCAGGAGACAGACAAAAGATTTCATATTCTTGTGCTGTCAGTCTTGCACTTTTTAGGAGCACTGACTTAACTAAGAAATCTTAAAACACTTGAGAATGATGATAAATATAGCAGCTGTTTTATCTGCAGAAGAAGAGCATTGCGTATTTCATGTAGCCTGTTTAACCATGTTTTATCTATATTAACAGTATCTTCCAAGCAGCAACATATCTTTTGTGTCTCTTCCTTTCTCAGTTCAGAGGGATAAAATGTTTATCAAGGGAAAATGTGGTACAAAGAGAAGTACTGCATGAGATGTCTAGGACATGACATCACTTTATTTAAAGCAACTCTTAATCCTATGGCTAATTAAGATATTCTGCTGCTCTAACATTTCTGAAAACAAAAGATATATCAGATACCTTCAAAACTGGATATTAAAAGTAGTGTTGTATCAAAATGATTTATGCTTAAACATTTCCAGTCTAGATATTCTAAATAACAATGTAAAACCTTTCATTTCTAAGCAATAGAAAGGTATTAGTCATGGTCTTAACTAGTTGTAACAATCAGTGGAATGAGAAAACATTCCACTGCATAATTTATCATTTTTCATCATTTAAAGCTTATTTTATGATATGACCCTTCATTTTCCTTACATTTTTCAATCACATTTTATTACCCAATTGATCCAATTGCATATCTAGTACCAGTTATGCCAAAAATAATTTACTACCTCTGTCTTGGTCTGCGATTGGTAATTAACATCTTCCACATGAAACACTGAAGTTGCTTTTCCATTCTAACATAGCCAAATCTTTCATGTATTCAGTTTTAAGATATGAACAACTCCATTTCATGAAATGGTGCAGAGCTCCTTTTCAAAATTTCTTCTATGGTCCCATTCAATAAGAACATACCTTAAAATAATACTAATGCATTTTATACGGCCATGAAAACCCTTTCATTTAGCAATATTTTGTAAAAACAGATGGTTCTATTCTGGATGTTACCTGAATTACTAGTGTCTGAAAGTAATTTTTACTAAAACCAGGATGTTGCTTAACTAATAACCTCAATCTGTTTTCCTAGTGAAAACCACCCTGTTCATAAAGGACACAGGCGCAACAGCGTGGCATTCTACCCTTGGCAAGCTGTGAAAGAAGGTCAAGGAGTCAAGGACTACAGGGAAATGTGTTTCATGCAGGCATCTTCCTGCTAGGTTTGAGGTGCCCCAGTATCATTTATGTGGGGAGTTACACTACTTCAGGCCATGCCATGACTCCCAGAACTTTTTTTCAGATTAATTATTTTAATTAAATGAATTACAATAAGAGCAAGTGGAAATTCTTCTACAACTCTGTGACAATATAAATGGTTATGCAAAGAAATGTATGAGGCCCTCACTGTTGAGTAACACATGACAGATGCATAAAAGATCATATTCAAATAAAACTTGACTGTAGTAGGAGATTTTGTTGCTGCAAGAGTTATGTTACATGTAAGGAGAAATTCTGTTACACCGGTATACAAGGGTTTACACAGGCATGTGTCTTGCAGTTTGTGATGTGAAATAAGTTAAATCAGTGGAGGAACCAACACATTTACTAGTAGACCTATAACAGTAAAAATAACATACATGGACTAATAGATCATACAAGAACTGACAGTTTTATGGCTTTCACCTTGTAAGCCAGGCCTAAACCAGTGATTGTATCTGATGATCTTCATATCAGTAAATTAAAGGAGAGCTGTTTCATTAATTTTCAACAGATTCCATAAGTACTGCACATTGCATATACATATATACTACTGAAGAAAAACAAACAAACAAACAAACAAACAACCCAAAAAACAACCAACCAAACAGTAAGAATTTTCTTGCATAGTGTTTTAGGATAACTTTTTAGAATATCATGTTCCAGTCACTGCTTTCCACTATGTCACACCTGCTTATGCCATTTATGACATGTTACACTACACAACCATAATGTAAAGTGACTTATCTAGTGTAACACAAAGTGAGGCATTAGCAAATGTATAAATAGCTTTGGGAGGGAACCAGATTTAGCAAGGAAATTTTGATTACATTGGACAGTTCAGATTTTGATAGACTTTTAGTCACTTTGCAACAGAAGTCTGTATGTTTGCATTATTCAGTGCAATTTAATATGAATTACAAGATGAAAAATGTAAAGAGACATTCTGGTAAAACTCTATGCCATAATATACTAAAGAAACATGGGAACTGTATTTATGGGCATTACTATCAAGTTCAAAGAATAAGAAAGACCAAGTATCTAGAGACTCATGTCATTTAACAGATCGTGGCCCAATCCCGAAAATACTTAAGTCTATGAATAATTTAACGTATTAAGAGTTGAGATAATATACGTCAGTTATTCTGTTGATGTTGAAGAGACTAAGCAAGTATGGGCACTTAAGTATGTGTGGACAATGCACAATAAATCTCTTAGGCTTTCTACAGTCGAAGATTTTTTCGCTTTTGCAAAAAAATACTTTAAGTAATTAGGAAAATAAAATAAAGATTTAAAGCATGGAAATATACAGAAATATGTTTAATTATATTTAATTATGTAAGAACTATTGTACAGGAATATAGTTTGGCTCAATAAAACGGATATTCATAATTACATGGTTACTTTACTTCCATTTTTTATTTGCAATTTTTCACTGAAAGTTTTGCTCAGTATGTTCTCTTCAAAAAACATGCTGTTGAAAGAGAGTAAAACTTTCTATGAAAAAATACTTTCAAAAAATAGCTGAATTTAAGCAGAATAAAACCTTGATGAAGAATTTCCATTACAATAAAGTAAACATAGAAATACTGTATCTTATTAGTTCCATAACATAATTGGAAACTATCTGGAAAGCATATACATATGAACACAATGTTAATATAAGAAACCTTTACATTGCTGCCACATGATTTAAGACTTTTTTTTTATTTTGCTACACTGCTACTTCCTTTACATAGTGTGGATAAAAAAATACCTAACACTTTTAGAGCTCTTCCTTGGTTACTCCAATATGCCTTACGGGAGAACATAATTTCTATCACTAAATGTATGGGAAGCCAGCAAGTCCTATTCAGATGTGAATTCTGAAATATTTTTAATTTATTTAACATGACAGTGGTATTTCCGTCTACTGAAAATTACACATATAATTCTGCAATGAACCATTCAAAAGTGACTCACAACAGTTAAGAAGTGGCAGAACATGTGCATTTAGCATGATTCTGGCATCGTAATTTTTGATATACATTGTATTTCAAATGTATTTCAACATTTCTGCACTCATTAGGCGAGCTTGCTTTTTGTGGCTTGATTGCACTTGTGTAAATTCCATAATAGACTGGAATGTAGATTAACACTGGAGCACAGATTAGCAATAACAGGAAAGGAGAACAGATTAGGTATAAATACTCTGTGCTTAGAAATATTTCAGGTTTCAAGGTATGTTTGTGGTTTAGCAAAAAAGAAATTATCTCCCAAAACCCAAACATTCCTCTTGGAAACAAGGGACTGGCTTTATTACAGCGGAGTATTTTATCTCATATCAACAGTTAGTACATACGCATTACAATGGAGCATCAGACTGCACAAAAGTAAAGCACAGGTTTTTTATGATATAAAATTAATGATAAATTAACTATAATATATCCAAATACTGGGTTTTTTTTTAAAAAAAGGTTTTTTTTAGGTTCATGGGATTAGTTGACTGTCTCCTGCATATATGACACAGCTGAGATGTATGAGACAACCACTCATTACCAAAGGGTAAGAATAACTGAGTTTATTAGAAGATGTCTGAAATAGCTTTCCCATTGATGCAAATTTTAAAGATATAAGAAAATAATTATTGCAAAAGAGATTAAAAATAGAAACTGGATAGATTTTTAATTGTCATATGCAAGGACAGGAGTTTGAATCAAAGGTCCTTGTGGGTCCATTTCAACTTAGTACATTCTATGATTACATTGGTTTCTAAATATTTAGGTTTTCATTATTTTTTTTCACTCCACAACATAGAAGATAAATCTACCTTTCCAATCTTAAAATGAAAAATTCTGTCATCTTTGAAATGTTGCTGAAATAATTCTGTAAAATTTTGAAAGAAAAATGCATTGTGGCTTAATCTTTCCATAAATTTGTAAAAAATCAACACCACAAAAAAATCAAACCAAAAACCAAAACAAAATCCTTGTAACATTTCTGATTAAATCTGTTAATCTATTCCTTTCTTGTGGAGAATTTTTTTTCATATTCCTCTCACACTGCAGAATCTTTCTGAGTAAATCCATTCTTTGATGTAACAGGGAAAACAAATTTTCTTAGGAAATTCCTTAAATATATTTTTCCAGTCGTTCAGGCTGCCAAGTCATTCTCATAGGAAAAAATGTTGTTATACTTTCAGACTTCTGAGGGCAGAACTGCAGAGTTCCTGCTTGCTACAGCCAACTCTAAACAATACAAAGCTCATCCTGTAGCAGCTACAGCTAGATCTTACTTTATCGGCAGGATATATGCTCTATACAGTCATGCCATATTATAAGTTTTTAATTACAGATCCTATGCACTTCAAACAGGAACTTATAATTCCCCTGAAGTGGCTCTTTCCTGATGCATCAGGAAAAACATTGAAGACTAACCTGAAACTCCATCATTTCCCAAATGCATGCCGTGCCCATTTCTGATGAGCTGCATCAGAAGGAAATAAAATTCAAATAGATAACACAGTTTTCTCTAAAAAGAACCATTTCCATTTGTTTCCTTGAAATTTAATATTGCATAGGTGAAAAGAAGAGAAAAGAAAAGAAAAAAAAATAGAAAAGAAAAAAGAAAAAAGAAAAAAGAAAAAGAAAAGAAAAGAAAAGAAAAGAAAAGAAAAGAAAAGAAAAGAAAAGAAAAGAAAAGAAAAGAAAAGAAAAGAAAAGAAAAGAAAAGAAAAGAAAAGAAAAGAAAAGAAAAGAAAAGAAAAGAAAGAAAATGAAAGGAAAGGAAAGGAAAGGAAAGGAAAGAAAAGAAAAGAAAAGAAAAGAAAAGAAAAGAAAAGAAAAGAAAAGAAAAGAAAAGAAAAGAAAAGAAAAGAAAAGAAAAGAAAAGAAAAGAAAAGAAAAGAAAAAAAGAAAAGAAAAGAAAAGAAAAGAAAAGAAAAGAAAAGAAAAGAAAAGAAAAGAAAAGAAAAGAAAAGAAAAGAAAAAAGAAAAGAAAAGAGAATGAACCTCCAGGATCCCTGAAATAAGATTTCAGAACTATAAGATCTCCAGTTCCAGATATCATCTTTAATTCATCTGATGACAACTTGGAGTCATTCCTCTTTATTTCAGGCAATGACCTGAGAGACCCGCACTAGGAAAGAAGTTCTCAGATTTTGCATTTCTTGGGAAAGACACTTCCAGAGGGTCATTCAGATTTCAGGTGGACTTCAAAGAGCACAGATGACAATGTGACAAACGTGGTCACAATTAAAGTCCTGTAGAACAAAATCTGCTTATTATGATAAGATTCAGTGTTGAGATTCACTGGCAGTATGGTGACAATAAAGACTTTTCTTCTAGCTCTGAAGATGCGGCTTCAGTAGCCAGAATGCAAAATGTTAGGGGCTAATTCATTTAAAACCACCAGAAATGTGAGGGGAAAAAATGTGGCAGAATTCACACAGGAATAATCATGTATTGTTTTGCTGAAACATATTCAATCTGACGGAGGGGGGTAATTAAGTGTCCTCATGGTTTGTGCTAATGGAGAGAGGGGACTGCTTGAACTATGGGTCTGTTTCTGTTAGAGGTAGACACACAAAGTCAACAGGAAAATTATAAAACCAAATCACAACAAATCTGAAAAGCTATGATACTACTATATAGGCATTTCAGGCATGAGAGAGTTGAAGAGAGCATCCTTGGCACTGCCTAGAAAGAGCCTAAGAACCACACGGAGGGGAGAGGCTGCTTGGGTTTGTTCCTGCTGTGTTGGCAGAAGTAGGGTTTTGTCTGGAATTTCTGTAAATAGACAGGGTTTCATTCAAAAGCAGCTACTTCTGTTCATCATTTTTTCATCTTCATGGAAATATTCTCTGAGACTCTGAATTCTGTTAGAATTGCAGAGTCAAAGGAGGTAAAGTATTTTCCTATTCGCGTGTGTATAATTACACAGACTTTCATATACTTTACATTTTATTGAAACTGCTACATTTTAACCATAATATATTTTAATCTGTAATTTAAAGAAATACAACAAAAACGGGATTACTGACTCATTTCCTCTGCAGAATATAAAACCCTATTACTATTACTTTTTGAAGTACATTGAGGCCCAGGGCACTGTACTGTAACCTTTAGATTTCTTTAACACATTCAAATGGGAATTGGAAACACTTTCATAGCTATGCATACTATTAAACACTAACCTAATATTACAGCTGAGTATACAAGTACGAAGAGTACAGGGAATAAATTTTGATGTGCTTCTTTTTGAAGAGGATGTAAGAAACAATTTGGGTTTTAGATACAGACTTCATATTTTTAAAATAGATTTACTCACTGTTATCTATTTAAATCTTTTGACAATAAAAATACAGTGTTGTATTATTCCCATTTTCCTGTTCCCACAATGACACTATTTCACTTAGTGTTTCTTTAAAACAGCCTAAGTAAACAGATTCACAGACACAAATTTATGCAGCAACACCTGGTTAGTTACCGCCCTTCTTTGGTCTCATATAGGTAACAGGGCAAGATGAATGACTTTTTAAGCAGTCTAGTACATTTAGACTGGAAAAGCATCATGTGGCATATTAAGGTGAGTACTGAGGAAAAATTATTCTTAAGCTTAATGGATGTTGTTCAGCAGTCATACAAATTTGATGTAGAGCTCTGTCTTTAAAGCTAAAAGCGTGTTACGTTTCTGATTTTAAAACATGCTGGAATAGCACAAGACTAATTTTATTTCCTATTTCAACATATTCCCTCAAAATAATAAAATCACCTGGAGCAGTGTCCAAAACTTTGGCCACCTATACCTTTTTTACTAAGAGGCTGAAAAGGTAGTGCTGGTCACAAAACGGGCTGTTTATTCCTTATTAAATCTTCGACTATTTAGGGAAAACACAACCCCATCCTCCCTCAGATCTCCCAGAAGAGCACTTCAAGTTGGAAATACTCCAAGATACTTGATAACAGGCACAGCTCAAACTTAAGTGCTGCAAGGTTTAACTATTCGCCCATCTGCTTTGCTGCCTCGTGGGAATTCCCAAGCAAACGCAGCCCGTCTGATGCCGCCTGATGCTGCCAAGCGAGAAGACTGGCATGGGCAACTGCCACGTGCCACTGCAGACAAATGTGACTCATCCGTGGCTTCAATCCACCCATATGGTGGCATTCACAGAGCATGATTAATATTATTGACTACAACTCCAGTGATTTAGTCTTGGTAAGTTTGAGAAGTTCAAAGCTCTGTGACTTTTCACTGGTATGGTTGACCAAAAACAATCCCTGGCAGAACGCACACTCGCTTGTGCTGGAAGCATTCTGGTGGTGCTCTTGCACTGTGCTGCAAAAGCTCTGATTTCCAAGTAAATGAGAATGCTTTACAAGGCATTTCTTATTCATGGTAACAGTAGGAGAGAAATCAATAGCACATTCACAGCTGATCCCCAGCAGCTCTCATTCTTCCTATTCTTAAAAAAGAAAAAAAAAAAAAAAAGAGAGAACAAAAAAGTGCTGAGGACTTCCTCAGTCTGGATAACTTCATTTTCTAACACTAGTCCCAATTACAGATGGTTGTAAAGGTGAACAGAGCCCGGTCTCCCAAGCCACTGAAATTCTTTGTTCCAGTTTATGTCACTCAAAGTCAGGGATGGTGAATAATTCACATTGTTGCATTTTTAAGCCTTGAGGTACTTCTATACTGCTGGTAACAGTACTTGTTTGTTATGCTGCTAGTGTTCTGATGTGAGGGTAAACTTTAGGCTGTGCCTCAATGTTAAGCTTGTGAGAGAGTGTACGGAAACACCACAAATCTTTGTGTCTTCACTAAAATGTGAACTTATGCTAGCACACATTGTCTTGGGTAAGGACAGGACTCTTTCTTCTTTCTCAGTCCTTGCAGTTTTCTTATTGATGATTCTTGTCTCTTATAGCCCATCTTCATCTTGAGGTATTCTGGAACATGCTGCCACACAACCCAGCAACATTTCTTCCAAGCACCCTTGCAAAATAAATGTTGCCACCTCTCTGTTTTGCACAGAAGTTGAGTTCAGCTAGACTGGGAGTTGATAATTTCTACAGAAGCCCAAAACAGTAATTACGTGTGTGTGTCCCCAAATGTGTGGGGTTTATTTTTCTTCTTCTACAAAGCATACATAGGTGACTTTGCTCACCTGAGACGATTCATAGATTTTTCTGCTTTCAGAGCACAGACAGATGTGAACTGTTGCAACAGAGGGATTGTACCATAATTCTTCTCCTTCATACAATTTGATTCCAGAGTACTATGTACTGCAGTTCTTTACATCTATTGCAGCACCGAGAAATCCCAATTGATTATGAGCATTTATTCTGTAGGGTATTTTATAGCCCTCTAGTAAGAGATTCCAATCCGTTGAAGCTGAAAATCTTGATGTATCTGCAATTTATAAAAGAAGAACTAAGTTACAGAGCACTTAAGTGACATTCTAAAATCACCCCTGAGGACCATGATAGGCAGGAAGCTCTAAACTTGTTTCCATAATCAAGAAACATCTTTGACTATTTAAGAAATGTCATCTTGTGTGGTCTGGCAACTTGAAGAGTCTGGATTTAGAGAATTTCCAGCTGATGGTTCTGAGTGTGAGAAACAAGATTTATTTCCTTCCAGTGACAAAATATGCAGTTCATGAATACAGGGATGCAAGATGTAGCTTCTCCCATCTTTACCTGGCATAAAGCCATTTATGCCGCAGAAAAAAAGTAAGAAGCTAGGAAGACTTGAAAACATTCCAAGAACCATGACACAGGAAGAAAATGGGTGGCAACAGGGGACTGAATGGAGAGACCCACAGAACATGGCACCAGGTGCGCAAGAGTCACCTCCAAGAGTGAACATGCTTGGGCGACCCGGTACCAGCTGGGAGCAAACCCTGTGCTCCAATGGAAAAAAGGAAGCTGTGTTCTTGCAGCTGTGGGACAGGAGTGTTTTCCACTCAGTGCAAGGACAGAGTTTAGCTTGTGAAGGCAGCAGGGTGGACACTGCACTTGGCAATGAATTTACTCATCCAAATTCAGTATTTTTTGTTTCAGAGAAGAACATAATCTGAGGTTTAAGCCCATCATAAGGCATTCTTTTAAACAGAAATTGTTAAAGAAGAAAATTCAGTTATAGAGAATCTTGGAAATAGTTTGATCTCTGATACTCTCCATCTTGAGTAAAATTGAGTTGGACATGTGATTTTATGCACTGTGACTCAGGAGAGCAGTTGGCAGAGCATGCTGTCTGGAGGACAACCTCATCCTCTGGGCTGCTCAGGAGAAAGCCTTCTGTGACATCACAACCCACGTGTTCTCATATTGCTCTGTGATTAGCTGGTTGCTGTATTCTGGAACCGACACACTCATATGACCTAAGAGCACCCTCTAGTTGGCTGCACCTTTCCTTTGCATTGGGATTTTCTCCTTTCTAAAGATATGTCAGTTTAGACATTCAAATTTATTTGTTTCTGTCTATATAAATATACATAGAAAAAGTGTATAAATATGCATAAATATGTGGTGCCACAAAGATGATTGGGAACCTAGAGCACCTTTCTTATGAGGAGAGACTGAGAGAGTCTGTTCAGCCTGGAGAAGGCTGAGAGGGGATCTCATCAGTGTTTACAAATATCTCAAGGGTGGATATCAAGAGGATGGGACCAGACTCATTTCAGTGGTTCCCAGTGATAGGATGAGGGGCAACAGGCACAGACTGAAGCACAGGAGGTTCTGTCTGAATATGAGGAGAAACTTCTTTACTTTGACGGTGTCAGAGCACTGGAACAGGCTGCCCAGAGAGGTTGGTGAGTCTCCTTCTCTGGAGACATTCAAGACCCTCCTGGACACATTCCTGTGTGATCTGCTCTGGTGAACCTGCTTTAGCAGGTAGGTTTGACTAGATGATCTCCAGAGGTCCCTTCCAATCACAACCATTCTGTGATTCTGTGATACACCTTATATATATATTTATTGTGATATATGTGTATTATAGCATATATATATCATAAGGCACAAAGAGCTACCTGCAGTGGTGCTGGGGCAGCCTTGGGGCTCTGCTCAGGGCTCCCTGCATGGGCAACACAGGCCCAGCAAAGAGGAAATCCAGGGCAGAATGCCAATAGCAGAAGAATGTGTGTGAGGACAGTAAGGAAAAAAGAATCTTTGCATTCGTCTTGTCACAATGATGCCTCAGGGCAGTATTTTCTTTTATCTGTGTACCTGATTCATAAAATTGTACTGAGGTGCCACAATCCAGCAAAATTGAGGGTTTTTTATTGATTTGGTATGTATTGCTGCTCTCAAGCTTTCTTCCAGTCTGTAAGGGTGCAAGAGATGTAGTAGGGACATGTAGAGTCATATGCAACACATTTTAACTATTTATTTGTTTTACCTTTGTATGAACCCTGGTATCTGGAGCTGGATGTAACACCAGAGTTGTTATGGAGGATAACCCTAACCAACATAAAGGACTACGTAAGTTGCTCTTTAGTCTTTGAATGCACTTTTATTAGCAGGACTTTATGATCATACTAATGACTTTGAAACAGATTTCCAAATTATTTAACTAGTCTGATGATAAAGTATTGGAACAGTTTCTTTTTCCATATTATGAAATATTATTTCTCCACCTGTTACTAACAGAATGTGTGACTGAAGATACAAACCTTGTGCAGCTTTTAAAGTTGTGTTTCAGTGTTTAACATTGTATGAGGCAAACTTCTGGATGGAATCATGTGCAGAAAATAACTTTCTTATTACTAATACAAACTCATTAAAAATGGATAACTGGTTCTTGCACAGCAGTTTTGTGGAATTGAATTTTGTATTATCTATCTGGCATTGAATATTGTGCTGCTAAACTTGGGAGAGAGTCAGTTGCTGCTTCCAACCACAAATGTGGCATTTGATCCTGAATCAACGTCTACATCTGAATTCAAATGATTCCATTATAACCAACAAATTTATGATTAGTTAGTGATGTAGGCCCCAGTAATATGTAGCAGGAGAGAAAGTGAGAGAGTATTATAGCTCAAAGGAAGATTATTTAAAAGCAAAAGAAATATTTTTTTTTCCATTATTCAACAGATTTCTTTCTGTTCTGTCAATGACAAGTGTCTCTTCCCTTTCCTCTCAAACTTTTTTCCAGTTTTTCTTGCATAAGAAGGGATAATGTAATGTAATGTAAAATGAGAAAGCAGATAGGCACACCATAAAGATCATGAGAATCCAATAAAATAGACATTTATGAACACAGGATCAAATAGAATTTATAGATAAAATAATTGCGTAAAAGGAAATTAATTACAATATAAATTTGCAATTCTGCACCAGAAAAATTGGAAGTTTACCATAGTATACTGATGTATATTGAGGGGCAAAACCACAGGTCTGATGACTTCTAAGAAAAGTTATGAATTATTACAAGTAACTGTAATTTTTTGCCAGCAGTTACTGAAGTGCCTACAATATATTAGGAAATAGAAGTCTGGGAATCTTCTAGGACTGTGGAAAATTGTAGGAAAAATGTTTATATCAATCTGAATTGAGAGAGTATATGAACGCATGGATGCAAAACACCAGCAGGAGAAGGGTTATAAAAATAGTGTGTTGCTGAGGCTTCCAGTAGCAGGTCCTCAAGATCCTAGCACACATCTACCTGCAATTTCTCTGAAGAAACAGGTATGAAGCAGATACAGTGACTAAATCCTACTGACTCACAGCAGTGGGACAAAGTAGAAAGATTAATCACCACCAGCTCCTGAAGAGTACAATGAGACATATTCAAAACCAGCATGCTCCTGAGAAAAACCCAGTAGGTCTGGGAGAGGTATCAAAAATGGATGCTCCTGGTCCCCCCCAGCACAAGAGGGGGTTTTGGCAGAAGTAGGATGTGCTGTGGGGCAGACAGGGACTGGCAAAGCCCTCTCAGTCTGGGGAGGCACTCTGGCCTCTGCTGCCTCATCAGGGCCTTCAACCAGCCCCTCTAATGGTTTCTGCCCAACAGGCACCTGTTGTGACACAACTTCTCCCTCTTCTGTCAGTTTGGCCCCAAGTTTTGAAGTTATTTTACAGAGTCATCATTGGCACAAGGGCTGCACCCCATAATGGCCTCACAAGTGCTATCAGCTCTTCCCAGCCATGGGATCCCACCACTTGCCCTCTGTGCAAAAACTCCCTGTAAGTGCAGTTTCTGATTCATGAGTCCATCACACAGTGCTTCAGGTTCACATGGTCTTTTCTGGACATCTTCTTGGGGCTATTCATTACTGTTCCCACATACATTCTGCTGTTGACATTTTATTCTGGATTTCCCCTTTGGTGGGCCATCTTGCCCATGCTGGGCAGCCCTGAGCAGAACCCTGAGGTTGCCCCAATATCACCACAAGGTCCTGTGGGGTAGGGGCTGGTAGAGACCTCTCAAGGCTGGGCTCTGCTCTTTCCCTGGCCCAGAGTTTTGCAAGGCTCCTTTGTGTCCTCCTGGGACAGATCCATAAGCCTGGGTCATATTTGGTCAATTTTCGTCATGTTTGTGTCCATCCCCACCCCTGTGTTTGACACCCCCCACCCTTGTCACCTTCCCACAACCCAGAGAGGTGAGGACTTCTCCAGCAGACTTTGGAAGTGAGTGCCCTGCACCTGCCTTTGGATTTTGTTTAATCACTTTCTATTCACATTAAAATTTAATTACTCATTTAACTTGCTCTTATTGACGAAGTTGTTTTTCATTACTTACCTACAGCTTTAAGTATATATATATATATATATTTAGTTTATATGAGTTCAAATATAGGTGTTATATATATACATATCTAAATATATTTCTTTAATATGCAGGTGTATATATATAAATTAAATATATATTTATGCATGTTTGCACATACTTTTCTATATATCTTTATATATAATATGTAATAATACGTATAAATATATGTTTATATATAGAAGGAGAAAAATATAAGTGTATATGTAAATTTGCTTATTTTTATATAGGATCACTTTCTGGCAAAAAGGAAAGAGGGGCAAATCCATTTTCAAAGAAAAGGAAACCAGTCAGTCGCCAAGCAATGAGAAAACACTTTGAGTGTAAGGCAGTCGGGCACGGTGGCCGCTAGGTGCGCAGGGGATGGAACTCCCGCTGTGCCGTACAGCACCTTTGGAGTGCAAAATAAACACTCCCATTAGTTAGCCATCTCAACAAAGTTCCCTAAAGCTTTAAAGGCTTTATTTTACTTAATTTTACTTTGCAAATATTACCTATCTGTCTCTAATCATTGTTCCAGCAACATTCCAACTGCTGAAGTTGCTGCTATCAGTTGCGTTGCTTTCTTCTATAGCTACAGTGTCTGTCTGTGGGCTAAGCCAGAATGCCCCACATCGTTTCATGTGAGCATTTATTAATGCTCTGTGGTTGCTGTGTATCACTTGCTTTCCAATGCTTGGCCAAGACAGGAAAATGAAGAAAAATATTCTAGTCCCTCATTTACATCCCTCACTAAACATAACTGAAATGCAGAGCTTACTTTAGCTGAATGTTGATGTATTTTGTACAGACTACAACACTGCCAAGTGGGAACATTATTTTTGTTCTCCAAAACCAAGGAAACTTTTGTTACATGAGTGAAGTGGATTCAGATCAAGCAGAAGATGTTATGAAGTTGTTCACTTGAACTGTATGTGTGTATGGCCACAGCAGGGACACCACAGAGTATTGAGTGTAAATTTGGCTCTGCTTTCTCTCTTTTTTTTTTTTTTCTTTTTCTTCATAGCAATTAAAGAATTTGCCTTGAATTTGCGGTTTAAGAGCTAGAAAGTGGATGCAGTTGCAAATAACCCAGAGTTAGTAACCAGCACCATTAATGAGCGCAGTAGCTCTACTGATGCTGTATTACATTGCTACTATTTCTTCATATAATGAACATGTTAAATATTTTTCACCTAGGATGTTGTTGGCTACTAAATATTTTCATGTGTTTAGAAAACCTTTAGACAAAGGTAAGGAAGAAACTCACTGAGAACTATCAATTATGAGAGCACCTCGAAATCCCTGAGGTACAAATTACTAGAGACTGGGAATTATTTGCCCTATTCTTCCACATTTTATGGCTACTGGTGTCTAGTGTCAGAGAAAGGGTCCCAGGCCAGACAGGTATTACAGTATTCATCATAGAAAGAAAAAAAACACGTCGTATTTATTTGCTTTGCAGTGCTGTATTCACATGCAGTAATACCGTTTCACTGCAGCATTTTAGTTCTCATTGGCATTGTGATCTGATGAAGATGAGCTGTAAGTCCTGAATTGATTTGATTTATTGTTCTGAGCTATACTTGGTTTCTACAAGATCATGAGGAAGAGCTTGTTGAAGTGAAGAGGTGGTACAAGTGATGTATCAGGTACCAGGTAACCAGCATCTGGGGGTCTCACTGCCTATTTGGAACACAGTCCAGCACCATCAGTCATTACAACAAATGCAAGACAGATGTATGTTGATGTAAAATCCATGTGAATCTAATCAGATTCAAGTGAATTTTGGATATTGAGGTGCAGGTACAGTTAGAGCTTGAAATTTAACAAGATGAACACATGAGCAGAACAAGAGATAAATAATTTCATGAACTTCTCTGTGCGCAAGCATGCTATTTTTCAATTTTGAGGTTTGTGTCTGTCCTTAAGTAAAGATATGCATTTGTCTCATGCATTACATCTAAGAATCTCAAATATGTTCTCATCTAGTTGGACTGCACAGACATAATTTCTTTCAGTGCTCAGGAAATTTTGAATTGGTTTGCTCTGCTATATTGATTTGTGCTTGACTTACCCCGGTAATATACTTCAGGCTCAGTGTATTGCTTATGTTCTTTAATAAAAAAAGTCATATATGACCAAACCCCAAGCATTATGGCCTAACTAGTAGTCTTATTTTCTTAAGTAATTTGAATTTCTTAATCTCTTTGCCAACTCTATGATCCTAGTTCATCAAGTTTTCCTAAAAGAAATCCTTAACTATGACACCCGTGTGCCTTGATACTATCATATATGTATGTGTCTTACACATCTTCCTTTATAAGTATGAGCTTGAAATGAGATTCGAATAGATGTAAGATTCAGTAAAGCTGTATGAAAAGTAGAAGTAACTCTTGATAAACAGAGCTTTAAGCTCTTAGTGTGCTCAGGTATTTCCCTATTCTTCTAAATCTTTCATTGCTTCATTGCTGCCTAGGTGGGAAGTGAAGGGTCTTTATGACTCTGAAATGGAAAATCTTAAAAGCTTTCCAAATCAGGAATTTTTTTAAGAGTTTTTGCACAGAGAAGATCTGTATACAAGGTCTGTACTTTGAATGGACATTTTCAAGCCTGTTCCAATTTGCAAGAAACTAGGGAAGGCTGTAAGGCATGAGAAAAAGAGCAGAATCACCTGAAAAATAGGATCTGGTTTCCATATTTTTAAGTAATACAAATATCTATTGTAAATTTAAAAAAAATAAGAGATAGAATATTTCCAACAAGATGGGGAGAAGTCATTATAGAAAGTTTCGAGGCGAACTTCTGTGATACCTCTGTCAGGAGGCTCAAGATCATACATGCGCTGTCTTCTGCTGGGATGATTAGTAACAAAGTGGTTTCAAAATTTGATATCTTTTGTTGTCTCCACACCTTAAAATTGCAGAATGGTTTGCATTGTCAGCATGCCTAAACAATTACATTAATCATATTTGTTCCATAGTATCATCTCAGATGCTTTGAAATCCTAATTTGTGAAGTTACTTCTATTCAAATTATTCTAGTTCATCTTTAAGATAGAAGTTCCCTGTTATGTCCATTAAAAACTTATGAAATTGTCTTTTCTTATACTTTCCCTGCAAGCTGGTTCTTTCTAGATGAGAACAACTAATAACAGCTCTGAATTTTTCAACTAACTTGTAAGACTTTATGAACAAGTACAATCTTAATTTTTTATGTTTTATAGTACATTTCAGTCAATCAGTCTTAAATAGTGTAGCTATAGTGTGAATACAGGGCAAGTGTAAATCTTTCCAGTAAACAACAGAGGATTTAAAATATGGTTCCACAATTTTACATAAAATTAATATAAATTTATATATATTTTCTAGCAGTGATATTATGGCCATAGCAACACTTATAAATAAAGAAGAAAGATTTTAAATGCCATTCTGTTTCATCAGGTTCTGAAAACATGAACCAATCTGTGAAGAAGCAATGCCCAGATTACCTGCATTTCTTTCCCACAGCAGTATCAAGTTAGACAGGACAGAAACATAATACACTCTGAATCACCTGGGAAATCACATCATAATAGCAATACAACATAGCCTGTATGGACTTCTGTTTTGGTAAAATGAGTAAACCTGTACATGAATAAATCACTAAAAAAGCAAATCAAGTGCCCAAAAACCTGTAAGAAAATAGGAAACAAGACTCACTGAATAGCTATACACAAATCATTCACCCAGCTTTACAGACAATATACAAAATTATTTTCAAACTTCTTCTGCCAGGTGATGTACAATTTGTTTAAGCTTGTTCTTATTAATGATGTGTCAGACGTGTCTTCCTTCAGCAGGCAGTGGAGGCTGGTGCTCCTCTCTGGGCATCAAAAGTCCTACCCATATTTCATTTGTATAATAAAGTGTACAAATGTTAATAGCCCCCAAGTGCCTCTGCCAGCTGGCATTTACAAAGTTCGTCAGGAGCACTTTTTTATCTCAGATGGGGTGGTACAACATTCCCCCTGATTTACAAGAGCCATTTGTCAGAGACAACACCTGCTGGAACGCAAATATCAGTCAAGGTCACTTTTTAACCTAGTATGCTGCCACATGCCTTGATTTTCTAACTTCTACCACCTTTCCAGAGCATCCTCTGGAAAAAGACTTTTTCATTTTCCTTCATAATGTTTATAACCATGCCTAATTCACATTTCCAGAAGCTATTTCACAGGAGGATCATTCCCTTCCACCTACTTTGCAAATAAGCAGGAAATTCTCCCATCAACGCCTGAGGAAGACATACCTAATAACTTCCATTAGTACTAATAAAAATTGCCATCATGGATCTCTGTGCATTTTATTGAGAGACCAGACATGAAACTGAATTCTGAATGTTTTCATTTATTTTTAATTGTGTAAGTAAACCCATCCAAAAATCCAGTGGAAGATTTACTTCCTTTCTAAACTGTTTCTGGATGAAATGTTAGCACCTTCCTAAGGGAATAAAACATCAGTCAATATTGCTCGTGAGAAGCCAGGTACTTTCCAATAATAAGAACTATAAAAGCACACTGCAATGGCAGAAGGAAAAAGAATAAAAAAGAGAAGGAATATGCTGTTAGAACTATAGCAAACTTCTGCTTTTAAATTAGGATGTTAATTATTAAAGATGAGTGGTCCATCTTTAATTTGCACCATTTCACACTTCAGTATAATCTGTCCTTCAGTAAAGAATATGTTTTTCTGGTTAATATAAAATGTTCTTGACATGAAACATGTTGCTACCCTCATGACTAGAACATATTGCCTCAGTTATGCCCTCCAGACTATATCTTCTTGACAGAGTGATGTCATTGTCAGGGTCTCCAATTGTTTTGATTCATTCAATGTCCCTTGTACATCAGAAGTGAGTTGTCAACATGGTGAAATGGCTGTTGTGATACTGTCGGTTTGTCAGAGAGAGACATTCTGCAGACAAAATAAGCAAGGAAATTCATTGAATGGTGTTGTCAAGGGTGACAGGAAAACTGATTTTTGGGGTCTTTTTACTAACTGATTTATTCAAGGACTACTGGAAATACCAAGATAATTGGCAGAACAACAAATAACATGAAAAATCAGGACCTGTGTTTGAAGATCCAGACTATTTGCATCTGAAAATTTTTTTGAGAAGAAAAGCAGTAATACTAATAATTACATGAACGCACCCTAACAAACTGCCTATAGCTATCATCCAAGATTTAGAAACTGAAATCATATAACAAGGAATTTAGATCATTTACTCTCTGTTTTGATTAGTAGCATCAGCCCTCCCCTCTGATCAGAAGGATGTTAGACTGTTTTCCACCATATTTTCGGAGAGGTTACTGAGTGTGATGTTTGTGCTGGCAGATCAGTTGTTAAAGTCTTTGCAAGGGTGTCAGACTGAAGAAGCAAGCTGAAGATTTAATCCAAGTAAGAACAAGAAAACCCATTATGGTCAACCTAAAAATGCATGAAATGAAGATGAGTTTGGCCCAATTCTCTATAATTAAAGAGTTGTGGGCTTTCAATCAGAGAAAAATGTCATCTCATTCACTTATTGGGTGCCAGAATAACTTAGCTTCATTTCATGGTTCTTGCACATAAATTGCACTTAGATTGATCTGTATGGAGAAGGTCCACAATGTTGTACACAGCAATTTATGTCACAGGAATTCCTTTGGGTTCTAAGGAGAAATAGAGCCACCTTCACTGAAAAATAATCACTAGGTATACCATGGCTATGCTACACCAGTCACCTTCATTTTCAGGTGCCTGCTACATGGCTGGGAAGTGCCAAGGAACACAGGAGAGTGAATTGTTCACAAAAGTCTCTTCCCTTCTCCTTGATTAATGGGAAACAGAGTCCCATATTCACAGTTTGTACTGAATTGTGGGCAGAGTGAGGATGTGCTATTTATTGTTAGTGTCACTGTAGGAAGAGGAAGGCAAACAGATGGGTTTTGCTGTTTTGACATGAAGCTCATTAGATAAGATACCATTTTTCTGTCTTAAGGATGACATCTCTATGGTCAAAGTTAGTCTGCCAAAATAAGCTTTCATCAGAGCTGTCAGAAGTACCCACCTAAATCTCATACATAAGCATGGGTAGACTCCTTCTCAAAAAATATTCCAAGATACTTGTATAAATTCCTTTGAAAACAAAGGCATTTGTGTTATAGTTCCTATGCAGGAATTGAAGAACTTAAATTTGAACAATGTAGGAATAATACTAAAAGCCCTGCCACTTTGCAAGCATGTCTAAGAAAGTAGGAGGTAAGGAAATCTTTACTCCACACTCTGCTTGATCCCAGTTAGAGAGCTGGGTGCCAGTCTGCCTCAGAAAAGACACAGAACAATTATCTTGACAGAACAGATGTGAAGGGAAGTGATGGTTGAGTGAAGTTCTGTCTCCTGGATAGGAACAGCAAGCAAAACAGCCTCTCTCCCTTGGAAATCTTCTTTAAATAGGAGAACAAGATTAGGGCCATTTATACAGAATTTACAATTGAACTGATTTTGCACTGTGAGTTCAACAGGTCTGGAGTACAATTGGCTTGCTCTCATACAGAAGTAATCTGTGCAACACATGTGCTTGTCTTTCAGTCCAGGAAATCCAAGGCAGAAATGTGAGGACCACTTCCTGGCTTCTTCCATCATTTTACAAACATTATGAAGAAAGTCACAGACTAATGTGTTCCAAAATGAGGCAGTTAGGAAGATCTTTTCTAGTTATACAGGGTGTTTCAAAACAATGGACCCAATTTGAAAACACGATATCTCTGCAACCACAAACTGCCCATGAATGAAACTCTTACCACTTGAAAGTGTGGACCATGGACTTCCAAATGATTACTGCAAGATGCCTCTCCCAGTGCATAAACAGCCCTCAGCCCCAGTCATTCATAAGAATGCTTTGAAATTTGGTCCATCTTTTTGAAATGCCCTGTATATGTTTTTTTTTCAAAAGGAGGGGTTGGAAGATTTGTGTCTTGCTCTGAAATATCTCACTGTCACACATAGTGATGAGCCATTGATTTGAGCCCAGTTTAGACCAGCTTCCATCTTAAACCTATTTATTTCCACCATTAGCAAGTCTCAAAAACTGTTTTTAATGAATTTATTTTTCCTGTGATCACAGATAGTCCCCCCTTTTACATCTATATCTCCTCTGTAGAATTTTCTTGAAATTCTTGGAAGAAGAGCCACTGAACTTGGTAGTTACAACTTAGTATGCTATGATTCAGAACAATGTGTCTCAGCACAGATCTTCTGTCCCAAAATTCCAACTTGTTTTCATAACCTACACTTTAAGTCTTCCTAGGATGCAAGGCAAAAGCAGCACATTTCATTTTTTTATCTGCCTTTTATCCTAAATATGCCTCTATGGAGAACATGTGAGAAATGTGTAGTGTGAGTGTTCTTCATAAACAAATCATGCCATTTTGTTGCTTAGGCTGGTTTCCAATGCCTTCAGAAACAGAATTTCAGCAACTTCTTTTTTCTTGTAAGTCTGTTCACAAAATATCTCTTCAAAAAGAGCTAAAGGAGATTAAGTTCCCAAACACTATCAGATCATATCTAAAATGAGCAAATCAATATGGCTCTGGTGCAACATTTCAGTCTTTAAATCAAAAACTACCAGAATCATCACTTATCTGCTACAAGAAACAATGCAAGCCCTTGTAGATGCCTCCAAACAACAGTGGAGAAGAAGTCAACAGCAAACTGCAAAGCTTTAAGTAGAGATAACTTCAGCACAATTTTTGGATGGGTACTTGAGTTGTGAAGAATGGTGTTTAGTGAAAACGATACCTGTGACATTATATTCAAAGGATGGTACACATGAGGTCAGTAGATAGCTGGTAGACAGTTCCATATGCTATCTACCGCATTCTAGGCAAATGCTGACTTGTGGATACAAATGAATACAAGTGAAAATTTACCTTATTCTCTGGTACACTTCATGACTATCAATGATTATATCTTCAGTTTGCATTCAGTGAATTTATGGTGGTCTGAGGTAATACTTCATGTCCAAAGAGAAGTACAGTCCAAAGTAGCAGACACGGTTTTAGGATTTGCCAGTGCTTTTTGCACAATTGGATTAAATTTTTAAGGCTGTTTTCAACAGATTGGAACAATACAATTGCACAGGCATTTCAAACATTTTCAGGTTTTAAAAACAGATCACAAGAAAGAAGATGAACAGATTTCACTGTGTTCAAGGTAACGCTGAAAAATTTATGTGGACAGATTTCACAGAGACAAAACATATATTTAATAACAGTTCTGAAATACTTGGAGATATAGGATTCACTGAAAAATTATTTTTTTTCCCTTTGTTTTCTCTGTGCTGTCCTACTTCCAAAAAAATTAATCTTTGGATAATGGTAATTTCTTATGACTTGCGAGGGTCCTCCCAAAGTCTCCAGGCAGGACAGGAATAAAACTTACATATTAAAATGGGCAGAAATACTTGGAAGAAGTAGAAGAAATCCTGTATAAAAATATTGTACATGTATCTGAGTTTGCAATCAGTTTGCTGTCCTGTTTCTCATCAGCAAATTGTTAAGAGAAAACAGCTCTTACAGTGGCAACCTTTAAAACAAAGTTACTGATTAGAGTAAATTACATTTAAAGTTGTCATTTAGTGACTTTCACAGTAAACTAGTAAAGAACAATAAAATTATTCAAAGCATATGTGCTTTGGGCAAATACATCTACTACAGTACTTCACCTATTAAAATTGAGCAATTCAGTCAGTGTGTTTGATTGGATTGATGGTAACATCTGGTATATGAGCCTGCTGGTCTGTTCAAGATTGTGAATAAGTTTGTCCTCAGGTCTACATGTCTCTACCTTTTGTCTGGTTTTGGATGGTTTTTGCTGTTGTAATTAGATGGCTCCGGTAATTGCTGAAGTCTCTGATTGTGCATGTAAATATATTAATCACCTTGGCACAAGTAAGTCCCCTCTTAAAACAGCATCAAGTAGTTAATGTTAAGCTTGTACCAAAGTATTTCATATTATTATGTGTTCCAGATTCAGCTTTCAAGAAGCCAGAGGCTTTCCAATAACCTCAATAAAATTTGTCTAGCTTGAGAAAAGATATGCAATCTGGATTAAACTAGGTCGTGCGTGGTCAACACCTGAGAATTAGACTGAGAGCTTGAAGAAAGTCTCCTATGTTCTGTCCCTTGTTCCAGAGGAACAAGTGAGTCAAAGGGGAGATTTCCAAGATTTTCAAGGGAAGGATGAAATTTAGCCATGTAGAGATTTTCTTCTGTCTTCACTTTTTCCCTTCTGTAATATAAATATATGAGTTATACCTTGATCCAGAGGGTTGCCCTTTATCCTGGTGGTTACATGAATGCTGAGGAGCCAAGTCAGCTGACACTTGTCACAAAATCTTGAATAGTGGAGGAAAGCCCTGTGACTTGAGGGTTTGAATGTGGGACAGATGCCAGACTTCCACCCCAACAGACATCTAAGGGTGAGTCTGTCACTTAAAAAGAGTGGCTTAAGAATGAATGTGGGAAGGTACAGCTAGCCCTAGAACCTCATTCAGATTTAGGACATTTCCAACTAGGATTAAAAGTTCATCCAAAATCACACCCTTCATATGACTGCACTATTTGATTTCTGCAGCAACTTATATGAATCAGTCATGACGATGATAAGCAGCCCAATTATCTACAAACCAAGCACTTGCTTTCCTTGCCCTGTAAGGTACAACCTGTCCAGTGCTAATATAATATGACATCTAAGTTGTGTATCAAAATCTCACAGATCTTTAATGGACTACAGTGCACTGACCATTAATTATGAGTAAAGGGAAAGGATAGCCAAGATGAATGTAAATACCTACCAGATTGCAGTAAAATACACCGCAATAAGCACTTTTCATGACAGGATTACTGATGATTACAGAGTATCATAGGTAGAAATCAACTCACCTGGTTATTATTGAAGTGTATCATAAAACAGGAGCTTGATTCTATTCATTGAAAAATCAGTGGGAAAAGGCACATTTAACATTTCATATTTTCTCCTCAATCACATGGAAAGAGATGATCTGGTGAATCCCTAGAGTAACTGCTCTGGCTCTGTGAAGATGCACAAATAATAATGTAGCTCAAAATACTGAGATGGCAAAACTAAAAATGAGCTAGTCTGTAAAGGGGAGCTCTATTTCTTGATCAATCAGGTTGCAAACAAATAGTTTGTAAGCTTTATCTGCCATTCACACAGTGACCTGATGTTGGTAAACCCTGAGTGAACAGGTCTCAGCTTCCACTTCAGCTTCTGCTTATCAATAAATGAAATGTAAAATTCTGCAATCACTTTTTTTATTGAATTTCTGTTATAAACTAACTGGATTGATTAGACGCTGAGACCAAAACCAGAGCCACCACTGGTTGAACTCATGCAAGCAGTTGTCATTGATGTGTCTAACACAATACAGTAAGAACAAGTTATTCAGTTATTCATTTCCCTGGGGCTTAGTGCTCAGGTAAAGTGCTTTTGCAGGTTCCAAGTGCCTAAAGACAGTGCATTGTCTGACAGTACAATAATAGCAGATATTGAATGTACTATTATATGCATGTCCTTTCAGACTCTATTATTCAATGGGATTGGAGTATGTGGTTAAGAATAAGAATATTTTTACTAACATGTTATATAGAGAGAATTTTAGATAATTTGTTTTATTCTTTTTGCATTTTTATGCATCTGCACATTCAAAATTCATGTCATTTCTCATGAAGCTTTAATGATTTTGCAGTCTATCTAAACAGATTGTCAAGTGTATTCAGTTACAAGAAATATTTGAATTTTTAACTTATTTACAATGACTAAACACATCCCTTTAAGTGTAGTGCACTACAAAGGTAAGGTACAACTAATAATAAATATTTAGGCATACCTTGGAAAAACAGCCTATTTGGATATAGGAAAATTGTAAACTTGAAACTACTTTTCATTCTCTGAGGATTGAAATGGATTTTTTATTATCTGTGAACTTTCTGTAACACTTTAAAAAAAAATCTTTATTCATTTTTAGTAAAACATTCAACATAAATGGAAAATTATGAGAACATCATTTTTGGGGGTTTTTTTTAGAAATAAATAGAAAAAAAATTTGACTCAGATTAGAACTTTGATGAAGTTGGATGCTTTTCCATAGACTATAATTTTAAACTAAAGCATCTGGTTTCTCTGCAATTTTCATTCATCTGTCAGATACATTTAGCATAAGTACCAGTAGGCAAACTATCCAATTTCTATTAATTCATTTTATGGCTAAGCAAATATTTGGGTTTTCTATGTGAACAACCAAAGAGACATTTTTTGTATTCCAAATATTTGCTCACTCTCACTACATTAATAAATTTGAATACTTAGATTGTCTAATCTCATAAAATATAGTCAGGAAGTTAATTAAAAGGAAAAAAAAAAGAAAAGAAAAAGAAAGGGATATTTTAATTGTTTGGCACTAGAAGATCACATAGTATGACGGGTAAGTAATGGAGCTCAAGGAGAACACATTAATATTAACTAGGCAGTGCAGCAGAGGATAGGTTAATTAAAGAATAAAGAAGGAAGAATCAATCTTTCCAACTCAGAGCTGCTGTCAGCTTTTGTAAGTTAAGCAGAGTCACGTCTACTACAGAAATGGGTATCAGGCCTCCAGTGAAAACTTCTCTGCTTCTGGAAGTGATGTTCATATTTCAGACCTTAGTCCAGTAATGCCCTTATCAGCACTACAAGGGAGCCTGATAAATAACGCCAGGGCTGTTCCATAGAGCAAAATTAGTTCATTCATAAGACATGTTCACCTGCAAATTCATATTTCAATCACACCTGCAGGAGGAAGAGTGAATTTTAGAAGGCAGTGAATCAGAAAAACATTTTTATTATGTATAAGGCACACGTTTTCAGCGTGATGTAGTGGCTAATACAGTCTTTGGATGCGCAGACATGTAGAGCTGTCTACCCAGTAAGACATGTCCAAGTTATCACTCAGGGCTGGGAGCAGCGTGTCTATCTCAGGGCAGTGCTTAACGCAGACTAATCAGCCTTGCTGAGAAGTGACACAGCCCTTGGCTGTGCTGGTTTAAATCCACAGGAAAACAAGTCTTGAAAAAACAAAACAAAACAAAACAACAATCCTTACTGCACTTATACACAGTATCAGAGAAATCTGGTGAAATATCAGACACATTCTGTGGCTTCTGTTCAGCTTAGTGGAGATGAAGATGAATGATTCAGACACGGTGTCCCAGCACTAACTCCCCGCCAGCATCACTCATGTTGCCGGGCAGCTGTCGGACACAACATGATTGCTGTGCTGTTTTGACTACAGCTGATGCCCTTGTGAGAAGCACATATGAAATTAGGGTGGTAACCAGCTCCACCCACATTTTTTAAGTGTCTACAATATAGGTGTTTACAGACCAATCAGGTTAATCAGCCCTCATACAGCTATATGAAGATCTAATCATTGTATTCAATGAGACAGGACTCAGTTGCCTAAATATGAGTATTTAATGCTGTTTGAGACACTCTGAAGTATGTGATAGATCTACACAGGGCTGGGCTATGTGACCTCCTCCCAGAGGGAGATCAGTGCCTTGCTGCAGCAGCAGGACTCACAGGTCAGCCCCCAGCATCTAACTAGTCTTAGACACTGATGTTTTGGCAATGGAACATTGCCACTAGAGAGTTATTTTTCTTCTCTGAGAACAGATACCTACATTGGGAAGCTGAAAAGCTCTCTGGATTCACTATGTTTATTAGATTTTTACTGTCTATAATTGTCTAAACCCATCACACACATAGGCACCACCTCTGTAACACCTAGATTTTGTGTCTAAATCTGAGGCCTCATTTCTGGCAACCAGAAAGACATGGGATAATGTACTGGTTGTTCCTGTGTACACATTACTGAGGCACAGTGCTACTACCGCTTTCCAAAGGGCTATCTCATTTCCAGAAATTAATTATCGGAACATAATTTCTGTTTTCATCAGACTTTCCAAAATACTTATTTTCAAGGGGTGATCATGGAGACAGAAAATTTCAGCACATGAGTAAACAGAGTTTGCAGGTGTGTGAATGCTGGCTGTTCAATTAGGGACCAAAGCTTTGCTGCAGCCTTCCTTTGAAACTCCTGATTTTATGGACATTTGCGCTTTGACTCACACCTGCAAAGCAGATATGTCTCATCCCAGTTCCAAAGGCAAATGACCTGAGACATGTGAAATGAAGTTTATGAATCACAGTCACTAAAGCCAGATCTATCTCATGCAGTGTAGGACTGTAAAGAGATTTAAGGTAGCACAGGTCCAGGCTAGTAACAAGCAGAGTGCACAAAACCTCACGAATATACCAACTTGGATTAGGAATTAATAGAGTTCATTTATGTACAGCCATTGACAGGGTTTGGCCAAGGAAAACCTGAGGAGCAGTACTGAGCAGGGCATGTTGTACAGATTTAAGCCCCCTCTGCACTACCCAACATTTCTGAATCCAGGGCTGACATCCCCATCCCTGTCTGCAGTGACCCAGCAGCAGAGCCAGGGAGGAAATTCAACCTGGAACCTCTGCATCCCTGTCCCATGGAGTGCTATAACCTCCCATTAAAATACGAGACAGATAACAGGAAAATCTGATCACCTGTATGCAGAAAGATGAAAATGTCACTGCCATCCAAAATTCTGTGTAAGAAGAAATATATTATCAGCTGTTTTGTGTTCCCTCTGGCACTGCACTGATGACAAAAGCAGAAAATTCCAACTCTATCTCAAATTACTGTTCCCCCCACACACCATTTTTAGTTTACTTTATCAGATAACCCAGAAAAATATAAGTTTAAATTTATAAAATGCTGAACTTGTGATTAAAAACAAGAGGTCGAAAATAATAAGATTACTCAGTGTGTCCCAAGACCTTCCAGATTTTTTTTTCTAGTTCATTTGAATGCATGTTTGCCCCTATTTCCCCTTTTGGAAGATGGGAAAACTGAATACACTTCTTTTATTCAATGAGAATCATAAAAATATGTGAAAAAATAAAAGTCTTGCTATTTTCAGAATACTTCAAATACACAAAACTTGAAAATAAAATAACACTATGATGAATCCAATTTACAATTTCCATAAAAAATGGTAATTTGGTGTCGAGTGAAATGACACATTAACCAATCGAAACTATCAAATAGTAATACAGTCAATGTAGAACACGCATATTCATAGTCCTCTTGCACTATGCATACTATTTTTACATGTTTTCCCTATTTAATTCCCTTTCACTCTTTGTCTTGTAACTTAGGACATCACTGGCAACTTATAACATATGGTTAAAATGTCATCCTTTCAGTTTTCACAGAAAAAAAACCCATAAGTAGCAGATCCCTTAGGCAAGTCTTGATAGTCTACAAGGCTGCACCAGACGTTTAATGGGTACCTGGCAAGCTTAGAGAAATCTGCCATTCACTGAGTCTGTTTTAGGCTGATAGCCAGGAGATTTCTTGGCCAAGGCTTAAGCAGAGATAACAAAGAATCTTCCCACAACAAGCCCTCGGAAACGGCACACAGAGGTTTACATGCCTTGGCAGACTTTGCAGTGGAATGTGGAGGGAAGAGATAAATTTTACATTTCTGGGCCTTTTAGATACTCTGAGAAACAGTGATAAAAATTATAATCAGATCATTATCACATTGCCAGAATGTCCACCTCAATTATAAATCTTGGATGGATAATAAATATGTATATGTAACCTTGGGTCCATATTCTGCAGCTTATCCGTGTACTAAAACTTCCTTCGGCTACAGCACAAGTTTCAGACAAGAAGCAAATTTCAGGGCCAAAAGAAAATCATGGCTACAAGGTGAAGCTCTCTGCCCTAATGAAATGTGGCTTGACAGGGTAGAGGAGAAGCATCAGGGCACTACTCGTGTGTCTCCAACTTGCTCCAGGAGGCTCCAGAAAAAGGCTCTAGGCTTCCTTCTTCTTTACACTGTTCTTGGTACCAGGTGTCACCACAGCACTGAGGAACATGGTGACAAACCTCTTCTTTGGCCTTACACAAGCTTTACACAAGTTGTTGACCATGCTAAGAGAACCTCCTCCTCTGAAACTATGTTTAGTTGCATTGTCGCAGTCGTGATAACTCCGGCCTCAAGCTCACATAACTCTTCACACCCTGATCATCCATAGTCAGGCTTTACTCTGAAGGCAGTGAAGTTGTACTCCAGATAAGGAATGTTGTGCTTTGCCTACTGCTAAAGACATTTTCACCAAGAAGTTGTCTCTGGCCAACACAGAGTAACACAGAGCTGCTCACATCTGCGCTGCTCCGAGCTGCTCCCTCCTGGACACACCAGCTGTGCCACCCTGCATAGCCTGGGTTCCTGCTGGGCACCACTTAGTGACACTGAGGCCCTAACTTTTTTGGTTTTCATTTCAAAGGCCTCAACATAGTGTTGGTGGTGTCAAATTTGCCAAGTGCCAAAGTAGTGAGTCTGTAGCATAAACTGCAGATAGAGATATTAGTGTGATACAGAAGATGGTTTCAGTGGACAAGTCCTGCTGGAATAACACCAGATAGCTGCGTAAAGCAGGAGTCAAACATCAGTGGCATCAATGGGTGAAAAGAACGACAGGAGGTGCAATACAAAACTTGTTGAATTGATGCCTTTAGCAACCTTGTTCACTTGTGTTTATGCAACTTATGGCAGTGACGGCAGAATCATCATATGTAAACACAGGCCCGTATCACACAAATTAAAGATGATCTGTTATTAGTTGATGAAAGAGTTTGCTTCAAAATTTCTTCAGTTAATTGTCGAAAGTACACTTATTACCTCAACAGTTGTGAGGGTCCTTTCCTGCAGCAAAGAGCAACTGAAAAAGCCTCTATTTCTGTGTGGGAAGAGGCTTCACTGACCATTATGTTTAGAGTGACTGAGTTATTTATTTGCAAGCCAAGAATCCACAGTAATATCATTTTTCATAGCCAACCATAGAGTTCGACTGCATTTCCTCCAGAGTCTTCAGCATGCTACTACTTTGAAATATGCCGTACATTACAGGATCTACCCTTTAGTTTATCTACCATCACACTGTGAGCTGAGCATCTTGTTTTGGAAGAAATTTAAACTGCTTTTGTTCACCTTTATGGACATTTTCCCCTTTTTGTTTTCTTTTGGGTGTTGTGCTAACTCCTACATGGATCTAATCCAGGCTGCTCAGCCAACCTAATTGTTTGGATACAGAAAAAATAATTTACTTTTTCCTTATTTTGGATTAACAAAAGTATTTATCATTCCAAGGACCGAAAACCTTCTCCAGCAGTGCATGAATTCCCTATGGATTATTAGCTGTATCACAGCATTTTTCTAATTTATGGATGCAAATGTAAAGGTGACCTACAAAGAGAAAAAACTTAGATTCTTCCTTACTCTTATGTGATGAAGAAAAAAAGACCAGAAAGTTTCTGTTAAAATTATTTTCCCTGTTGTGCGTGCCTGTGTTAAGTGCACTTTCCTGTTTTGCAGGAGTGCTCTGGGATTAATCAGAGAACTACTTGGTGAACAAGAAACCTCTAATTCAGATTGCGTTGTCTAAGGTGGGAAGGGCGCTTAGTCATACTCTTTGTTTCATTAATAATTACATACATGAGAATTTAGCAGTTTTCTTGATAAAAATTAACTTCCAGAAAAATGAGAATCTTTATTCCTTTTCCATGATATTAGAATCATAGAAAGGTTTGCATTAGAAGGGACCTTAAAGATCACCCAGTTTTGACCACCCTGCCATGGGCAGGGACATTTTACACTAGACCAGGTTGCTCACAGCCTCATCCAGCCTGCACTTGAACACTGCCAGGGATGGGGCATCCACAGCTTCTCTGGGCACCCTGTTCCTGTGCATCACCACCCTCATGGGGAAGAATTTTTTCTTTATCTCCAATCTAAATCTACCTTCTTTCAGTTTAAAGCTGTTTCCCCTTGTCCTATCACTACATGACCTTGTAAAAAGTCCCTCTCCCTTTTTCTTGTAGGTCTTTAGGTACTGGAAAGCTGCTAAACCAAGAAATACCACAAGGGATTGATTTTCCTGAAAAGTGCCTGTCTTTCTGTGTCTTGCCAATGCATCTTTCAGTTCCTGTGAACCAATTGGCCAATTTCAGCCAAATCTGACTTTAGGGACTATGGCCCAAAAATACTACATTCCCATAAATTTCATTGGAAGTGGTAGCTCTACAGAGAAGAAAAATCCAGATCAGCACCCCTACAGTGGAAAATCAGTATTGTTAGCTAGTGTTATAGACATTTATGTCATTTCATTGGTCAACAGATCTGTAGCTTCAAGTCTGACAGCTGGTAAATGGAGATCATAGGCAGAAGCTGATGATACTTTAGGGGACATGTTGGGAAAATAGAGATATTCTAAGGGGTTTAGGGAACATGGAGCAAACTAAATGTTGCACAAGGGATGCATTTTTTCTTAGCAAATTATCCTCAAAAGAAAAGGATTTAGGTCAGATTCTTTTCTGGTATAAGTCACCATGTACTTAATTACAGTAGTTGATTATCTGGCTTCAAATGCAATGCTTATGAAAAGAGGGACTTAGCTCATGAAGGAAATTCTTACCACAGAGAATTCCTTATGTTATTTGTCCCACTTATTTGTGTTGGAAGGTCAAATAAATGTTTAATATTTTGGCAATGTTGATATTATTACCTCAGTTCTGCTCAAATATTACTTAACAATTTGCCATAGTACCTCTCTGAGTGACACATACATTCCAATAACCATGGTATTGATAATTATGTGGGGGAGACTGAAACACCGAGATTTCATTTCTTGCTCCAGAACACACAATGAGTCAGGAGGACAGGAATTCAGAGTATTCATGCATAGTCAATAGGAGGACACAGCACCAGCACTGCTGAAGACATAGGCATTAAGAGCCCCCCCAAGCCCTATCCTAAGGTGAAGACATGAGTCAGAGAGTGATGTCAGTGATCAGTTATCTGAGCAATGCTGGCTGTTTATTGTCCTTTTACCCTGCAATTCCTTTTCTGCAAGCCTACATAACAGGAGCTATCCCTGTCACACTGACACTAGAACTACTAGGTTGCTGAGTATGTGATTTGCTGGAGTTTGTTCAGCAGTCTTTTACTAGAGTGTCTCTAACAGCTTTTACTTCATTAATCAAAATGGCAGCATCTGCATCCTTTCTTCCCTATCAATTTTGCCTTATTTTTCCTTTTCCATTCTGGGCTCTTCATCAGCTGCATCTCCTGTCAGCCTCCCCCTCATCTTCCATCAGCTGACACTTCAGACGACGATGCTGATTTTCACTGTGTGACAGCATCCTAAGTAACAAAACCTGAGTGTCTAACTCCAAACCTTTGGAGCAACCTCCATGACTCCCCCAGCAGTTACAGGAGTGCTGCTGTTCTGCTCTTAAATTTTCTTCATACAGCAGAATTGTCAATGCAAATCACATACTGCAGTGACCAAGTCAGCTAACAGAGCTGGCAATTCGCCAGTGTGTTCTGTGCTGGGGGAGGTATGGGAGGAGAAAATCCTGTGCAGCTGAGGCAGATCCATGCATGTGGACCCCCTAAATCAGACAGGTATAGAAATAAATCGAAAGAGTTAAAGCAGCAAACCTTAAAGATAAGAAAGCCATTTCAAAGACACTGCTGGAATGAGAAGAGTTTTTTTGGCTTCTGCTGTGTGCTTAACTCAGGCCAAGTCAGAGAAGATGAATTCTATGATCTGGCAATAAAACTGCATAGCAGTACTTTGCTTCTTGGTAATAACTTTCAGGGAGTTTCTCATTAAAACTGTGCTACTGCATTGCACATATACACAGAGCTCAGCTTAACCGTGTAGCCAGCTGCACAGCACTTCGCTGTAACTCTTTTATATCCAGTTTGAGTGCAATGTGTAAAACGTGCTTTCTTTTTATTAACACCCTGATACTAGAAGACATGGTACTAGTTACATGTTTAAGCCCATCCCTGTGAGAACTGCTGATATGAGCAATGACTTTCCAATATATATCTCACTGTGGGGACTATCTGGCTAAAATGTTAAAGGCAAGAACAAACTCCAAAGGAGCTGGATACATAGGGATAAGGTACATTAGTGTAGGTGAGCCAGGCAATTCCTGGAGGGCAACAGTGGGAAATGTATCCACTGGTACAGAAGACTGAAAGGACTTCCTGAAGCTCTTGGATGCAGTCTCAGAGCCATTTTCAATATTTGCAAATAGGAGTAGAAAGAGGTAACAGGCAAATGGGATAGGGAAGGAAACAGGAAGTAAAGTAAGAAGTGAAAATTGGTATAACATTAATGGAAAACAGAGGAGGAAGGTGTAAAGCTTTGTCACTGGGATCAGCACCAGCCTTGTAAAGGAAGGTATAGAGGTTAATGTAAGTGTGACTCCTGTTCATCCAACCCTTCATTTCAAACTACAGCTATATACTATGTAACAGCTACACTATAGAAAATATCTCTTTCAGGCAGGGAGAACTAAAGCAATTTCTACACAAGTTGCAGATAAACCACAGAAGATACAGGGAGATCAGAATAATGCAGTCCTAGGCAGTTGTTTGGAAATTAAGATTTTTCATTGTGTTTTAGCCTTGTTAAGAAATTGGGTGAACATAGCCGTGTCATTTACTTGCCTGAGCTTCCTTACCTACAAAATTAAAATTATAGTATTTAATTACAAGATATAAATACAAAGACAAGTACATTTCATAGCCCTTTGTTACCTACACTTCACCCTGCACTATTCCAAGGTCACTCAGGCTGTCAGCAGAGATTACAAATGTCTGACCAGACTTCCCTCAGTATTTCACTATGGCTGAAATGAAAACTGCCTTGAAGTCAGGTCTTACATTTCTTTCTACTCCCTTAATGTGCTTCATGTTGTGAGACATTACAGAAAATGATGATTGAGAAAAGGAGTTTCTACTTTAAATGATGTCTACCCACTTAAATCGGCATCATGCTATTAGTACATCATGTGACAGACTCACATTGAATTGACCTTTTACTATTGCATATTCACTGCTTAATCAGAAGAAAAAATGCCTTACTACCTCTTGAAAATGTTGTGCCATGAACACTGGCTAATTAGCATATATTTCCATATATTCAGGCAGCTTCTGGCAGACTGCACAAGTATTTATCTGTTAGTATGGTAGCTGTCTATTTCTTTCATAATTAAAAGGTCTTATAAAATTCCAATTTACTAAAAAGCAATTCCTAGCATTAATTAGCCAGTACACTCTAAAATATCCTCTTCTGTTTAGAATAAGATGTGTGTTTCAAGTGATAACAAAGGTAACTTGGTGAAACCAGGTGGTAAAATTTGGGTGATATTTATGTGACATATATTCTGGATGATAGCAGTCTCTTTGTAATGCATTCAGGGACAAGGCAATAATGTTTTATTGCCTCTTTGCTTTCTTTGAGGCTTGAGCTAGAACTAGCATAAGGCAATTACTGAATGGTGCAAGTTGCTTGTTCCTTGAAAGGAGCTTTCCATTGAGGTTGCCAGCACCATGGACCATGAAAGTAAACTCCTGAGGACTGGTTCACTCATTCGTTTTCTGAAAGGTTCATCATATGGGTTGTCTCCTTCTTGTGGCATCCAATTAGCAACTTGTCTTATTTAGGAGAAACTTATAAATCCCATCAATTGAATAAAATATCTCTTAGCCATAAAAGCAATAATCAGCAGCACGAGTTTGGAACCTGCCTGCCCTACAAGAAAACTTCCTGAGAACAGAGGTGATTTTTTTAAATTTGCCAAAAATACACTTATGAATGGGTGGTGCTGCTGATAGTGCAATTATTTTCATTAGTTTGTCTCAATTCTTATTGTTGCCTCAGATGAAACACAGATCTAGTATCACTCACTATAGTTTACTACCATTGATAACTAGCTAGCTGACAACAGGATCATATTCTGAATGGACACGATAGCTCAATACAGCATTAATGTTATTAATAACAAACATCACAGATGTTTGCAAAGGAAAGACAATACACTGAATTTTTTACCAGCTACTCCTCTTGTATGTAAAAAACAATTGTTCACAACCCTGACTAAGGCATGTGTGTGGATGTTTCCAAAGACTCATTCTGAATATTTTGTGTGATTCCTGTATATTTACATATAAATTTAAGGGCAAAGGCCATAACTGAACTTTCTGGTATTTCAATAGGGATACATTTTCCTCTTAAGAATAGAGGTACTTCAGTCATTGTCATGTTTGCATTTTATCAACAGAACATCAAAACAAGACAAAATCAAAGTAAAATATTTTTGTACTGTTCAACTGTATGAGCTGAATACAACAGGGTTGCCTTTTTGTGCCGCAGAGTACAGAGGCCTGAGACTCTGGTATTAAAATGAAGGTTTAGAGCGTAATTATAGACTGTTTTGCACTTAAAAAATTGTATTATATATTTGTACATGGAAAAGACAGACAAGACTGCTGTAATCTGAGCACCCCATAAGACAAATAATACAATTTTCCTGATTAACTTCTGCTTGCAGCAGGAACTAGGGGAGTAGCCAGTGATTTTTAGATTTCCAGTGACGGAGAAGCTATGTACCATAGCTCTTGTAAACTCTACTACTGACTAATGTCCTTTCTTGTTTATAGTGTGTGCTTTACTTCTGGATTAGGCTTCTTTAGGCGTGATTTCAAGAATTCGTATCTTCTTATCATGTCTCTGTGGGACAGAGGTGCCTCTCTTGTTATCAGATTTCTGTTCAACATGTAGATATTCAAAAGACATTTGGATCACTGCTTGCAACTTTCTTTTTGATCAACTCCCATATACACAACCAAGATTTCATTAGCCCTTTGGCCAACTAATTGTACTGAAGCCATTGTTCAGCTGATCATCTACTATAGTCTCAGAATGCCTTTTTCAGAGCCATTTTTAATGTAGATAGAACTCCCTATTCTGTAATCACTTCCTCCTTCCTAAATGAGTACTTTTATGGTCTATTTTATTGAAGCCTAAATTAATTGCTAGCAGCCTGATTTATCTAGTAATGATGGTGTTTGGTTTACTTCTGTGACATATCCCCACCATTACTTACCATTCTTATTACTTGTGTCTTTTGTGAACTTTGTCAGCAGAAATATTGAATTTTTTCTGGATTAGGAACATAGTGTAGAATACCTGAAATCCAGACCAGTCTCTAAGAGACCCTGACAAAAACCCACCTTAGAGTGGCAAGTTGACATGTAGCAGTTGCCTTGCTTATAAACTATTCTAGGCAGATTCTGGCTTCCCAGGGAAATTGTTATCAATCTTAGATTAAATACTTCGCGGAAGCCTAAGTTTTCAAACTGTTCCTTTTGTTAACCCTAATAAAAAACAAAACAAAACAAAACAAAAAAAGTAACAAATTATTCTTTTTTAAATTGTACATCACCCGCCTTTACCTAGTTTATTAATTTTATTTTAACAGTTATGACATTGTGTTTGGGACTGACTGTCAAGTTCATCCCTCTAACTCTCTGTTTACAGTGCAGCAGCTTTTGCCACCCTTCAGTGCTCAAAACCCTTGCTGCTCCAAGACATCCTGAAAATCAGCGTGAAGGAGCCAGAGACCTCTTTGGCCATCTCTCTTAAAGTTATTGGATGAAAGTTATCTAAAGCCAGTAATTGAAAAATAAGATTCTGTACCTGATACTCAGTATACTCCTGAGCACTTGTTGAATTAGTTGTCATGTACTGTCAGTGTATTCTCTTGTTTCAAAGCTGAACTATTTATTGAGCATCCTTTTTATTACAAGTCACAGTCTCTGTGTCGGCACTGGTGATCATGGTAATGAGTGCAAAATTATACCTAGGAGAATATCCCTCGCTAATCTCACCTTTGTTAATCCAGTCCTATTTTTCCTCTTTGCTAATTCTGTTCACCTGTTGAAGAATTCTGGCAGGTAATGTGCTAAATATGTGGCTGACTCTATTCTCACCTTAACTGGAAGGACTTCAGAGCCTTGAAAAAATGTTTTGTAGTCTTTCAGGGTAAACCTTCTCATTTTCTTTTGCTTTGTTTCTGACAAGGGAATTCTGTGCCCTGTTGGACGGTCACATTTTTAAAGCTTTGTTGAGCAAAACTGAAGTATGTTTTACTACTGCCTTTGAACTTTATGATCAGAAGTATGCATGTCTGTCTAGTGGCATTTCTACTACCGGAAAGGTTCAGATCATTGTTTTGACATCCTACAAACAACTGTCACTTATACTTTTATTTGGGTGGTCATACATGTGCACTGCATGATGGATGACCTGAATTTCTGCCGTTGGTTTTGTAACTTGGAACTAACAGAATTCATTTGTAAAATAATCCATCTGATCTAAAAATGGCATAAACATCATCACAAAAAGGAAAGCTATTGTTAGGATTTCTCTACACAGAACTACCAGAAGTTCTTAAGGTGTTTGTTCCTTATTATTTTCTTCACAATTTTCCTTTTTTTTTTTCTTTAATTTTTAAAACTTATTTATATTTTCAAAAACCTTTAGCATTGGTGAAGAAAAAAATTCTTAACAGTACCTCATTATTGCAAACACATCAGTGCTAAAATTAGAAAACAATGTTGTCTACAGCAATACCACTTGAATTGATCTGCACATGAATATATAGGATTTTTTTTTCTTGAACTTACTTGCTTATCCATGATACACTAGTTTTTCATTATTTTACTGACAATTATAGATAAATTCTGGATTATAGATAAATTATGGAATGACTAGTTCTTAACTAAGTCAGTGAAAGACGTCTGCCTGGTCTAGTGTCAGTAACAAGATTTGTGATGTGCTTGAAATCCTGTTCTACATGCTGAGTCAGATGGCTGTAAGGATGATGTTGAAAACCCATGTGGCATGAAACACCAATATCTTAAGTCTATGTCACTGTCGAAGATACAGAGAAGTCTCGTAGTTTAGTTTTTATATCAAGCCATAGCTCACGAGGCTTCTGTATTTTCATTAGTAAAGGAAGAACAAATCTGTCTGAAGAAGACAGCCTGCTACAGTCATAAATTAATTTTTCTGTCTGTTTAAAGCAGCGCAGATGACAGAGATCTTGTCACATATTGTCACTTAAGCAAGATAGGAAGGTGTTGAGTCAAGGAAACTAATACAAGGTCAGTGAAAATGGGTCAGATAACAGCCCTGGATGAATAATAATCAGTGTACTGATAAAAAGGAAAACATATCAAATGAAATTCCTCACTGTTCTGTTATGGGTCTGATACTATTTGATATTTTCATTAATGACCTGGAGTTTATTAAGTTTATTAAATTTTTAAACATTATCCAGTTTAGAGGGACTGCAAGTATGTCGTGAGGTGATTAAAATGACTTTAACAAACTGAATCAATATTTTGGAAAATCAGGATGCTATTCAATAACAAAGTTCTATACTTTGGGAAAAACAAGAAACAGGGAGAATACAGGGTGTGAAATTATTAATCAAGGTAGAAGTAGTGCAGTATCAGGTCAAGGTGTAATAGCGAATCCCAAGATGGAGAGAAAGCTAATGTCTTTGCTGTTGCTAAAGAAGTCAAACATATCTGAATCTGAAAAAGCACTGGCATATGAAGTGATTTGTTTAGCTCGAGTCTTAATTTTGGGGCATACAGTTCAAGTGTAGACTGCTTGGATAAAGACTGGAGGGGACCAAAGAGAGTGTTCACAGCTCTCAGATATATAACTCACAGACAAATAGTGGTTGAACTAGAGTTACTTAATCTAGAGAGAAAAAAGTCATGTAGTATTGTATATCTATACAATAAGAGTCTTCAAATACATAAAAGTGACCTTAACTGGGAAGGAAACAAACCATCCTAAATATCTGCTGCCAGTGGGGCAAGAACTAGCAGGTTTAAATGAGGACAAGGGAGATTCAAATTAACAATCTAGAAAAGAAAAAAAAAAAGAATAGTAAGAATAGTTTAGCACAGCAGGATTCTTATGAATATTGTTGGACCATCGTTATTTGAAGTTTGAAGTTTTTGAAAAATATTCCAGCCAGCCATCTGCAGCTCCCCCGCAACACCATCTAAGGGCTGGAGGAAAAGGGCAGGTTATCTGGCCTTGCCTGGTGCACAGAGAAGAGCCTGGCTGGGCTGCTGAGCTTCCAGTCTTTTTTTCTCAAGCCCCTGCGGACATTCAGTCTTATGGGGGAGGCCACGCGCATACATTCCTAACAAAAGGATGTTGTAGGTGGTGGAAATACCTTGAATATTTATTGATAGAGACCATGCATGTCTGCAGCATGTGCTAACCTCTGCCTGGGGCACAGCAAAGCCACCCTGATTAGCACTTTTGCTTTCTGTGCTGCAGATCCTGGATTAAAACTACAAATCTTGCAGGTGGAAAGGTCATTTGGATTGGATATATCAAGAGAAGTTTTATCTACTTGGGAGGGCTAAAAGCTGTTCAACACAAACACTTCATGTTTTGTATTTTATATTTTCGAAGTTCTCTGTAGCAATGCAGTGTCTTTTGTTCTTGGTATAGATGTGAGTGGGCTCAAAGGTTACACTTAAGAAGTGTGCCTTCATTTGATTTGGTGGATGACCAGTTTAAATATACTTTAATCCCTTTTAACAATTAAAATGTTTATTTCTGGAAAGTTTAAAAAATTAATAAAAAAGGCACAATGCATACTTGCTCCATTTTTCATATATTTCATACTTTAGATTTGTTTTATTTGCCCATTGAAGTTTAAACCTATTTTCATGATTTTTAATGTACTTTGAAACCAGCATTGCTCTGACTTTTTGGCTTAAATTACATCAATTCACTATTAACTGAATTCTTGGCATTTTTTGTCTCAATTGTAAGGGCCATCCTTTTCAAATCAACACATTTCTGACCAGATTACAACCAAGAAAATGCTGGCTCCAATAACACTTTAATGTATCATAGAATAAATATAGTGCTCGAAAAGAGAATATGTTTTCTTGACATTGTAATTATTCTTGTGATTGAAGCAAGATTATTTTATTTTTACACTCCATTATGAGATAATTTTAAATGTTACATTTATTTCACAAGTAGAGCAAAACAAGTGCTTTGGCAGGACAATATTTTTACTGTACCAAAAATATTTTTTTTAACTTTCAGCAGTAAGTCCCAGCACCAGAAATATTGTGTTCTTGCTCATGATATGGTAAATATTTAATTATTCATTGTCACTGCTAAGCACAACTTTTCCTCTAGTTTTCTCTTTACAGTATGACATGACTAACTACTCTTGCCATTATGTCCTCATTTAATAGTGTCATCATGAAGTAGTAGCTTGTCGTCTTCATAATGAGATCAGCTCCTGGAAAAAACAAAGCAGAGTAATCATGCATCATATTTACCATAACAGACATGCTCAGACAAGGCTAAACTATAATGAATTACCAGCATTCAATACTGAGCAAGAGAACTCCAGAAGCAAAGAAAAACAAGGTTACAGTCCCGTAACACAAGAAAGAGGTTTTGCACCAAGTCGGTAAATATTAGTACTAACCTGGGTGCAGCTCTGTAGAGGATGTAAGTTAAAGTTGCTGAGCTGAAATGAATGGAGTTTATCTAGATGGACAGTTTAGTTCATAACACAGAAGACGACCAGTGAGGGGACGAAAATGTGAAACAGAGGAAGCGGTTGTCATAACCATTGGAAATTGCCTTCCAGGGGACCCCTCTCAAGACGATGGCGGAAATGTTGGGCTACTTCCTGCCCTCTTTCCAGAGGACTCCAACAAAAGGGTGAATGAGGCTGGTTAAAGGAATTTGGCAAGCAGGGCAAAGATTAAGCACAAATTTTATAAGAACTGGAAGCAAGACAAAAATTAATTAGTACCATTATCAATCCTTGACATTCATTTTGGTGAAATTCCTACGCTTTTGTATTTGGTAACGTTGGGCAACAATGCAGGGGACAGTGAATTACTAGAGCTTCTTCATTTTGACTACATGGAGCCTTCTCTGATGAATCTTCTCAAAAAAATGCTGTAAAGCATTCTTTTCTGAATATGACAGTGTTGCTTGTATTAATTCTTCATAAAAAGTGCTTGTTAAATTCAATCATAAAAGAATTCATATTCATTTATGTCTTAACATGTTCTGAATCTAAAGGAGATCAGCAGTGTGAAGTTCTACATCTGTTTTAGCTTAAGTAATAGAACTGCCTGGACAGAAGCAAAGAGAATTCACAGTTTTGTTTGTGACGTGACAATGCAGCCACCCAGGAGGATGCTGCTGAAATTTCCATGCAATGCATCAGCTGCCCTGCATGTTTTTCATGGAGATGAACTGGAAATGGAGAACATAATTGTCCTTCAGACTTACCAGGAAGTAGTCAAAATATTCAGTTCTTCTACAAAGATAATCTCATGGAGTTAGAGTAAATATTACAAAATGACTGGGGATTAAACTAACAAGCTGGATGATGAGGGGTCCAGCTCCTGAGTTCACCCTCTGTTGTTTTTTCAGTTGGTTGGTTCGTTTTTTTTGATTGTTTATTTTGTGTTGGGTTTCTTTTTTGTTCTTGTGTTTTGTTTTGTTTTTTTAGTAGAGATGTACACTGAGAGATGAAGTTTAACTAAACCAAACTTTCGATCTCCTTGCAGTATCACTGCAAATACTCTGTGGTCCTGATGATACTGAGGACATGTGGAAAAAGAACTGCACAGGGATTGCATTAGCTATACAAATGCATAAACTTTAATCTCTACTTTCTTCAAGTAATACCTTCTAATCCTGATACCAGCTCTGGTTTATTTTGAGCTGAAGAAATCCCTTAGTGACTGAAAACCTGTATGGCGAAAGTACAACGGTACCAACACACTATAAACACCCAGCTACTTGCTGGGCTCCCTGGGTGGTTGAAATGAAACATAAGAAAACCTCTCACGTCCACGTTTGGCAGGAGAGAGAAAGGAGTTTTTCTCTTTTCTAGTAGGTAATGGCAATTGGCATCATAACAGTGACATGGGGGCAGGGGGGGAGTAGAGCTCTCAATTCCACTATAAGATTTTATATAGCCTAAGAAAAGGATAAATAAGACTCTGTATACACTGTATGGGGAAACAATAAGCTTTTGCTGAACTTTTTTGTATGGTGCAACTAACCAGGCAACCATACTTTGCAGGTCTAGAAGGAGGGAAAATGAATAGTTATGGCAATAGTTTGTGTTTTTTTCCTTGTCTATAGGACACCTCAAAAACTCTGAGGTTTCAGGCAGCTGGGAATTTTACAAGTTTTTCTGACATTAGAAATGTTATTGTGTCCAGATATTTGTACAGTATTCCGCACACCTTGATTATGTGTGAATTAATTACTGGTATCATTACATAACAATTACGATGTTGTTAAGAACAGCAGCAGTAACGATGTTAATAAATGAGAATTTTGGTTTCTTGTCCAGGAAAGAAACAGCATCAGGAGAATGTCTGTTTGCACAAAATGTAGTGAAATAAAAGAACATGAAAGCAAAGCTTAGCAAAGAATTAAACCATAAAGGAAGGCTGGGTGAGATGGCTGGCCAGCTGGACAACATTTACATTCCAAGCAGTGTTCCCATGGTTTACTCTGAACACATGGTGAGGTCATGACTATCAAATAACTCAAGTCCAGATTCACATATCTTTGTGTCTGAAAAGAAAATTGAAGGACAAAAAGATTAAAAACTGATCATTTAAAGAAGTGTTTTAATATATCACAGAAGTGCATAACATCTTCCATCCACAAGGATTTTCAAAATCTTTCTGTAGAGAAATAATTTTCTCCTTCATTGACTTTGCTTAGATATTTGATATGGTGGGATGAAACTGAAGATGAAGTTCCCATAACATGTAGTTGATTTTTCCTGTAAGCTTTGTTGCAATAAAAATATTTGTCAAAGCTGAAAGCACAATACTGGAGTGCTTTGTCATTATAAGATATAAAACAAAGGCATATATTATGGTGCTTGCTTTTTATCTATTTTTTTCAGTTTACTGGCATTTTTTGAACAGATAGGATAAAAACTGTGGTAGGTTAAATAAGAAATGGTAGGAAATTCCAACACTTATAAACTTGTATTTAACAATTAATATGCAGATTGTGCACTCTTGATTCAAGAGGGGATTCATCTCCACAGCTGCTCATTATCAATCTTCTAAACTTAATCCTAAATCTCCTATTCCATTCACTCTTCTTTGTCCTTTCCCTATGTTATGTTAAGAAACATCCACTTTTTTCCCCATATATGCTTAAATAATTGAATTTTTCAGTTTCTTTCATGCTGACTTCCTTCTTTTAATTGCTTTGGTATTGGCATATCAAATTTCTCTAGTTATTAGATTTTTTCTGTCCGTGGAATTCTAATAATTTTCAATAGGAATTTAACTATTTTTAATTTTCAGTCTGATCTTGACAGTGAAACTCTCACAGCAAAATACAGTTGATGCCTACACATTTTCCTCCAATATTCTGGTTAGAAGGTGATTTTTCTACATTTTCAGATCCTTTCGGTATATATGGTGTCTGATCTCCTTCAAACAATCTGCTCATAGGAAACATCCTGATTCATACCTTACGTATACGATATTATTTCCTCTCATATTCAGACTCTCCATGTTACCCCAGAATCATCAGGATTTTCTGTAATTTCTTATCTGAGAGAGACTAACTCATGAGCTTTTCCACTTATATGCCTTTTTTTGTTGTTGTTGTTATACATATGCTATTAATCACATTCCTCAGGCAATAAGATAGCTCTAATCATATATTCTGCAAACCTCAGACTTCTGAAGAACCTGCTTCCCACCTTAGGTCACCCCTAAAATCTCTCAGGATTTTCCTTAAAAGACAAGCAGGATTCAAACAGCAGGTAGGCAGTAACTTTGATGAAGGCAATGGAAAATTTATTGAGAAAGAAAAAATGTCCAAGAAGATGAAAAAAAAAAACCACATTACTTGTTGAAATAAATAAAGGCAAAAAAGAGAGAAGCCTAACAGAAGAACCTGGATCGCAAATCCAGAAGTCAAGCTCCTACAGATTTTTGCAACTCATGAAAGATTTTTGTCTCCTAAGTAAACATAAAGACAAGATTTACAGTTTGTGACAGATCTAAAAGGTGATACTTCTACTACCACCATACACTATGCAATGGTTTATTATCAGTGCAACTGAAAGGGAAAAAATGCTATTTTCCTAATTACCAAAGTGGTGTATTGCAGTGTCCTGCCCTGGCTGGGGACAACACAAACACATAATAACTAGGAAGTGCTGAAAGATCACAGCTAAATAAATTGTGATGCAGCCTGAAGAAGTAACAAATAAAGCTGTATTTTATATAGGTATATGAAGTGTTAGATCTGGAATTTTGAAGCAAGCTAGATGTGGAAAAAATTCAGAGTAAAATGCTTATGATTTTCATAGTTCCATTTACTGTTCCTAGTATCTGCAGGCTTGCTGCCTGAGAGGTAATACAATTAAAGTGGACAATTAAGTGTCACTCAGTTGCTGTAGTCATTAAAGATTTGGAGTATTACTCAACCTATTAAGATTCAGGTTTCATTAATCCAAATTTTTGTAATGGATGAAGTGAGGCTTTATTACTATTATTATTGCAAATGACCGTGTTCCTTATGCTTTCCAACTGCATATCAAATATTATAGACAGATTGAAAGTTTTTACTTCGGGCACGTCGTCAAAGGCTGACATCAACACTGAAGCTCAACTGATCTTCTGGTTACTCTACTCATAATCACACACCTTACTCCGAATCACATACACTGAGGTCTAATTCCTGTGTCCAGTGCATGGGTGTTGAGAAACACTGTATTTCACATTGGTCCATTTTTGGTTTATTGGGGCAAAAAAAAAGGGAGGAAAACCTAGTCTAGGTAAAATCAGAATCTCTTCCACCTATGTCCCCAGACACACTGCTGCAAGGCCAGCCCTTGCCCACCAGCCTGCACCTCTGCTCTTTATTCCTGGGCATGTGCTTTGGGCGATCACACAGCCTTACTGGTACCTATTGGCATCCTAAGTCACGCAGCATAGCTCCGAAGGTTCGTTTTTAACAACAAAGACAGAAAAACTGTTCGGCTACCGTCAGCTTGTCAGAATTCCTCCCAACCTCATGGCTGTGGATGAGCATGTACTGGGCTTATATTCTCTATTATTTATGGTGAAATAAGTCAAAGGGCAGCATATCAGCTTTTCTCGCTGCTTACCAATGGCCAAGCTCCCAGGCTAATATAAACTAAATATAGATCCTTCCTGGCATCCACGTCACAGTAGTTGCAATACAAAAAACTACCCGAAAGGTGAAAAGTATCCTGGTGACTCACCTGGGGGACGTTTCATTCTCACTCCTTCAGCTGAGCCTAAGCGAACTTCCAAGATGAGAACTCAGTGTCATAATCACAGCTCACTAAAAGTTGTTTTTAATGCTCTTTAGATTTAAGTGCATCTTCCATTTGCTAATTATAATTAATGAAGTGCTTCTGAAAGTCTTGTGGTGGAACATGATAACATTAGGATTAGACTGTCACAACAATTACACCATCTGCAATTTTTTCTATCTTATTTTTTCAGTTTTAACAGATAATAAAATATCAAAAATCCTTCTTCAATAAACACCAGACTACTGAGTTTTCCTAATATTCTGCAATATACAAGCATTTGTTGCACTGAAAAATAGCTGCATTAATTCTAAATGTTTATATTAAATTTTCTATATTGAATTATTAAAATGGCATATTAATTATTTATGTGAAGCATTGATGTACTCCCTAATAAGTAAATATATGAAATAGAGTTGTCAATGATGAAAGAAGGAAAAAACAGTTAATATTTGCAACAAAGGACTCCCTACTCATTCCAGGCTGAAAAGGTTGTTGTTACCTTATCCATCACAGGTTACCATAAAGTGCCTCTCACTACAGTTAGAGGGATATCCAGATGATTACTGCCTTTCCACAACCACACCATTAGGGATCAAAGAAATGCATGGACCCTAGATTTGAAGGAACTAATTGACTATTTCTATTCTGATAGTCAAGTGAGAGAATATCTTAAAGGTTAAAATGGCATACATTAGAATGAGCCACGAAAACAAACACCTGAACAAAAAGGGATAATGTGGTGGATATTTTGAAAAATAAAATTAATTATAAACTGATTTTTCTGTCTATTAGTACTGTGGTTATTATAATAGATAGCTGAAGGAAAAAAGCTAGATCATTCTACAATACACTTTGAATCTTGCTAACTCCTATGGGCTGTACTATAATGCTACTAGTAACAGGAGACAGCCACAAAACCAGGACTAGGTCTTCTTTTAAAGCATGCAGTGGGGATTCTCTGAAGACAATAATATATTAAATGGCACTAAACCTTCTCCCATATGTGTGAATGACAAACTGTCTCTCAGTACACTGAACAGGGCAACTGACTTGAAATCACAAAAAAATCAGCCAGCTATTATTACAGGACAGGGAGAAGGAAGAGAACAGGGTATGAGGCTGTGATTTGCTGACACAGATCCCACTTCTGCCCTGTTCCCAGGGCTGTCAGGCAGGATGCTGCCCTTGGTTTAGTGTCAGTGGAATAATTTAGATGTAAAAGCTCCTGAAGAAAAGGAGGGGAAGAATGCAGAATCACCATTCTGCAGAGAAAGGTCCATCTGGCTGGTTGTTATCCTGGTATCCTACAGAAAAGAGATAACACTCTGAACACAGACAACACAGATAACAATGATTAAAAACTTTAACTCCACCCCAGGATGTTACCTTCTTGTTCTCAAACTAAATCTAAACAATGACTGTGCTAGCTACGAAAAAGAAAAGTTTCTAAGTGCATGAAGAAAATCAAACCAGCACAACAGGCTGTACGCAAAGTATATAAAGTACATGAAGTACAGTGTGAGCTCACCCCTGTTTGAGACAACCCAGAAACTACATTTTATTAACACACCAACCACAGAAAGAATAATGATAGGAACTTACATAAGTTTATATAGTGAGATTAAATGTGCTGGAAATGAGGCCTCATTAGTATTAATAACAGTTGCACAGAATAACACGTTTGCTATGATAAAAAATTCCAAACCTATTGTGGAAATATAGTTGGGAAAATCCTCATTACTTTTTTTTTTGTTGTTGTTTTTCTCTTAAGTTTCCCAGTAACACTTTTGAAAGCCGACTTTGAGGAAAAGAGATAAAGATCTGAAGTTAGAGGGTTCCTCGGCAATTACATATACTAATTACCAAGTGGACTACAGTAGTCAAGCAGGAACTTGATAATTTCCAAAATGTAGACATTCTATAATACAGTCACATATAAGTCATGAGAAATAAATTTGTAATTTAATGGTGGAGGAGGATATGATGACCCTAATTTTCACAGAACTCCCTAAAATAGTGAGAAAGCTTACCAATAGTTAAAAAACCTATGGCTAACCAGAAAAGAGAATTTTCATTCCACATAAATGTTTCTATTTCAACATTAGTTTTTTTCAAAATTAGAGGATGCTAAAATAGTCAGAGAAAGCAGAATGATATGCTTTAAAAATCAGTTATGAGATCTGCCTCTCTTGAAACATAATATCTCCTAATGTATGAGATTTCTGGAAATAATAATGATCCCCTTATATAATTAAGCATAAAGAAGTTTATTTATGAAACTATCATTTTAATTTTCTGTATCATATACGCCGTAAGATTGTTTTCAGAATAACTCAACTGAAAGTACATTTCAGACTTCACTTATGGATTATATTTGCTGTTTGTCCACAAGTTTTGTAAATAACAGTTCTACCTTTCATTGAAGCATTTCATAAAATAAAACATCCACAACCCACCATGTTCATAAATTCATGTCTACAGCTGTCGAAGGCAATGGAATCATGGATTCCACTTCATATTCAGCACTGGTAATATTGCAGCTTATCAATAGTAATAATTATATATTCAACCAGGGCAAATTGAACAAAGTTATAGGAGAAAAAAATGTGCCCCTTTATGCCTATAAAGCATCTGAAAGATGATCAACTCCACCAAAGTCTCCAAAACTGCAATTATTTCAAGAGATTTGACATATTAAGAGCAGCCAATGTAGTCAGCAGTTACATACCCTCTTAGCTCAGAGGTCAGCCCTAAAGAGAACTCTACATTTCTTAGGAAGTTATGTGTAATATATGAATATGATAAAGAACTATTTGTTGCTCCCTGATGATTATTAAGATATCAATTATTTATGACATGTTCATTTTTTCTCTTTCATCTGGAAGAGTATTTATGCTCTGCTGCAGTTTTTAATAAATGATTGTACCACTTTTCCAGTTTAGTTTCTGATTTAAACAGATTTCCCATGCACTGTGTGACTGATTAGATGTTCCATCTATTATTCCGGGTTGCTATGGCTTTAATGTAATTCTTAGGCAGGTCCTTCACCTACCTAATCTATTGTGAACTAATCTATTAATATGAAAATTGGTAAGAGTTGGGCTAAACTGTGCCTGTTACGTGAGCAGAGTACAGTAGAATGGAGAAAACATATTCTTTGAATTCAATATGCCTTTTAACAGAATTGCCAGTCTATGAATGTCAATTGTGGTACAACCGTGTAGTATTGAGCTGGTCTTGCTTTTCCAAAAAGCTTTGCAAACAACATTATAACCTATATACAGCTTTCATGGAGAAGAATTATTGGATTTCACCCTGAAACTCTTTACCAGCCACAGGAAAAAAGAGCTTCACCCTAAAATATTTTTGAGGTTATTGAGGTTCAGGCCTCATCTCCACAGCAGGGAAGGGGAAGGCAGGAACCTTAGGCTGAAACCTTAGATGTCCAAGGAGGCTATGATGAGGTCTGAGTGGAAATCCTCCTTTCTGCTGCTCTGAAATGGGTGGATGTCAGACACGCTTTCTGGGCTTCTAGGTTGCTTTGTTTTATTTTGTCTGTAAAACATCTTCAAAGACATTTATTTCATCCAGATAGATCAGAGAGAAATTAGGAAATAGTTTTTTTCAGTCTCTTCCCTCCATCCTACTCAGAACTAATAGTTTTGGAAGGCAACCTTATAGCTTGGGTAAATATCTCATAACACCTTTTAACAAGAAATTTAACCCAAGAACATCATTTTCAAAATGCCCTGTGGTCTTATGGTTATTGAATGATATAAGACTACTTACTCAAGTGTTTCTTTAGGCTACTCAAACAAATTCAAAGGTGCATCCTCTGTTAAAAAACTGTTGCATTTTATACACAAAAAATGACAGGACCAAAATATCCTTGCAAGTCAAGCTCAGAGAACATTTGAGCAGTCTTGGATTTGTGCAATAATGGAGAAAAGGTTTCTTAAACTGAGAGGAAATACTTAAATTTGGTACATCATTACTGAACATCTTAGCAAGGCAGGTATATTCTTCTATTCTAGAGTGGAAAAGGTCAGTTCCCTGAGGAACTGAGACCTCATCGTCCATTTGTTCATCTCTGTTACAATAACTTTGCTTTCAAATTGAGGAGTACTCTCTAAAAGTTAAGGCCACAAATGTATCACAGACTGCTAGAAAGAGCAGACAAAGCAGATGTTATTAAGAAATATCAGAGGCTCAGTGTAGATTCTTTGGATTCTTTTTTTTTCACCATCTTAGTTCTTATCCTCCCACAGACTCACAGTTTTATCCTGTCTCATTTTGCCTAATTTTCCCCTTATCTGTTGTTAAGTGTATTTAAAATGTAACTACATATAAATAACTTAAAATTCCAATTCTCCATGAAAGTTCTGGGGACTAAGATCCTGAAAACAGTCTTTACCAACAGGACAGAGAGCTGCTATACCAAATCAGCTGTCTGAGTGGCCCACTAAGTGAGCTGAAGTTCCTGAGGACAGAAAGTTTAAATATGCAATACAAGTCTTGCTTATTGTCTCTTGCCAGTTAACTGAGAATGGAAATTTTCTGTTTTTCTATTTGCTAGCTATTCAAAAACAACAATAGTAATGTCGTTAAACAAACCATTCAAGTCAATTAATCTTTTTTTTTTCAAGATAAAAAATATATGAAAAAAAATAAAATAGGGGAGAATATAGGCTAGAATTTCTAAAACATATAAATTATTTAGAAGTCAAAATCCCACTGAAGAGAAAATTACGTAAGTCAATCAGTTTTAATGTTTTGTTCCAGAGGGCGTAGGACTGAAAGGTCAAACAAAGAACTAGGTGTTCTTAAGCATCCATAAACAATATTAATATCTGGGGCTTAAAATTCTTCCCCTCTTACAACCTATTTATTTTCTTTTTTTTTTTGTTCTGTCATCTTTGGAAAATATATTCAGTACTCATGGGAAAGGCACATGAAAATAAAATTAAAAACAAAAATCTTTCTCATGCACTGAAGACTTTCACCCAATATTTCAATTCTCTCTCATTCCCCATCAATAAACTGTAATTGGTCATCTAACTATTTATTCCTGAGAATTTTCATTTCTTGTTCGGTTTCTCTGTGATATGCTCAGTAAATGAACACTTAAAACAATTGCCATGGAGTTTTTACTATGGAGAAATAGGCCATTAAGTTTTAGATCAATGTGGATGATTGCAATGTGAAACTAACAATTTTCTTGAAATTAATACTGGAAGTGAAAAGCTGTGGCAAAGAAGCAGAATCAAGCTTCATTATTATTTCCACAGAACTTAGATGATTAACTTATGTGAGAAACTTACCACAGTACTGATTTTTCACTCAGTGTCCCTTTCCTAAAATCCTCTAAACTCAATGACAAGATTTTTGATAACTCATATAAAATCTTAATTGAGCCTTTGCTTATCCATGTGTATATTTAAGTATATTTTCATAGCACCACTTCACCTGGATTTATAAGACCCAAAAGATCCTGAGAAACTTCTGGGCTTCTGCCTTCTTGGAAAGAGGGTGGTCTTTGAGGAGGAATCAGTATGGTATGAGCCCTGACAAGGAATACCTGTGTCAGTCCACACCAGGAGCCACCAGCAGCAGAAGCAAAATCAATACCCATGGAAACTACAAAATATCTTAATTTCTGTAGCTAGTGCCTATTTCAAACTAGTGTAAGAGGAAGTAAGTGGTACAGTCATCACAAAGGGCATATTGCTTGCTCAAAAGGAACATATGCAGGTTCTGTCTGGTGACATTAAATAGATAGCAAAAACTGTCTTCATTATGAAGGGTCTACAATCTAAGCAGAAAAGGTAGTGAATGGGCAGATACATACAGGTACAAAGCAGTCAAATGGCTTTGTCAAGATTAGTGACAAAGCCGGAATTTGAAACAAAAGTAACCTAAATCCCAACCGAGGAATTTCAAATCTACTGAAGGATGTGTGTTGCATGTGACTTTAACAAAGTTTTTAAAAACTATCATAGAGGAGATATTTGTTCATGAAAAATATCTCGTGTTTTAGCCTGGCTGCAATCAAATGCAGCTTTTTCATGGAAAGTTTATTTCTTTTCTGCCTCTTCCAAAAGACATTAAGAAAGAGGCAGAAATCAAAAGGCATTTTGATGAACAGCTGCAAATACTTGTCTGCTGTTCCAGCATACTTTGCTGATGTAGAACAAAGAAAAATAGTAATAAAAAACCCTGCAGAAAGTGAAATAGGTAGAGATTAGCTAATTTGGATTTATTGGACCTTATGCCTTTATAGCAACATAAAATGACTGGCTTTATAGAAGAGAATATGAGGGACAAAGATTCATAAAGAGTAATACAATACTTCGATAGAAATTTTCTTTAATGATGTGTCTCAACATGTACTTTCTTCCTCTGACACAGCTCATTTTTTTCTTAACCTTTACTGTCCCAAAGGCCAGATTAAATCAATCTATATCACACGTTTGGAATACATAAAACAAACTATTCATCTCTCAGAATTAAACTTTCCAAAGCTTGTTATTTCTTAATGATTATTTATTTAAAAATTGTTTTAAGGGTTTTTGTGAGATTTTCATTTTTACAGTTGCAACATTGAGCTCAGGAAACTAAGCAATAACACATTATAAGAGCCCTGACCATCAAGAAATAACAGCTTCCTGCAGCAGAAGGCTATGAGACAAAAAGATCTGAGCTGTTACAAAATGTTCTAATTGAGGACAGGAATAAGGCAGAGAGGGAAAGATCCATGTCTCTGAGCTGCTGGTTCAGTGACTGCAGTGCAAGAGGCAGCTGATGTTAGTGCCAGCAGTTTCTCACACACATGGGATGAGTGTGAGCTCATGTATGTGCGCTTGTGTATGTGCATATCTATGAGAATATGTCGAAAAGACTGACAAAACTCCAGGTAGGAAGACACCCCTGAAAGATATAGGAATGCCTTTTTCTATAATTACTAGTGCAATGGACAAAGAAGAGCAAATTAGCTGTGACAGACTCTGATACAGTTCCAAAAACACATCGATATTCTCTCCTTTCAAGTATTTTGTTTTTATTTACTCATAAGATGATTTTTTTTTTTTTAATGTTCTTTGGGCAAAAATCCAAATCTGCTAACCCAAATTTAGCAATAAAACTAGGAAAGAGGAAAACTATTATATTTCTTGTATTATCAGCTGCACCATTCTCTGAGGATCATCAGAAGAGTCTCAGCTATTAAAACCACACATAAAAGGTGCACAATGAACAGAATCCAGTCCTAAATAGTTTGAGCTGAGACACAGGTCACAACAACCCCAGGGTGGTTCACAACAACCCCAGGCAGAGCTACAGGCTCAGGGAAAAGTGGCTGGAAAGTGCTTGGGGGAAAAGGACCGGGAGGTGTTGATTGACAGCAGCCGAACATGAGCCAGCAGTGTGCCCAGGTGGCCAAAAAGGCCAACAGCATCCTGGCTTGTATCAGGAATAGTGTGGCCAGCAGGACTAAAGAAGTGATTTTGCCACTATACTCAGTGCTGGTGAGGCCCCACCTTGAATCTTGTGTTCAGTTTTGGTCCCCTCATTATAAGAAGGACATTGAAACACTAGAGAGAGTGCAGAGGAGGTGACAAATCTGGTGAGTGGCTTGGAGCACAAGTGTGATGAGGAGTGGCTGTGGAAACTGGGGCTGTTCAGCCTGGAGAACAGGAGGCTGAGGGGAGACCTTATCTCTGTCTGCAACTACCTGAAAGGAGGTTGTAGCATGAAGGGGGTTGGTCTCTTCTCCCAAGTAACAAGTGATACGATGAGAGGAAATGGCCTCAAGTTGTGCCAGGGAAGGTTCAGATTGGATATTAGGAAAAAATTCTTAATGGAAAGAGTTGTCAGGCATTAGAACAGGCTGCCCAGGGAAGTGGTGGAGTCACCATCCCTAGAGGTGTTTAAAAGGTGTATAGATGAGGTTCTTAGGGACATGGTTTAGTGCTAGAGTTTGGTTATGGCTGGACTTGATGATCCTGAGGGTCTCTTCCAACCAAAATGATTCTCTGATTCTACGACTGACTGTTATGTACAAGGCACAAGTGTAAGCTGTTGAGGCATCAACAGACAGTTGTGAAGGGAAATGTCTTTTTCAAATAACTCAGCAATAACGAAGCTTCCCTTTGCTTGAACAATTAGCTTTTAATTTAAAGAGGGAACTTAACAGTCATCTAGCTTATAGATTCAGTGAGGATGTCTTGAAAACACATGGGTGCAGAAAGGTTCATCTTGCTTAAGTTTAGACCTCTGCAATACTTAAATCTGAACTTGTCAGTCCCACCTTCCCAGTCAGTGGAGAGGAATTGGTGCTTGAATGTCGATCTTGGACAACTATTTTAGAAAGGGATGGATCATGCCCTAGAAACATTTATTTTTCTTGAGACTTCTCAACTGTAAATATCTTGAGATAAAGGACTTCTCTATGATATTTTGACTCCTAGTTATGTACGACATTGACATATGATGCCTAGTTTCAGTCCCAAGAAGGAATAGCCTGTGGACAAGTATAAACAAGAGGTAAAAGGCAATTGTGTAGAGTAATTCTGAGTTCCACCATAAGCCTGGAAATATGTGAGTAATACAAGTGGAACAAAGGTAGAAAGGCAGCCTTGCAGAGCATTGACTTTTCTGAACTTGGTCCAGACACCTATGTGCTAAGGATGGATGGAATAAATCAGCACAGCTAAGTACAGTGTCTTTGTCATAAGATGAAAAACTCCTTTACAAATCTTCATAACCTTCTACAAACTTTAAACTCTATATCTCTAAAGTAAATTATTATCTACAACTGTCAATGTTTCACAGATGATATAATGGAGATGAGGAACAGCTTTAGCAGCATTGGAAAATGAGTCTCTATAAGAAATGAGAAATAGCATGTGAGTCTTCTTACCAGCTTTGATATCAGATCACTATGATTACTACAGTAATTTTCCACTGAATTAATCTAATAACCTGCAATCCTTAAATTCAAATTGTTCATGCTTTCACAAAAATACCTTCCTTTGATGCATTGACCCCTTGCATTACAGTAATAGGTAAATCATTTAAGAACATGCAGTGAAAGGAACTTGAACCATTTTCTTCCTGATTCTTTCACCTAATAGTCCGCTCTATCTGCCAGTGAAGTTCATAGAAAGACTCCCACTGATTTCAGTGAGGGCTGACTCGGTCCGTGGTTCTACTAATTTAAACCAAACATAAATGAGCCCCCTCGTTTTTCAAAATAAATGACTCAGCATTACCAGGAATAATCATGTGTTCAGCAATACTTTATTTTTCTTTTATTACTGACTTGACATCTTTTCTTATTTCCAAAAAATAGCTTGTATTCCCTGAAGAAAATACAAAATCCTATCTTCAGAGTGTTGACCATACTCACAAACTGAGTTGATGGCCGCTTGCCAATCTAAACTCTCTTTCAGAGATGATGTTACAGTGTTCTGCTGTGGGTTGTGATCAGCTACTGTGCCTCGCTTAGACAGTTGAAGCAAGGATAAAAGGTGTCACCAGTCATCAGCTATACCTCAGCCCTACCTAGAGGTGAGAGCAAAGTGATCGTATTGCTGCCGTGTGTGCAGTGAAAGAGTTCAGAGGCAAAGCAGAAACAAAACCCCATTGTTGATATCAGTTGCTGAAGCGATGCAGAAAACCACCTCTTAGCTAAATCCTTAGCTGATATAAACCAGCCTAGCTCCACCGACATCGCATCAATGGGTACCAGCTGCAGAACTGGCCCGTTGTCACTACACACAGCATGGCTTCAGGTTCAGACTGTGCCCACTGTTAGACGCATGCAACCACAAGTGCCTGTACAGCTCCACTTTGCATTCTGGCTCCAACTAACAAAAAAATGCTTGTGGCTTCACTGCAGACATGCTTCCGCCGTATATTTATTCTCTTAGTAACTAAAAGATATTCTGTGTTACATGCATCCCTTCAGATGTAAACCTATGTGGGCATGCTTTTGGGAAGCAACAATCCCTATTTATCAGCATTGAAGACATAAAATCAGGTACATTGTGTGGAGTTTGAAACATCTGCTTTAGCTCCTCTTAGCCCTTCAGGAGGTTATTTGACAAAGAACAGGGAAGTGGTGTCAAACAAGCACTCCTGAGCTGGCTAACCGCAAGATTGGTACCTTGCCTCAGGCACATTGTAGACATCGGGCAGCATTTTGGAAGGTTTTGCTCCCCCTAATCCCCAGGAAGGACAGAGACAACAGAGGTCCTGGCAGCAGCGCATTATCTCAAACTCACATTTATTTAATAGACTGGAAAACTTAAGGAGCTTGGAAGAACGTGACAAAGTCGTAGGGCAACTTCATGTTTCACCTCTTCGTTATTTCTTTGTGGCTATCTTGGATCAGTTGCTGAGCTCTGTTCACTTCTGAGAATTATCACTTTCTGCCTCACTTTCACAAAATGATGTAATGCATTAAATTAAAAACAAACAAAAGCATACAAACAAAACAAAGCAAATCAAAACAAAAACATCAGAGAGTTTCAGAAACTGTTGCTAGTAGTTACTTTTCAGACATTTTTTAGCACTTCATTTTTCAATACAGGATTTCAGAGTTTGTTAACTGTCTTTGCTGTTGTTGCAATCATTGTTTTGGTAGGCAACTCTCCTATACCAGCACATCTAGTTTGAAGCTGACCCAAAGGATGCAGAAGCCTTTATTTGTGTCCATCTCTTCTGGTATCCAGTGAAGTTAAGGGAGAGACTTACAGTACCATCAAAGGCCTTGACTTTGAGCTTAGCGAGCCAGCAAGAGAGTCATGCCTTACTTGACAGTCATTCTTCATATTTTTCAGGGAGAATAATATTTTGGCTGCGTATTAATAAAAGTTATTGTTTGAGATGCAAATATAATGGAAACCATGACAACTGGTGAAAAACACCACATCTTATGTCTTGAGAGATTTATTTGCCAAAATTTCTGGTCAACACTTAGTAAATGTACTGCAGATAATTAGTTGTTGGTTTTTTTTTTATTAACATCCCCATGTTTTCATAATAATGCTGCTTTATTTGAAGTTTGTTCTCATAAGGCCGCTCATGTGATTGTGATTCATTATAGCCATAAAAGCATTTGTTTTTATCTGAAGAGTGCAGGAATCAAAACATTGCATGCAAACACAAGATAAAAGTTGAGAAGCACAAGAGACATAGAAGAAAGGAGTCTTGATCTTGCATTAGTAAGAACTAAGAAGAACCAGTGCGACTGTTACACATCACTGAGCACCTCATCGCCACACTGATGCCTGCAGCACAGGTCCATGTATTTATAAACTTCTTTAGTCATCTCTGCCCAGTCCCTTTCCTCAAGGTGCGCAGCACATGCAAGGACTGAGCACAGACTTCATATTGCAAAGAATTCTATTAAGCATTTAACCCAACTTCAAAATCCTCCTCTGAATTAGTCCTGAAGAAAAACCTTGGGTTTTTTTTGGTATGCTATGCAAAACTTTGCATATGGTCAAGAGCACTTACATATATAAACACATACTAGAAGAGAACTAGAAATATTTACATTGCTACACAGAGCTTTGGGTACCTTCGACACTCACTGCACTTGCTCTTGGATGCAGTTCCCATTTCTACTCATGCCTGTAGGTTTGTATTTTAGACTGTTAGTCTTTAGCCCCTAAAGAAGGTATGCATGACAAGAAATTATGTGCTTAAACTGGAGCATGAGATATTAAGGCTAGATGTAATGACAATATTTAATGCTAAAATAGGTGAAGCATTCATTGGGTAAGGAGGTTTTGGAAGCTCTATTGCTGGTTGGTTATGAGGACAGAGTAAATTAATGTGGCATAGATGATCCTGTTTAGGTCCAAAGACCCAACTGATGAGTTGCTCTGTTTCTCTCCACCATCTATAAAGGAAACCTAGGTGAGCAGGTGTCTGTGAACATTGGTGTTGCAGATGCACACAGGAAAGGAGATTTATATCTTTGAAGCGACCAATTTAATATCTTCTGTCAATACAGAAATACATATGCATGGATCTTCTGTATTATAAGAATGTGGATTTCCAAGACACTGGAGGCACTCATTCAACTATCAAATTAAAAAAAAAAAAAAAAATAAAAAAATCACAAGATTGGAATTAAATGCTGGCTGCAGCTTTAAATATATATCTGCATGAAGTGTACACAATAGCTTGCATATTGGTTTGCTGCAGCAAAGTGATTTTACTATTCCTTCCTTAACAAATGCTCCAAGTCACTGTCAAATATTATACTGTGTGACTTACTTTTCAGAATGGCAAATTCACAAATCTCATCTCTGAATGTTTGTTGCAGCAACAACAGAATTGGGTCTCACCTGAAAAATTTACCACAGTCTTTCTTGCAGCATCTTGGGATGATTCAGATCTCTAACTTATGCATGTCCGAAAGCAAAAATTAAGAATTATTAAAAATGTCTACATTTTTCCAGTCTTTTCAAGCTGTTCATTTTGAATTTTAGTCTGGAAATGATCCTGAAAAGTATATTCTTTCAGGTGATTTGTCTACTGTTATTCAAAAGCTTGTCAGAACAGCAGCCACAGTCACTGCTTACTTTAATAATTGGCAGAATGTACTTGATAGAACAATAAAGTTTTAACTGAAATGTGTCTTCATAACCATGCTTAGGAAAACATCTTCAGGACTGCTTGCTCTTTCTGACAAGACTACATTGGAAATTCGTATTAAGTAACATGATAATGAGTCCACTGTTACAAAAATATTCCTCTTGGTTATCAATAATAAATAGGGCTGGACACTGACTAATTCATGACACATATTATTTAAAGCATTTTATGAATTAGTGTCAGAAAAAAAAAAAAAGGAATGCTTATGATTTATGAGTTCTTCTTTTTAACCAGTTCCAAAATCAATAGATAAAGCTTTAAATTTCCTGTATCCAATGCAAAGTGCAGTGTACTGTCCAACAGCATCTACTGCTCTATTCATCCAGGGGATGCTACTCAGGCTTTCAGGTTGGTCTGGCTGGAAAGTAAGTGTCCTGCTGCCAAAGGTACCACTGAACTATGATCTTCCCTATTTTTCAAGAAAGTTGAGGCAGCACAACAAAGGGAACAGCAGAACAGGTTGTAGCACCGGAAACAAAAAGATCAAGGGGAATGTATTTTATTTTAATCTGTCTATTTGACCTTCACATTCATTCCAGCTTTTCTTTTAGATAGTGTTCACTGCTCGTTTTATCTGTGAGTTTAAAACTTGCTACCTCAGCTTCTGGTCCAACTCCCTCTCAAGAAACAAAAATCCTATTAACTGTTATAGAAAGAGGGTCGTGACCCATGTGATCACTTAGCAGTGTTCCCTCTTTCCTCTAGAAAAGAGAATAGCCAGAAGGCTAGCAAAAAAGTCTCTTTTTTTTTTCCGGAAGGAAGAGTAAAAGAGTTCACAGCACTCCCCTCAGGGCTTAATGAAGACAGGCAGCTGGGAAGCTTTAATGACTTTTGCGTACAGAATCCCTGAGAGATCCTCAGGAATGACTGTGTCCCTCCCCAGCAGCAATGAGTCCAACCTGCTCCCAAGAACATCTCCAATGGCAGAAAACTCTGAACCTCTGCAAGCAATATATTCCACTCTTTTGCTGTGTTACCATGAAAAGCCTTCCCCTAACACCCAACCCATATTTTATTCTTGTTCTTCAGGGACACAGAGAGCAGCTCTGCTCTTTGCAGCAGCTTTTCATATATTTAAAGAGCGTTACCAGAATCCCTCAATTTTTTACTACATCTCCTTTATATCTCCATTATGCTAAGGAGTTTTACTCTATTCAGCATCTCCTTGCAGGTTATGTGTCCTGGATCTGTGATTGCTTACATTTCTGTCTATTCCTCTCACAGTTTTGCTACTTTGTGTATGTGCAGTGTGTCCTAGAAAGTTATGAGTACTTCTTACTCACATGTTAAAAGAAGCTGATAAACCATATTAATGCTGCAAAAAGATAATAGTTTTTTAATGAGAAGCAAATTAATAACAAGTTACTAAAGAGTTGGAGAAAGAGGATTCAACAAGATAATTAATGCATTTACATGAGCAGAAAAATGTCTTCAGAACAAAAGGCAAAGAATTTTTTATGGGTGAAGAACTGGATAGGAAAGAAAATGTAAAAATTCGAAAATTAATGGAAAAGTCGATTGTGAATCTCTATTGAGTTCAGCATTGTACTTATCATTGAACTACAAGAAGAATACAGAAACTATTTGAAAAATACCATATTAAAGAGGATTATCTGAGATAATCATATCTCCTACCAGGCATTTCATCTATAGTACATAACAAGAACAGCAGAATGAACAACACTGATTTTCCCAATTTTTCTTCTTAGGTGAATTTTTCAAAATCCCTGATCATGTTTGTTTTTCCCCTCTAGACTCTCTACAACTTTCCTTGCTATTCATTATGTTTAGTAGTCACTGATAGGTAAACTCTTCATGAATTTAATCAATCCCATTTGGGCTCCACGGTATGTTATGTCAATATGTTTCACAGTTCTGCAATGTACTCTCTGAAAAATGCTTTCCTTTTATTGTTTTAAACCTATTACACACTATTTGCTTGTCTGCCCTGCTGTGGTTGGATTGTGAGAAACATTGAATAATCAATGCCTATTCACTTTCTTCAGGAATTTATAGACTTTTATCCAAACTGTCTAAATCATCTCTTTTCCAGTCTAATTGTTCTACTCGGTTAATCATCTTCGTTTATACAAGTTGTTTGAACTTTTGATCAGCTTTGTTCTACTAAATCCTCTCTGAGATGGAGTGATCAGGAGTTCACAACACATTCATAGCCAGACATGATTTTTCTTCATAAAGGCATGATTGGCTGCTACTTGCCTGGCCATATTCTACAGAAAGTGGGTAGATTTTTCATGTGATCCTGTATTTTTCCCAGTACTAAAGTTAAACGAACAGTTAGATAATACTTTGGATTTTCTTTTGCTGTGTTTGAAAGAGTAGAATTAAAACTTTGTGTGTGAAACCTTAATGTTTGTGCCATCTCCCATATAACGTCTCAGTGTTCAAATACTCAACTATTTCACATGTCTACTCAATGGAAGTACTTTTTAATCTATTTTTTTGTGCAGCCTGATTTTACATTTTTTTCTGTCCTAATTGTGTCAGCTGTCTGAACACAGTTGACCTTGTTTTGTGAAGTTTGCCGTTAAAAAAAACACTCGTGCCATCTCCATATATTGATGTGTTTATCATCCTCATACTGTAGCTCAACAACTCTTTCCTGGGTTCTTCCTTTCTCTCTTATGGCACTTAGAGAATGTTTTCTTGTACATCTTAATGCCCCTTGCAGTCCATAACTAATTTTGCACTTTTCTGTGCTTTCTGCTGTTGTCCATGGATCCTTATCTCTGCTTATCTGTCCCTGGCAACTTGGTTTGATTTGCCATCTCTAGATTTCCTTCCTGCATTGCCAGCTCTTGATCCAGCCTCAGCCGTTTCTTAATGCTTTCCATCCTCTGAACTTGCACAGAACTATCATGTTCTTAAGAGAGCTATCTACTAGCTCATATTCCTTTGTATAATATACAGATTTTATTTGAATAGTAAATCTTGGAGTTTAATGATGCCTTCACAATGCAGGGGCTAGACAGACAGACTCCATCTTGAGGATTTCCTTCCTCAACAGACTTCAGTTTTGTTCAAAAGCCCCAATGCCATCACAACTTCTGCTGTGTCTTATTTCACTGCCTGCTAACGGAAAACTGCATCTACCCCATCTTCACAGCAAATTTGTCTATAGAGGATCCTTGCTAGAGCAATTGCCATCATTACTGTTTAATGAATTTCTGTAAGTACATCTATCTCTGTATTCAGGACCTCAGAGCTTACATATAAGTCTTTGATATATATGTGGCAACACGTTTTTTTCCTGTAAAAGATGTATATTTTATTCTTAATATTCTGATCATTTAAATAATCTTTTGCAAGACATGAGAGTACATAAAGTGAACAACATAAAGACTTGGTAAAAATGCAAGAGTGTGGGCATATATATGGAATATTTACAACACTAGCTGCCTCCTCTGAAATAGTGTATGGAATAATAATACAAATTAAAGAAAGAACAAGGGAAATTGTGCAGCATTACACATAGGAACTCTAACTCCTGGACTTTGATAACAAAAATATCATTCCTGTGTGTGTTAGCTACTACAGAAGAGGCTTCTTAGTGGTTTTCCTGAGATAGTAGAACTTCACCAAGCTACTAAAAAGCTGCTCACAGATGTTACAGCACACAAAGCCCACTTGACCCTACTAAACCACCACCCTGGAAGGAAATGCAGCACCTCAGTGTCGGGTCAGCTGGAGTCCGAGAGTCATTGCATCTCTCCATAGTCCATTTTCTTCAACCTTGCAGCAGAACTCAGCTGTCCAGCTCAATTATCTCATGAATTTTATTTCACATGACAAGTATGGGTTTTTCTGTATCTATCAGTCAGACCTGGGATAATCCTGCCAGAAGCCAAATTCAACTAATATTGGCAATGTTCAAATAAATTCAATAAATTCAAAATTCAACTAATATTGGCAATATTCAAATTCAGGCTATACAGATAAACTCATAAATGGTATTACCTTTAAAAGCCATTGTTCTCTTGGATTACTGTCCTGGCTTTGTTGGGAATTTGTCATCATCAGCATCATTCAAGCGTACTCTCTATTCTTTGTGAGATTTCCATAACCTTTGTTAAAAGTCCTTTTATTTTTACAAGTGCATATCAACTGTTTTGTTTCACTGTCTCTATAGTATGTCATGTATAATAGTGTTTGGACTTTTTGTTTCAGCATTTTGATTAACTCCCTGTAAAATTCTGAGGTTTTCTTCACATTTTTAATGTACAAAACCTTCCTGATAACGTTTCAAAAATAATACAAATGTCAAAACCTACCCTGAAGCTAGTGATTTGTACTTTTATTGTTCAATTTTTAACATCAGAAATAAATCTTAAAATTATTTGACAGATATCTCTGTAACACAATACTCATATTTGATAAAATCTTATCTTTTGTTACATTTTTTCAATAATCCTTTCTCTGCTAACATTCATGTATCATTTTCTTCTCCTTGAGGAACTGTTCAAAACCAAAGTAAATATTTGTCTTTCAGTAGTTCACATTTCAGCTCACAAATAGTGTAATAAAGCAGGGAAAAAACCCCTAACAGCTTTATAAAAATGTAAGAAAATTCAAAACATAAAGAATACCTATCACGTGAAAAAAATCCAAAAGTGATCAGCAATTAAAACTCAACTTCTATAAAAGAGAGAGTGAATGCTATTTTATTTATTGATTAGCTAAGTTGTGTTTCTGGCTGAGATGTTCTGTGTCAGCATTTCAAAAAAACTTTATAAGAGAGTAAGTCCTAAGTATATTATAAATACATTTAGCTTCTAATGTGAAGGTTTTAATGATAAACTTTCTTTTTCAAAGGCAAGGTCCAGCGTCTGCTACTGTGTGAATTCAATTTCTAATAAGCCCTGCAGCATTAATGGAGAAGAGAATAGTATTCAATATTAATGGATCCCAGAAGTGCTATTTGATGACAAATGCAAAAGTCGTTTTATCTTTTGGGCATAGTAGCTGAATTTATTTGACTTGGCATGTAAAGAACCAAAATCTGATGGTAGCTTGAGTATGTTAAATGACATCAGTACTAAAGGCAATAATCTGGGAACATTCAGAGAACAAAATCCAGGGTTATCAAGAGAAGGAGAGGAGGATAAGATATTTTTTTTTCTCCACATCACACAGCTGAATATGGCTCCCTTATTATTATAGAAAAAAAAAAAAAATTGAGGACTCAGACAGCCCTGTTGAAAGGCAGTAAACAGAACAATCATGTCAGTGCACATTTCTAAGACTGCATATAAAGAAACAAGTAAAGGTATCTCAGCTACATACCAGTGGTCAGCTCTGTACCTCACACAGTATTTTCATGACATGAGATTCAGGCAAACCTATCCCACCTCAAAGATAATCCAGGGAAAAAAACAGTAATCATGTAAACCACTCACACCAAAGAGGAACCCCAGTCTCTTTTTCTCACACCAACCTCGATGTAACTTCCTTAAACTTGCTAAAGGATAAATTTGGCCTATTCCATGTTATAAAGTATGTTTCTTTATTGTTATGGGATTTTAAAGGTTAGAGGCCTATTTAACTGTAGCTTTATTTTTTTTTTTTTTTTCTAAATGCTGATGCATATCAAAGGACCAATTCAGAAATTGTTGCATTTATTTATCTAGAACATGGACTGAACTGTATTTCTGCTGGCATTGTACCGAGTAGAACTGGGGTATCATTTTTTCCACCAGAGTGTCGTGTTCTAGCTTGTATAGGTAACTGTGATTTAGGCAGTTTTCTCATTTACATACAATGTTTTACCTTTTAAGTGCCACTGCAAGTGCTGCAGGTGCTGAGGCTTTATGCTCAGTTAACTATATTCGGTTACAGATTCTCATTTCTAGATGAAAGCCTTTCTACAGATTGTCAAAACTCTCTGTCCAGCAGCTCCTCATAGACCTTTCTACGTATTTAATGCATATAGTCCCCAGTTTACATAATTTAACTTTGGAGAGGCCCATTTTGTTTTTTGCTATGTTAAAAATATATATTTCTCCTTTGTAACACCTCATTCAACAAACAGAATTAACCTCTGGAACTGGGTTGTGCATGGCCCTAGCCTGGGAAGGGTGGAGCACTTGGAGGTTGTCTCTTTGCTGTAGCACTGCAGTTTCAAAGGTAGCAACTGGGATCATAGCTGACTCTCCTTTCTCTCTGGGAGGGATGAAGGTAACCAAAAAGCAGTAAGGCAAGGCTGTGAACCAGGAAAACCTAACTTCAGATGACAGAGTATTTGGTGACCAAGGTTCAGAATCACAGAATCACAGAATGGTTTTGATTGGAAGGCACCTCTGGAGATCATCCAGTCCAACCCACCTGCTAAAGCAGGTTCACCTGGAGTAGATCACACAGGAATGTGTCCAGGTGGGTTTGAATGTCTCCAGAGAAGGAGACTCCACAACCTCTCTGGGAAGCCAGTTACAGGACTCTGGCACCCCCAAAGTAAAGAAGTTTCTCCTCATATTCAGATGGAACCTCCTGTGCTTGAGTCTGTGCCTCTTGCCCCTTATCCTATCATTGGGCACCACTGAAAAGAGTCTGGTCCCATCCTCTTGACACCCACTCTTGATATGTTTATAAACATTTATGAAATCCCCTCTCAGCTTCTCTTCTCCAGGCTGAACAGACCCAGCCCTGTCAGTCTCTCCTCATAAGAAAGATGCTCCAGACCCCTCATCATCTTTGTAGCTTTCTGATGGACTCCTTCCAGTAATTCTTTGTCCTTCTTAAACTGGGGAGCCCAGAACTGGACACAGTACTCCAGATGTGGCCTCACCAGGGCAGAGTAGAGGGGGAGGAGAACCTCCCTCAACCTGCTGGCCACACTTTTCCTAATGTGGCCCAGGATACCATTGGCCAGCTGTGGCCTTTCCACATCTGTATTGCTAAAAAAGAAGTGAGAGACCAAGGTGGGCACTGATACTACCATGATAGTGTTGTTTGCACTCACCACCAAGGGCTGCACAAACAAGTTCTGCTCCAGAAACCATTTAGACACATAGCTGGACACTCATGTAGCTTGTGGCCACCAGATCAGAGCAACCCTGCTGACACCTGGCTCTGAGCACAAGGAAAATGAAAGGCTGCTTCTTTGCACATGACATGCCGGCAATGTGAGAGCAACCAAATGCATGGGCTGTGTTTCTCTGCTGCTATATTAGTTATAGTTTCATATTGAGAGCATTACACTGGGATATAGTCACCCTGTCTAATCCCTGCAACGGGGTGGCTATCACAGAATCACAGAATCACAGAATCAACTGGGTTGGAAAAGACCTCAGAGATCATCGAGTCCAACCCTTGGTCCAACTCTAGTCTCTTTACTAGATCATGGCACTAAGTGCCATGTCCAACCTCACTTTAAAAACCTCCAGGGACGGTGAGTCCACCACCTCCCTGGGCAGCCATTCCAATGCCTGACCACTCTCTCTGTAAAGAATTTCTTCCTAATATCCAGTCTAAATTTCCCCTGGCAGAGTTTAAGCCCATGCCCCCTTGTCCTATTGCTGACTGCCTGGGAGAAGAGACCAATCCCCACCTGGCTATAACTTCCCTTCAGGTAGTTATAGAGAGTGATGAGGTCACCTCTGAGCCTCCTCTTCTCCAGACTAAACAACCCCAGCTCCCTCAGCCTCTCCCCGTAGGTCTTGTGTTCAAGTCCCTTCACCAGTCTTGTTGCTCTTCTCTGGACCCGCTCCAGCACTTCAATGTCTTTCCTGAACTGAGGGACCCAGAACTGAACACAATACTCCAGGTGTGGCCTCACCAATGCAGAGTACAGGGGAAGGATCACTTCCCTTGTCCTGCTGACCATGCTATTTTTGATACAGGACAGGATACCATTGGCCTTCTTGGCCACCTGGGCACACTGTTGGCTCATGTTGAGCTTCCTGTCAATTAGTACCCCCAGGTCCCTTTCTGCCTGACTGCTCTCCAGCCACTCTGCACCCAGCCTGTAGCGCTGCAGGGGGTTGTTGTGACCGAAGTGCAGCACCCGGTACTTGGCCTTATTGAACTTCATCCCATTGGAATCAGCCCACTTTTCCAGTCTATCCAGATCCCTCTGCAGAGCCCTCCTGCCTTCCAGCAGGTTGACACTCCCTCCCAACTTGGTGTCATCAGCAAATTTGCTGATGATGGTCTCAATCCCCTCATCTAAATCGTCAATAAAGATGTTATGTGCTGACCTGCTGTAGAAGCTAAACCCTTCCAAGAACAGGGCTTCAAAAAAAGGTTCTTCTCACGTAAGTTTTCTCCCAAAGCCCACCAGAACTCATTCATTCAAAAATCATGTTTCTGAAGTCAAGTTGCAACTGTTCAAGTTAAGGAGCAAGTTTTGTGAGCACGACTGCCTTTTTGTGTCGGTAACAGAAGTCTAGCCTGTGTTTATCATTTCCCTGGCACAGGTGAGAAGTGGCTGCTCAGGCATTCCCTGAAGGAGCCACATCACCCAGCACTCCTGCTCCCCTTTGGCTCACCTGGCCCTGGTGACCTGCAGGGCTGCAGACCTTATTTTCTGTCCTCGGACTTCTTTGAATAGGAAAGGGAAGAATGGGAAACTAGGAGGTTGCGAAATGTTGGAATTCAGACTGTATTTAAGTTTTTGAATTCTGAGCTTGCAGGTAAGAGAGACTACATTGAATTGAACTTTTGTTGTGATTTGTTTTTCATTTTCCCATTTTTTTGGCAATATCTTGGGGTTTTAAAAGTTTTTGGTTTGGACATATGCCTTTTTTTGATGTGTATGTGAATTAATGAATGAAATTAAATACCTGGGCTCTTATTTTCAACTAGCTGGTTTATGCAAGTTTTGCCATCTGATATACAGCATGGAACATGAAAAAAGAATAGCAACGTTTTTCTCCCCATCCATTTTATAACACATAATTTTGTATTTTTATTTCTTGAGATATATTTGCAGTCATGCTGCGATGAACACACAGTCCTGGGCAGGCAGAAAGGATTCATATATATTTAGCAGTCCCCACTTAAGTTAATATAAAATCACTGTTCCTTGAGATTGCATTGTAAAGAAGTTTTACTGCAAATGTGAAGGAATGAAGGCACCATTGTGATGGACAGAAAGCAGCATACATAGTTATTTCTAGGTAAGCAGATAGCTCTCCTAGTATATAATCTCATTAAAATATCAAAGTAGGACCACTGAGGGTCCTGAGAAGTAACATCATGATGCCATCAAAATGTGAGATTACTGCAAAAGTACTTCATCACTTTGCCAATGAGGCTCATTTCCATGCGTTTCATTGCCACCCTAAATGGTGTTACTGATGGTTTTTGGGGCTTCCTGGACTTCAGTTGTACAGATACAGGTTTCTGCTACCAGGTACCATATTTGTATATACAGTTAAATTACATCTCTTATTTTTAATTGCAGGTAATACTGGTTTTGCCTATTTAAAAATGCTTTGTGCTCTGTATGCTTTTCAGCTTACCTGTGCCTGAATGTTTTACTGGAACATTAACTGAGCTTACTTGAGAATTACTGGGTAGTAAATGCACTAGTGGGGAAATTTAGATGTAGTGGAGTTTTAATTTCTTTTTCAAATAACGACCTATGGTGCAACTTACTATTATTTTGTCTGATTATTTCTGTTTGAAGACTATTAGTCGTGCTTTGTTACAGATTACCCTTGCAGATCTGAAACACTTATAAAAATAAACCTGTGATTTCAGGAGGAGAGCACACATCTTTCGTGATTCCTGTGCTGCATGGTAGAAATTATTTTCACACATTCTCTGCTGTGGCTTTATTTCTAATAATTGATTTCAATGGATTTTTACTTAAAGCTGATCTCTCAGTTGTAATGAGTCACACTTGTCATTTGCTCTTGAGCCATGATGGTCTTCTGCTAATACTCCAGCTATATCTAGGGCTTAAGTATCTGCAACCATTCACTGGTCACAACCTTCTGCTTTCACAGTAGCTCTGACCACCTGAAATATGTTTCCTTTAGCAGAATTCTAATCCTCAAAATATCTTTGTTAAAACTTATGACTCAGGGTTTTTACCAGCTTCAGATCCTCAGAGATACTGAGCCGCAATCCTTTGCTGATTCAGTAGCAGGTAAACTCTGTAGGGTTCAAATTACTACCTAAAGATATATAAACAACAAGTATTTGGTCCAAAAGACTGATTCATTGAATTTTCCTTAAACACTCAGAATCCCTATCCAAACATGGGAGAATACCTCTCCAAAGGAAATTCCCGAAAGCTTTAAGATGGCACCTGTTTCTCTAGCCTATATAAAGTACATCTTTCCTAACAGGGTAATTCAGCTTCCCACACGCTCAGCAAGGACCTGCCTAGAACCAGCACAAAGGGGACCCCACGGAGGGGATGGTAGGAATCACACCCAGCCACAGCCCTGCATAGGGCAACCCAAAGTTCAGACTTATAATACCAGACCGTTAATTTAAATTGGTTTTCTCTGAACATGAGTGACAGAGGCAGCAATGCTTACCCATAAAAGCGATCTGGTCTTCAATGCATTTTCAGCTGATGAGGCCTGGGAACAAGCACGCTGGTGCTTACAGTTGTTGGCAAGTAACAGGTCTCCCTTATTCCCACAAAACTAATTACCTACAGGCTTTCTAGTCTCACTTTTGGTAGTGAAAAAAAATAGTTTGATTATAGATCTAAGTTATTTAAACACTTTGGAAATCATTGTCATATGTCCACATGTATGTACAAGCACTGATTTTGAACACATCATTTTCTTTCTTCCTTAATGTACATAAATGCTTTTGCTTTCCCATTCTCTGAGCAGACTGGGAGCTGTTTGCTGCAAAATCCAATATTTTATTACATGAGACTGCAGCTAATTCAGGGACCATCTGTGTGTACTTATAATTTAAATCATTCCTTTCAATGTGCATTATATTGCACTTGTCAAAGTCCAATTTCATCTCCAGTGGTATTGCCTGTTTACCTAGTTTTGCTCTTTCCCAGTGGAGCTTGTCACATTCCTTCTGAGTTTGCACATAAATTGTCTTGAGGTAGCAGCAAATTTTACAAGTTTTCTACATTTTGGTGAACCTCGTCAAAAGGAGAGTTTCTGCACAGCTCTAGTACAAAAGTTGCTGGGCTGGAATTGCCACCCATCCTCCCTCATTGCTCGCTCTCACACAGTTGCACAGCACTGCCCCATGAAGCATCCAACAGCAAAGCAGAATTTCCATCCTAAACACAGACAGGGGATGGGGGAGAAGGATGTCTCACCTCAGCTCCCTGATGCCCATGGATCCTACTTCAGATCAGTGAGGAGAAGCAGGTAGTGGGTAGAACAGCGGGTGGTATTTTGAATAGTCCACTGAAGATTTATGTGACATACTGAGTGTCTTCTGACAGACGACTTCTTTCAAACAGTCTGACTATAGCAGAGAGATAATTAGCTCTAAGTTAGCTATCTTAGGTACCAAAAGCAATGATGCTTGAGGCTTCAGTGCAGCCATATAACCGTTAGCCAAACATTGTGCTGCTGTGAGTATTCTGCTATTGATATCTAAGCCAGCTGGACTTACACTGTTGCAGGCATATTAGCTGCAACCCTCATGCTTTCTGTATATTTGCTGTCTTTTCAGAGATGTCAATATCCCTTATTAGGCCCAACCACTCACGAGAGGTATAAAGTGCATGTGTTTCTTGCGAGGGATTAATCTCCCTGAACTCTGAGCCCTCAAGTGCATGTAGCTGCTAGTATTGGCTGCCAGTTCTTCTGCACCCTGCTCTGTGTCACCAGCTCCTGGAGTCTTATCAAGCACTTTTGTAGACTTTGGGGATTTTCCTGAAAGTTCTGGCTTGGCTCTCCTATGACTTTACATTTTTCATGATGTGAATATTTGTCACATGCAAAGCTGGAAGATGTTACAACTAAAGCCACAAGCACTGGAAGGGAAAGAAAAGACAAGTGTTTAGGATTAAAAATGCCACATAATTTTTAAAAGCCTGAATTACAGTTACAAAAAATTGACCACTGCTAAATATAGCCCCAAATCAGAACTGGAGACAACTTAGGCAGACAGCACGTGCTGTGGTTGCTGTCAGTTGTCAAACTGCAGGGATGCCCATGTCTTCTTACACTGGATCCTGGTCTCCTCTGAGAAGAGATGCTGCAGGATTCACCAGCATCACAGGATCCTGCAGCTAGAGAAAGAAGGAAAAAAAGAGCCATCAAATAAAGGAAGAAAAAAAAGCCTTCATTTCAAGTGTGAAAAACAAAAAAAAAAAAAGGAGGAAAGGGCAAAATGGCAAATCAGCTCTGAGAAATGGAAGAATGTAAGCAATGAATAAACATGGTTGCAAGGATGGGAGAGGGTGAGAGAGGAGTATAGGAGACCAGGGCGGGTAAGTCCCTGCCTTTTAGGCAGAACCATTTGTGTTCCAGTTCCCATGTGACTGTTGTCTCCCACAGTCTGGCTGAACAGGAATCTGCCAGATGGTGATCTGAGGTGAAGGAAACCAAAACATCCTTAAATATCTGTGCAGGGACACTTTGCACTTCGAGAGAAGGGACAATCAGGAGAAACCCTTGTGGTGAAAGAAGGAAATGTTGACAAGGGTTTACCTGGAGTGTTGCTTTTATCTCTCATTTCTTTAGACTGCACATACATTGCAACAGAATCTGTGAAATACAGTGAGAAAAGGAAAGCAGAAAGCATATTTTTTGTGATGCAAGAAACTCAAGACAAGCTACTGAGTGAAAATTTACTTATATTTAAGGCTTTCATTTTTTCAATGTGTTTCCTGGGTATCTTCAGCTGTCTTACAGCCTGAAATGTGATTTTATGAAACACAGATTTTAAGGTATATTACTTGGTAAAAGAATATTATAAGCATGTACATTTGTGATGAATGCTACACCAGCACCCTGTTTCATTTAAAACTTATTGATTTTCTGTTGTGCAGATTTCCTGGGAAGACCCTGACAGAGACAATCATGGAAAGCAGAAGGAAGGTCCAGGGAAGAAATACTCTTAAAAAGGAAAGGAAATTCAGACCAAGCCCAACAAAAACTACTTTCCTATGTAAAGTTAAGCATATGTGTTACCTTTATTTTCTGAGAAAGAGTATTTTTTTTTAAATAAATTGCACAATATTTTTCTGCATAAAAATGTGTCCTGCTATTGCACTGTTCTGCCAGAGGGCTATAAAATCTTGCTAATACTATTTCTTCTCTGTGAAAATCTGAAATATTTTTTTTATCTTGTCTCACTAATGAGTGCAAAAAGTCAGCAAAATGTGAGGTATATTACTTACTGCATCTTCTTCCAGCATGTGAAAATGGTGTTTATACAATTTATTGGGTACTGCTAAGGCTGTGACCCAGCATTTTGTCATTAAAAGAAAGCTAGGAATGCTTGTAGCATTTGCTGATACATGGAAAAATACATTTGTTCACATAAATACTGCCTTTCTAAGACCCCAGAGTCAGCATGTAAATTTCCTGTTTTCTGGTAATTATGATTATCAAATGTGATATCATTACCAGACAGAGCCTTCCTCTCTGCAGCCACAGAGATCTGCAGGACTATTACAGATTCCCAGACTTCCTAGAAATTTTTAAGGATCATAAGATCTTCCCAAATTAGTGTATGTTTATTAAAGGTATGATAATCGACATACAACTGAAGATTGTGAAAATATCTTGACTGGAATGATGCGGTCTTCACCGGAGGGACTTTTGACTCCAATTTCACGGATTTTTCAGAAATAAGAAGCAGTGAGGAAAATGTACTCACCAGCTGTAAGTTGTAAGAGGTGCTTACAATATTCAGAGTTATTGTTTAACACAGTTCTGATTATGAGGTAAATGCTAATAATTTACAATGTACTCAAATGCCAGTGCATTGATCTGCTTGTTCATGTGAGATAATTATAGCAAATGAGAGAGTTTTTCAGGTGCAAGGGATGTTCAGCTCACCTCCTCTCAGTGCACAGCTATAATTCTGAAGTCCATGTGTCATGGTTTTATCTCATTAGCTAAATTAGTAATAAATAAATCAATCCATCACTGACTTATGTTGTAACCTTAGCAAAGTTTCTGCCACCTTCACTTTTCTTCTCATTTTTTATCTGCTTTATCAATCTCATTAGATTTTCAAGGCAGGAATTATCTCATGATGTATTTTGCTCTCAGCTATGGCTCAGTATGAAAGACCTTGATCTCATTTAGAGTCTGCTCAGTACTGTAATATAAAGTAATGTTAATAAAGAGTTCAGAATAGTAGTATCTCTATCGCTGTCTTTGTAGACTATTCTATAGACCAGTGCTTCTCCCTCAAAGGAAGCTTTCCTTTTTCATGTTTTATTACACTTCTTTCTTTCTCTATACAACTCTATCTGTTCTCAGCTGTTCTGCTGAGTGCTATCCTGAACACTCCTTCCTGACCTCAGAAGTCCACCCATAAAAGATGTATAAATTGGATTAATGTTTCATCACCTCTTAAGTTAAACACACAGATCTCCCTTTCTAAATCCTTCTTCAAATCCCACCCCAGCCCTTTGATTTATTTGTGTGGTTTGCCTTTGGCAATTCAGTATTTCATGCAAAGGTACGCTTTTTGCTACAGACAGCACAAAGTATCACTAAAGTAATTGATGGCTCTGAAAAATTGCTTCACGAAGAACTGAAATAGCAGCACATTCTTATTTATCCTGACCATACTGTACTACAGGAAAGTGACATGGTTCCCCAGTGACAAATCATAAACTGTATTTCTACTAGTTTTAATACCTTCCTCAGAAGAACAGCTTCTGTGTTTAAAGTGTAAAATAACTGTTTGATATTTAAAGCAAAACGATTCCTGATGCCCTTCAGATGCTTAGCCAGTCATAAGGCACAACAGGAACTCCTTTTCCAGCACTGACTCCCAGCTCACGTGCTGCTGGTGCCACAACTGATTACACTTTACAGAAACATGATAACTGCCAGCAGCAGGTTCAAGAAAGCTCAGTCTCCACCCATCTTTTAAAAGCTTTGATTCAAAATGCCATTCACAGTGGTTTTTCCCATGTGAAACACTACACCAAGCAAAAAAAAAAAAAAAAAATTGCTTTTCTTTTGAGGGGTATGAATACAGCACATATTTTTAAATAAAATATCCCAGAATACTTTATTAAGTGATGGACTTGTTTTTACACACAGCTATTTTCTAAAGGTCAAATCCTTTTCCAAATGAAATCCAGGGGAGATTCACAACTGATTACAGTGGGATCAGGATATTGCATTTAAGGTCAGGTTCTCTCCTCACAGCTTAGATTTTGTGTATTAAAAAAACAAACAAACAAACACACAAAAAAGGCAGATTTGCAGAAAATGCCAGCAGAAATTGATTGTCCTTGGAAAAATACAGTCCTGATGGTCCACAGTGAACACTATATATGTGATCATTTGCAAACTTTCTTAGGGCTCCTAGTATTATTTTTGTAACTCCAGGTTAGAGCTGGAAGAACAGGAATAAATTCCAGCAAAATCAATCTACTTAAAATATTTAGTAAACAACAATCACAACCTGTCTAAAGAGCAAAAGGAGAAGAAAAACAGTTTCATTTTCCTGTAGAGCTATTTGAGTCATTCTGTTCTGGTTTCCCTTTTTTCCTTCCCCCCAACTTCTTCAGTCCTATTCCTAACATAAGAATGTAAATATCCTTCTGCCATCAAGAAGAAAACACAGGGTATCTTTTGTTTTCCAAAGCACATTTCTGGCATGTTTTCATATAGTTCAATAATGACTTTTCATAGATATTATCTCAGATTTCTAGAGATTCCAGCTCTGAACAGTTTCACCTGGACAGTTTCAGCAGTTATGAGAGCACTAGTGACTGGGAAGGTTATACAAGCAGACCAGCTACTGTCAATGGTATTTAGCTGCCTAGGCATAAAAACCTAATGATGTGACACTCTGGGGTATCTGAGACATCCGCTCAGCTGTGGCAGACACCATAGAGGAACCCAGAACCCTTCTGCCTGTATTTGGGCAACAGAATCAAGCCTTAGGTACCACTGTCTATCTAAGGTGATTTACTGTACAGGTTCTGTTCTCAGAACTGAGTTGATATCTAAAGGTTATAAGAGAGTTTACATGCCATCATTATCGTATAGACACCTACCTTCATACACTTAGATTTGTCTTGTTTTAAAGCTTAATTTCATTCACATGGTTTTGATTGGCACAAACAGCACTTTGATAATTATCATATAATATGGTTTTCTAAGGATTTCTTATTATGTGGTGGCAATTTTTATGCCAAAGCAATGTAGGCTTTTAAGGCTTTAGAAGATTAAAACAACAACAACAAAAAAAACCCCAACCAAACAAACAAACAAACAAAAAAAACCCATCCAAACAAACAAAAAACAACAACCAACCAAGCAAACACAACCGAAAACCAACAAGTAAACCTACAACCTACTACTTGCAACCACTTCTAAAGGAAAGCAGTGTGTACAGTCATTTTATAGATATATGTGCTGGTTTGACTGAAGTTGAGTGAATTTTCTTCATGCAGTTAGAAACTTTCGCAGCTGGTACTGTCATTGTTTGGATTTACTTTGAACACCATAAGATAGCACTCTGGGGTAGAATTAATGTTTTCCTTCAAGTAACTCTCTTGTGGTTTTGAGTTGGAATGAACAGAATGTAAGAACTTACTGATATCTTAAATGTTGTTTGGGAGACCAAGGTTTTTCTGGGTTTTCTACCTGCAGGTGTGAGTGAGCTGGGAAGGGGGCATGGATGGGACAGACCTTGATTGACATCCAGGCTGATCAATGAGAAAATCCCACACCATTGGCATTGTACTTCGTATTTAATGAGAGCCAAGTTTTCTGGCTCTTGAGACCTGTTCTGGTCCCATTCTTTTCCAGTTGATTTCTGTTTGGGCGTTCCTTTAGTTCAACTTTTTGCTGTTCTGCTATTTTGCAGTTGGTCTCCGGGTCTTTCTGTCTTTTTGGCCTTTTCTCTCTCTTTCCCCAGTACTGGCAGTTTGGGACCAGGGTGCTCTCTTCCCAGGACTGGCCTCTTGGCATGGAGGGTGCTCAGGAGAAATTGTACTGAGTATCACTTGGTTTATATTTTATTTTTATTAGGTTTATAGTATTAGTGTATTGTCTTATTTTGTTACTTTATTAAACTGTTTTTATCTTAATCCATAAGTTTTCCCCTTCCCTTTTGGTTCTCTTCTTTACTTGGAGGTATGTGAGCAGTTCTCATAGTTTTGATGGTTATCTGAGAGTTAAACCACAACAATACACAACAAAAATCATACCATACCAGGTAAGGTATGGGAATCAGCTAGTACCTTCAGTCTTCCGTGCTGAAATCTATGGAGAGAGTGATCCTTATCCAGAAAAGCAGTGAAGTCTCTCTGTTGTGGCACAGTACGAACTGAGACTTCTGAATATCAGCAGAGGCAATCTGGTGCTAGAATAAAGTTATTACTATTTTATTAATCTGATGCTCAATATGTCGAAGCTGCAATGTGTGGGGGATTATTACCCGATTGAGTTTGAGGCAGTGTAAAGAGTCTTTAAAAATATTTTTGAAAAAAAATAGATTTTCATTATTGGAGTTCAGAAAAAAAACCTGACTAGCTTTAATGAACTCTAATTCAAATATTTTAGTCCCATATATAAATTATAGCATATCAGAGCTCATTTGGAAACGTTTTTTAGCAATTTAACAGTGCTAGATGAAAATCAATATTGTAACTGACGTTGTTTTTCAAGAGGAGAGGGATGTATTTTATCTTTTACATATAGGAGAACAGCTAGCTACACACTTTGATAGCAGAAGTCCTTGGCATGCAGCAAAACCAACTCATAATTCAATCTCACACTACTATAGAAGATTCAAATGACTGCAGATTCCAGCAGCGTCTTGAGGCAGAAAAACCTTCCACAGTATCTTACATTATGGCCATTTCTGACTCTTCATGCCAAACTCAGCTTTGACACTCTGTGTTCTTGACCCTACAAAGTGCTGAGAAATATGAAATCATGTTTAATCAAAGGCAGCTAGAAGTGCTTAGAATTCCATCTGCTTTTGATTTACCTGCACAGAGTGTTGGAAGTCCATAACATAAAATGTTGGTTATGTTGATTCATGATCAATGTCTTCTTCAGGGAAGCAGAAACATGTGGCATTTATACACAACAGAAAAAAGACTCTTCTCTTGATATAAACCACTGCTTCCAATATTTTACACAAGCAACTACTCTGCTTCAACTCACTAAATTCCTCAAGACAGAAATTATGAGAAAAAAAAAACATTCAATCTGGGGCACAGTAAGGTAACTTAAATGTTTAGAATTTAGGGTTTGTAGAATAGCAATGGATTTCTAACTTCGCTCATGTCAGTGGTTTTCGGTGTCATTTCTAACTTTACTTGCACAGCTTAGGACTATATGAATAAATAAAACTAATATTCTCATTATTTGGGGCACAATTGGGGGCTGTACTTGCAGGAAGAAATGTGATATTGATTGTGTTTTCAGTGTCTGAAGTGCAGCATTTAAAGGAGGAACCAAAAGAAAATATATAATGAATGATGTCCTGAAAATTTTATGAAATGCTTTTTCTGATCAAGAAAACCGGTCTATTTGCAACTCTGTCTGATATGACACCACATGTCTAAAGCCATTTTAATGCAATCAGTGAAGCTTTGAACTGTGTAACACTAACGGAGTCTTAAAATTGGACCCATCTTGATTAAATCATCTTTAAAATCAGCTCTAATTTATTGTATCTATCTCTACAGTGCTTTTTGAGTCTTAATTTCATCAATAAATTAGCATTGATCACAAGTCTATTTTGATTAAAAACAAAAATACATTCAGACACCAAGATTATGTGAGGTGATGCCATGTACAAATTCTGTTAATGCAAGCCAATGCTGCCAAATTCTCAGCTAAGACAACAATTAAAGTGTAATGTGTTGTTCTTTTAGATTTTTGCACGTTGGAGGTATTTACTACCACTCCTGCAATTTTATCAGATAATTTACAGGAAAAAAAGGAAACTGAGAAATAGCTAATACTATGGAAAATGAAGTAGTGAGTACAAAGCACTAAAGCTTTTTGAAACTACGGTTTCTGTAAAAACTCTTAATCACAGTATCACTCTTGATCTCAACAGGCTTGTGAACACACTGAGATTTCAAACCGTGTTCTCCAATGGTTCTCTCTTCCCCAACCAAGGAGAAGTGGAGGTGGGTAACTCAGCTGTTCCTTTACTCATCATGGCTGTGGGGGCCATGCAGCAGAACTAGTGTGCAGCATCTGCTATAAAGAACTAGTGTGCAGCATCTGCTATAATTGTATATTCCATCCCATTTCATTGATGTGGTTCTGGCTTCAGCCAATGTCTGTGCAAGAAATAGGTAAGAGTTAGAGAACTGGCTGAAGCTTACCTGAAGCCATCCCAGCCCCTGTGACTTAAAGCTTGTGGCCTCTCTTAAATACAAGAGGATGTATACCAAGGATGTTTTAGACACTGTCCCTTGGCACATGACGTTTGTTGCTGTGGGTACAGAGTTGATTTTGGTATTTTGAGACAAATAATGGGCAAGCACTCATTTCTTTTAATGTGACCTTCCTATCTTTCTCTCAGCCATAGACACCTAATTAGACTATTAAAATACCAAAAAAAAAAAACCTGCAAAAATCTGGAAAAACTGCACTGGAGCTTTCAAAGATCATCCAGCATGCCTTTGCCTACAAAGCACATGCCAGATGCCTCATGATCTTCTAGCTGTTCTCAAGGTGTGGAGCTGCAAGCTGTGCATTTCTTGATAGCACAGAACACACTCATTCGAAGAACACTTTATTTCCTTTGGAGGTACTTACAAGGCTGAGATTAGCTGAGTGACTCAAACTGATCACCTTTATTTTGAGGGAAAGGGCCTCATCAGAAGGGCATTTTCCATGAAGCCTGGAACCAATCTCACATACCTGCTATGAGATCTTCTCATGCATGCAGAAGTTAATGATCTGACAGCTCTGTGGTAAAGCTTGCAGTTTTGGTCAGAGGGAGCGGCAAAGTAGAGTTTCTTTTGTTGTCTTTCCTTATTGGCTGGACAACTGAAGCCTTGACTTATACCAGGGGTTTTTTGTTTGTTTGAGTCTGTGTAAACAACAGCTGTAATTGCAGGTCTATTAAATTAAAGTCCATAGAGGCTTTTAATTGACATTTTCATTGCAATTTAACTCAAAATAACTGCAGATCTATATAATTTTCTCAACTATACAGTTAAGTGTGAAATCCAGTTGAGTTCCAACCATGATTTTTTTTTTTACTTTCTTTAATGAAATAGGATTACTGAGGTGAGAATCAGTTGAAGAACAACAGAGATAACAACACTGGATGCATGCTTTTTTCTTTAAAAAAAATTAAAAATTAATTAAAAGCTTTAGAGATGGAATTCTTGATTAATCTCTAGATTTCAATACATATATAATAAACAGGTACACGAAAATCTATTTCTACAAGGTCAAAGATGCACATCATACTCAGTGCCCTTGTTGACAGAAAAGCACATAAGGTAGTTCATTAAATGTAGTCTCAACCTTCACGCCTTCTCAACTATCCACCTAATTATCATAGATTTCAGAAAAAAAAAATGTATTATTGATTTACTTGCCCTGATATATATTCAGGAAATTATCATTAATTCTACAAGGCATTGCTGTGCTCTGATTTTTTAGCATCCAAAATATTTTTAGTGGAGGGGAAGGGGTGTCACATGTCAACTGAAAATTAGTATCTAGACTTTCACTATAACCTTGATCAGATGATGGTTTCTACAGCTCAGATTTTCCTCTCTTTGTGTTTCAGAGTTTCCTCTTTTCTGGCAGCTGAGCTTTACCTTAAAATGGAAGGTGATAACGTGCCAGTCACATCATCCCATTTGGTTGCTTACTTCATAAATCTGATTTGATGACTAATCACTTTTACTGCATCAAAATGAATCCTACTCAGTTTGAAAGGTACTGTAAAGGCATAGTAATAATGGATTAAAATTATATCTGGATAATGACTTTCAAATTTTTAAAAGGCAGAAGGAAACATTAGTGCTCTACACAGTTTGTAAACCACACATATGTCTATGCATGACAATAAGGGAACACACGACTGGTTCCTAAATTCTAGTTGTTAATAGCACATATTGTATTATTCTTTTCATAAACCAATATGGCTCAATCTTAAAGTCAATTGGGTTTTATACCCTTACACTTCTAATTGGAAGTCTGTTCCAGAATTTTGTTTCTCTCGTGGTTAAAAATCTCCTCATATTCAGCCTAATTTCATTCATAGCTAGTTTATATGCATTTATTCTTGTGTCAGCACTGTCCTTTACCATAAATAGTTTTTCCCTTCCTGATGCTTACCCGTCAAGGATCTTTATAGAGCAGTCATATCCTCTCTGAGACTTCATCTGACAAACTAAACAAGGAAAGCTTTTTTAGTAACTTTTCATAAAAATGCTCTCCATTCTATTCATCATCTGATCAAGTTTTTGATTCAACTATTTAAAAAATAACGTGAAAAACCTGTAATATTTTATATGGGTTTTCTTCTGCATCTTGAACAATCACTAATGCTTCCATGATTCATTTGTTGCTTCTTACTATTGCATTTGGCTTCTTCTTTATTGCTAGTTATGATGTTTTACGTATTGATAGGCATGTGCCAGTCTCTTCTGTTCCCAAGACTTTCTCCACTTATGAGTTTGTACGTGTACATCTGTGTATTTCCTAAAATCCCTGGCACTTGTTCTGTGATTAATCACAAAAACAAATGCAGACTATGATACTCTACAGAGAATCTCTGCTCCTAATTTGTAGATAATTCAGTTCTATGTGAATCTGAACAAAAAGCTCAAAGTAGTATTATTTTACATTTTTGTTCCAGAGATTCCAAGTTCAAAGTTCCTGAACTTCACTAAGAAGACTTCACAGTCTCTTATCAATAATTAAAAACACACCTAAGTGTTTGAAACAAGTCTTAGAGGTCTTATCATTACCAGTACTGTGGTTAAAGATATTGACCCTACAGCTGAACTCTGACAAACTCAGGTAGGTCACATATCGTGGGAACATGGAGTTCAAACTGCAAAATCCACCTGGTAGAGCAGACAAATATTGCTGAATGACATAATGAGACAAAAACTGTTCTTGCTGTCTTGGAGAAAGCAAATAAACAATTTGTTGCATAAAGGGAAAGCAAGGTAGAAATAGTCCTAGTCATCAAACTTCCGTTAAAATTCCATTACGTGTGCATCTGGCCACCTTAGATACATGTAAAAATTACAGTATCAAAGCTTAAGGAGATGGACTGAGTAAAAAGACAGGTCAGAAGATAAAATAATTTACAATTTTTATATATATTTTTCTTTACATTTTAGAAGAATATTGCAAATGGAGAAAGTATTTTGCAAAATAAATAAATAAATAAATAAATAAATAAATAATTGGGCTGAAAAACTGGGATAGACCTGAAATATCATTGCAGCCTAAACTGTAACCTGTCCTTGATTTAAGAAAATCTGACTCACTGCAAAATGAAATCATGAGCTACTGGAACTCTTACCATTAAAAGTGATTGGTTTTACAGTGAATCTCTTCACCACTGTGTACGCAGGCAGTTACTTCAAGAGCTTTATCAGTTTGAATGAGTTCACAAGCAGCTGTCACACATCTTTAGCCAATTTTTCCTTGTCACATATAAAGGGCTCTGTTACCAGAACTGGAATGACTGTCATTAGCAGTTAGGCAAACGACATAGATTTCTTGTAATGTTTTAAAGTTAAATTGCTGTAATAATTCTGGAACTTATGTAGGATGACAGCCTGGCACTATGGGATTATCTGCTAACACTCAGGGCAGGTACAGCACAGATACATTTTCCCACACAGCCTTACGAAGCAGCACGGCTGTGTTGTATCATAGTGTGAGAACCTCCAGTAGGAAGGATGAGCTTGGGTCATACTTCTTCTCTATACTCCCTGCGTGACCATGATCCAAAACAGTCTTTCAAGCTGAGATGAAAAGATGATGATACTTCAGCACTGAATGTGGATACACTTTAATGAATGATGGTGGGATGTTTGCATGGGGCTCAGGTGGGGAAAGCTTAGCTCATGGCTAGAGGTAAATCAGCTCTGATATAGAAAGCATTTAGCCATGGTAAAAGGTGAAGGTACTGTGGGATACTGAGAATAATTCAGCTTTTTGGCTTCAAGAGTGGAGACTGCTGTTGTCCAGACAATTCAGAACACAAGCAGTGAAGTTTATAACTGTTCTAACCTACCTATCAGGCAGAAAGTCACACATCTAAGAAGACATGTTCAGAGACTCTGATTAATGACCATTTGGGGGCTTTGAACTCTTCTGATCCATATAAAGAGATAAAACTGGCTTCTAGGGGAGATAGAATTATACCAAAACAAAAGTATAACCTTTTGATAGAATGCTACTGCTAAAAAACACCTCATGGTGGTGTAAGAGTGTCTACACTAATTCTTTCACTGGAATACTGATATTTTAAAAATCACCCCTTCTACTCTGTGGTTATAAAGATAAGGCTTTATATACAGGTATAGTAGACTATTCCCTTTCACAATGATTTCCCATGGAAGTGTTCTGATGGCCAAAAGAAATGAACCTCTAGAAAGTCAATTGGAACTGTTCTCCTACAGATTAGTGAACTTTCATTAGATAGAAGTAACTTTCGGTGACAGCTTTCGTTTAATACAGGTATTTTCAAAGACATACTTAGGCACTCAACTGCCATTGTCTGTAGAGAGAAACTGGGTCAGGAAAATCATAGTCCAACTGTCTGCCACCGTATCACACCTCTCATTTCTCTGTGGTGTAAAAGAGGGTTCCCTGAAGGTGATACTCTCCCTCATTTTCACAGAATCACAAAATGGTTGGCATTGGAAGGTACTTCTGGTGATCATCTAGTCCAACCCACCTCCTAGAGCAGGTTCACCCAGAGCAGATCACACAGGAATGTGTCCAGGTGGGTTCTGAATGTCTCCAGAGGAGGATACTACACAATCTCTCTGGGCAAACTGTCACAGGGCTCTGGCATTCTCATGGAAGAGGTAAATAGATATAAGCATTTCTAGTGGCCTTCTACAATGGAGTGGCTGTATCAGTGGATAAGGGGAGAGCTATGGATGTCTTTTACCTGGATTTCTCTAAAGCAAAGCTCTAGGAATCAGTTTATGTAGGGCAAACATTTCTTCTGTGCTATAATTAAAAACTAGTAATGAAGCTTATGATACATCTTTATTTGTGCTTTGAATCCTGATCACAGAAGTACACTGAAGTTTTTGTCTTTTATTTCCCTATTGTAAGCAACAATAACTACAATAGGCACGGCATATAATCTCCCATTTTATGAATTAAAACCTCAATGGGAGATGCCCACATGGATTATCAGAGGGAAGCAGTATTGTGATTGTAAAAAAAAAAGGGATAAAACTGGGGTTCTACTTCTGGGTCTCTCTCCAAGCTGGCTATCAGCCTCACTACAAAACACAGAAGGGAAACACTAAAATACTTGGTCCCCATTCATGTGACAGAAGCAAACCTGTGGCACAGGTCTTTAGTCCAGAAGTACCTATTTCTTGGCTGTGCACTGCAGCCTTGCTCTAGTCCCCAACACTTGCACAAAGGAAAAAGAAAGAAGCTATGGTGATAAACTGATGAGGTGTGAGATATCATCTTTACAGCTGTGGAGCAGCAGTTGCAGACCACTGATGGAGTTAAGCTGGCTGGTTAATTCCTACCTGTTGCTGTTATTAGTCCATTATGGTAGGACAGTCACTTCACCACTTGGTCTCAACCTCAGTTCATCTTTAGTTTATCAAGTCCCATGCTGTAATAATTCTTTTCTATAAGAAAGTACAGGACATGCGTCTGAACTGTATATTTCACTAAACTTCTTCATTTAACAAACTGAAATGAACGTAGCCTCATCCTACCTTTTTTAGATGCTTGTCTTAGATGGCTGAACAGGTTAAGTATGTTGATTCCTTTCATGTTCAGATAGGATCTCACACCTATTTGACAGTGAGACCTGTGAAAATCTCAGTCCTAATCATGGCTGTTAATTCATTACACTTTTTGGGTTACATGTCAGATGATCCACATGACTTATATTGTGGTCAAGGAGTTATGAGCCTACAAAATCTTTTTTTCTGTATGCTTTTCCCAGTGAACTCCCACCATGCCAGCTTTTACCGAGGGAAAGGGAGCTCAGTCACAAGCATGTTACAGTTCTGAGCTCAGTTCACATGTATCTACATGCTCAGTTAATCATGAATCTGAACCCATCCCAAGCATCAACATGACTATGTACTCCAAGGTTGATTGAGGCAAAGGACTCTGAGTTCTGTGCTTCTGATGATGGTCTATGGTCAGACAAGGCACATTCAGCCCCACCCACGAGAAGCCACCTGAAACTGGTTATCAGTAAGCTACAGAGAACATAAAATGTTTTCTTTGAGAAAGCCAGCTAAAATACAAAGAAAGGAAGTTCTTTGCAGGAGCTACTTCCATAACACTCTTTGCTCTTATCAGTCTCCTAAGCAGCACCAAAATATGTGTTACCCATATCAAACCAATAAATGGCCAAAATAAATCCAGAGGAAGTGCCCTTGTCATTAAAGTATCAGGACACAGATACACCACCACAGTGGTGGTCTGTCTCCTTCCAGGGCCTAAAGGGGGTATGGCTGAAGGCATCTGAAACCGAAAACCCTTTTGCTCAGATCCACAAAATCTTGCTCTCTACCTCATTGCTGA